>NC_046635.1:16010904-16314966 GCF_900324485.2 Mastacembelus armatus
CAGATTGGAAGAATAGGAAAAAGGCAAAGAGGGGTGAAAACACAAGGTGCAATATATAGGAGGCATGTACATTGAACCTCATCAAACAACATTGCAGTTTGAAGGACAAAGCATACAGTGGAGTGTATAATGAACAGTGAACAATTTTGGAATTAACTCACTCCTACACCTCCTTGACATCCATACAAGCGTCTTCACATACTCTGGCTAATTGGACCTCTGCTCAGTTTGAACTTGGGAAGGGACATGTTGGGAAATGTGTGACATGTATATCTAAATGTCTCTTTAGGGATTTTTAAAGTTGATCTTAGCTAATTACATCACCAAACAACATATACAAAATAAATTTTCAAGTTGTCTCATATAAAACTGAGCAGAGGTCAAATCAGAAAAAAATAAGAGGAAACACAAATCTAAGTATAAAATAATTCCACATACAGAAAAAAAAAGAATGCGCAAGAGTGAGGATGAAAAAGCCAAATCTTGTTCACATTTGTATTCTACTTACTTACCTTTGAGCCAACAAGTCACTCCCACTCCCCTTGTGTAACTTTAGTTTGTTTTACAAAATTTAAATTAACTGGTAGAGCTCACCTCCTCTCCTGTGCCCTGCATCACTTCTAGAGGAATAGCATAGATCTTATTATGCATCTCCACTGTTCTCCTCTTCCCAGAACGAATCTTGACCAAAAGAACTCTGAAGTTGGTTCCACCTAAATCCAAAGCCAGGAAATCACCATGCTCTGAACATGCAGGCAGAGAGACAGATTAAAAAAAAAATAAAGCAACCATGTCACACATACACACCAAGATATACCTTGTACAATGCATCTACTTAATTTTCTAAAACTGTAATTGTATTTTAGTGTCATGTGTCATTTTTCCCAGTTATTTTGCATGTATGCATGTAAAATCTTACTATTGTTATTGTTAAAAAACAAATGTCCAAAAATATTTGAAGGTTGAACGTACCAAAAGTGACAATATTCAACAGTACAGAGGGTACAATGTTGTAGCCATAACAGATTATCATTGGCTGAGATCTCTGTCAATCACAGAAAGGTGCGACATTATGTAAACAAGGTATAATGAGCTGCTAAGCTGCTGAGTAACCATCTTAGCTGCCTTCTCTACCCAACAGACATGCAGTTGCTAGCTTGAATAAGTGTGTATGTACATGTAAGTGTGTGTCTGTTTTACCTGAACCATCGGGAGTGCTTCGTACAAAGGTTGGCAGCATTTTGACAGTAGCACTGTCCTGAGTGCTTTTTGACAAGCCATTTTGTATCTCAATCCTCATCCGCTTCTTTACCTAAAGACATTATGCATATTTGAAGAAAATGAGTTAAGTAACATGCGCAAGCACACACCTACACACACACACACCTACCTCCAGCAACTGTTCAGTTGTCAGGCAAAATTCCGACAATGTTTGGTCAATTTGTTGTGATTGCTCAGCAAGTCTATAGGCAACAGCTGTCACCATGGCAGCACCTTTTCCACTGCCACTCTCTGATAGGAGAAATCGAACATCAGAGTCCGGGACCAAACGACGGACAGTCTTATGAAGGCGCCGGGCATACCTGAAACAGATTTTGAGCCTTAGTGCTGAAATTTTAAATTTTAATAGGAAATATAGCCGCAAGCGGCGATGAACGGCCCTCGCCTCGAGCGAACCGCATCCCCCAGCGAACCGCGTCCCCGAACAAACCGCATCCCTAAGCGCCTCTCCATGAACGGACCAAACCACCGAGGAGACCACCTCCTCCCGAGTGCCTCCCCTAGGTGCCCCCCTGAATGGGACAGCCTCCCTGAGTAGCCCCCCTGAATTGGCTGCCCCCCAATACCCCCCCCCCCCAAGAAAACCACGTCATTTAGTGGACCCTTGTGGACGTCTGTGCCAAATTTGGTACAATTCTGACAAAGTAAGTTTAAGTACGTAGGCAGCGCTATTGCAACTATAACGTGTTGTCCAATTGGCCATTTGATGAGGATGCCTTGAAGGATGCTTGTGCCAAATGTGGTACTGTTCTGACAAAGTAAGTGCAAGTACATAGGGGGCGCTATCCGACCCCCCCAAGTAGACCATGTGCCTTAGTGGACCCCCGCGGACGTCTGTGCCAAATTTGGTACAATTTTGACAAAGTAAGTGCAAGTACATAGGGGGCGCTATCCCATCTATAGTGATTTTCTTATGTCACATGAAGATGGCAAAACATAGGTCAACTTCTGGGGTCCGGCAAAGGAAAACCGTAAAAGTTAGCAAAAAAATTTGGATAACTTTAGCTGCCCCACATGTCTAGATGATGCTGACCAAGAATCAGCTCATTCGGTCAAAAGCCCTAGGACGAGTTCGCTCAAGTACGAGGTGTGTGAAAACTGGACATTTTGTAAAATTCTCATTGGAAATGAATGGCGAGATTTGGTCATCACCATGGCAACAGCATTGAATATAGGGCATGGGTCCGATTGGCTTTTATGATCAGGATGCCCTAAAGGATGTGTGTGCCAAATTTGGTACAATTCTGACAAAGTAAATGTTTTGGTTTGAATGGCAATTTTCAAATCGTTATACAGGGGGCGCTATTGGGCCTATTTTGATTTAGTTTAATGAAATGGGTTCAGGGCGGCAAAATTGAGTTTAAAGCGCAGAAAAAGTATAATAATAAGAATATTCCTAACGATTTCCAGGCCCACGGCCACCTGTCAATCATAATATATATATTTTCGGAAAGGTCTCGCGCAGTCCCACGTCATGGTGGGGTGTGGGTAAGTCGTCCATGCTACCTGGGGGGACCCCTTGCAGTTTTGTACTTCTGGCTCACTGAGCGATTACAATAGGCCCTTGCCTGCACTTTCAGTGGGCTCGGGCCTAATAAAAAAGAATAAAAAGTCCTGCTGCACTTAAATTAAAAGGCTAGTGCAGTAAGAACACATGCCAGCAAAGCATGTGTTTTATCTTTTAAAAGTGGTGGCAATTGCTTCAAGTACCTTGCCTGGGAGGGTCTCAGGAGGATACAGCAGTCCTGAGATAGCATTTTAATGAATTATTTATGACTGAAAACTTATATAGTATATAATAGTATAGTAATGGTAGTATTCTATTGTCACTCACTGTGGGTGCATCTTGTAGAGAGATCCATCAATGCCTACGGTGGTTCGGAGTCGTGCAACTCCTTTATTTTCCTTTAGCCTCATTAGGATGCCAGCCAGTGTGGTGGCTATCAAGTTAGCAGAACGGAAAGACACAATGGCACAAACCTGAAGGAGAAGAGGAAAAATAGAGAAATTAATTAAACACAAAGTTCAAACTTCATAAACTACAGAATAAGATAAATCAACCACGACTTATGTTACATAAAGTCTTTTCATATATTCATATACTGGCTTTAACCAACAGCTAGTGGTAACATTTGCTTTTAAAAGGCATCTAAACTAAAATGCAGAGTTCCAATTAATAATGGATATGTTTTTATTTTGTTCTTTCTATTTACTAACATCTTTGTTAGAATAACTGGAGAGAAAAAAATCTTTATAAGCAATATGTTTTAGCTATAATAATACTATACTGTTTTCTTAATTCCCTGACACAAGGAATTCATATTATTTAAGTACTATTTGGCCAACGACACACACATGCTGCACAGCGATGCAGTCGTCAGTTGAGGGCTCCACACCAAGCCTGGTTAAAATCTCTCTGGCTTTTGTCAACCCGTCCTTACTCCTAAACAGGAGAGAAAGATAGCGAAAAAGAGGCACTATCACTGAATGCCTCATTAAAGAAGTGAATTAAATCTTCGTAGCCCTGTAGTTTGACTTACTTTTCTATGGCTGAGACATGCTTGGTCTCAAACTTCCCTCTAGTGAGCAACTCAGGGGTGATTCTACCCTCAAATAGCAGGCCTTCCCTGGCCATCTTCACCAAAATGAGACGAACCAGCTCCCCCATGTACATACCACTGACCATCTTCTCAAACCTATTGTACAGCAAAAACAGGTAAGTGGGTAAAACAGATATCCAGAAGTCATTAGATTTGGGACATCCAAATCTAATGACTTCTGGATATCTGTTCTCTCAGGTACTGTTGAGTTTTTTAATTGCTGAACCTTTTCTACCTTTTCATTCATTCAGAAGAAATATTTAATATGCTGATTTAGATGCTGCTCGACTGGTGTGGGTAAAGGCATGTCACATTTTTTAGAGAATACAAACTTTGCCTCCTATGTGCAGAAAACAAAGGCAGAGAGCCAACATAAAGCATCTAAATCTAAAGATAAAATAGGATTAGAGATACATCACTGTTGCCTTATTTTCTATGAAGAACTTTAATATTACTGTATTTTATTAAATACATATTTTTAGTATTAATATAAATGAATAAACATTTTTCATCTATCTAAGCAACAGCTGTTCCCTCACAGCTTAAACAGTATCTCATTTAGATTTTTTCAGCAATAACATTGATAAATTACATCGTTAAGGCAGTTTTGCTTTGACATACAGCTGTTTGCCCGGGTTGAGAGAGCCTCGGTCTAGCTCTCTGTCAAACTCTGTCCTGATGTCTTCCAGCCTGCCGTCATCTCCAAAGGCTCCCCACTCTATGTTGACACACATCCTGCCTTCGTCTCCCTCCACCAGGTCAATGTGACGAAGCTCCTCCATGTAGCATGCATTGGTACCTGTCCCTAAAAACATGGAAATACACACCTGTACAATTTAAACTAACTTTTATTTGACTTATTTGATTTGTCTTGAAAGTACATAATTCCAGTAAGTGAAAAGCACACTGTTAAATTAGATTGTTCCCATGATTATTTAAATACACATAGTTTTACTACCAATGATAATGCCAACTTCACAGCGCTGATCATCAAAACCACAGGTCATCATCGTTCCAACCGTATCATTTACTACAGCCATGATGTCAGCATTGTAGTCCTGAAATATTTAGTACACACAGATAAAGAAAAATTGTTTAACTTACCCTATTATTTCAACCTGCATCCCAGTTTGAACGAAAACCAAATACAATAAAACTTAATTTCAGACTGCAGGCCTGAAGTTTGATATAAAATAAGCAAAATTATACAAATAAGACTCACTCCACGTTTTTTAATAGCTTTGTTGAGCAGCTTGACAACATCCATGCCTTCCACTCCACTGGCCTTGAAACGCTTTGTCCATGTTATTAGATAGCCCTGAAGAGAGATGCATTAAGTGCCATAGAGACATGAGACAAAGAAAGAGAGATTTGATGCTTAGTGGAGATTTAGTTTTTAGACTTGGTGAACTTAGCACACACATTACAGTATGGGCTGCAAAAATACAGCATTTTAATCTTCAGACATTTAAATAAAATACTATAAGTGGAAAGGGTCCTGTGTCACAAATGAGTTAAATGCACAGCGCATAGCGTTATTAGTCAAATAGTCAATCATTTTTATTTTGTTTTACCTCATCTAGTTTGCTCTGTTGGCAGGGGAAGGAGAAGGTGAATCCAACTGGGAGTTTCTTGTCTTTGATGTTGTGTTTTTCCATGAAATCACCAAGACACTCTGCCACATGGTCAAACAGCTGGAGTTGGAAAGTAGGGGTCATTTGGGGAACAGGAAGAAACACTGTGTGTGTGTGTGTATGCTTGCATTTCAGAATAAACCTACTCGGGTTCCACTGTCATGAATAATGTCTTCTGGTGTTTCATAGATCTGGCTCTCCATCTGAACAGTCTGTTTCTTCTCATGGCTCACTCTGACATGGAGAATCCTGAAGTTGCTGCCTCCTAAATCGAGTGCAATAAAGTCTCCTTTCTCTGTTGAGACAGAAAACATGCATTTAAGTATATAACCATAGACCTATACTTTGACTTTGATACAAGGCAGAATGAGACTTATTTCCATGTTGAATCTAGATGAATCTATGACTAAATGCGCAGAGCAGAGATCCCTGTCTAAACACACTAAAGCCCGTTTTCCATTTTACAATTTTACCAAAACTCAACTCAGCTCTACTCTGCTTGACTCAACTCAGTTTAGGTTATTTCCCATTACAATTGAGCACCACCTCAATGCAGGCGGGGACTGTCATAGCATGATGGTGCTAAACTAAAATGTCCATGCCTCGTAGGACCACGATGTTGTTTTGCGAATAGCATTAGCCATTTGTCTCGCTAAAGAGTATAAAGATGGAAATCAAAAGGTCACTGTTGTTTTTTTTTTTGTTTTTTTTTAAATGGTGGGTTTTTGATTCTTGTGTTGGACGCAATCTGATGTAGCACTCGTGACTCCAGTGATATCCATTCCTAGTAATGACCTACATTTTGATGATTGTTATATGTTGTCCTGGTGAAAAGAATGATTATTTGTTATTATAGAAACCATTTCTAATATTAATTCATTTTTATCAAATCCATCCATTTTCTATACCCGCTTATTCCTTAAGCAGAGTCACGGGGATCTGCTGGAGCCTATCCCAGCTCTCTTTTGGGTGGAAGGCAGGGGTACACCCTGGACAGGTCACCAGTCCATCACAGGGCCACAAATAGACACACAATCACACACACTCCTATGGGCAATTTAGAGTCACCAATCAACCTAACATGCATGTTTTTTGGACAGTGGGAGGAAACTGACAGAGTAAACCCACGCAAGCACGGGGAGAACATGTAAACTCCACACAGAAAGGCCAGGTTGCGAACCCACGCTTCTAGAGGAGAGGCGTGAACCTCTGTTCCACATGATACTGAACTCAGACCAACAGGATGTTCAGCTGGACAAGATCCAATCAGACTCCCTCCCTCCAATCAGGGAGTCTCACCAATCAGATTTTAGTCAACTGTTAATGTTAGTTAGCTGAACTTAAGCCATTTTTTTTCCAGACAACCTCCCATTTTCAGAAGATTCCACTCAATTTTAGCTCAGCAAACCAGACTAACTCTTTCTATTCTATACATATTCTTTATATATTCTGGAATATTAGTCTGGAATTTTATGGGTTGTTTAGACTGCTTCTCTCCTATAGATCTCTCTGAATTTACATCAGTAGTTGCTTCATCGAAATCATCGTGTCTCTTGGACCCCATCCCGACTAGACTGCTTAAAGGCACCCTGCCATTAATGAACTCATCTTTATTGGACTTGGTAAATTTATCTCTAGTATCAGGCTACGTACCACAGGCCTTTAAGACTGCAGTAATCAAACCTTTACTCAAAAAGCCTAGTCTTGATCCAGGAGTCTTGGCTAATTATAGACCAATATCCAACCTGCCATTTATTTCTAAAATCCTAGAAAAAGCTGTTGCTAAGCAGCTATCAGACCACTTACACAGGAATGAACTATTTGAAGATTTCCAATCAGGATTTAGAGCACATCATAGTACAGAAACAGCACTGTTGAAAGTTACCAACGATCTTCTCTTAGCCTCAGATAATGGACTTGTTTCCATACTTGTCCTCCTAGACCTTAGTGCAGCATTCGACACCATTGACCACAACATCTTATTACAGAGACTGGAGCATGTGATTGGTATCAGAGGAACAGCGTTAAAGTGGTTCCAATCCTATTTATCGGACAGATTCCAGTTTGTTCATGTCCATGATGAACCTTCCACACGAACAAAAGTTAGTTATGGAGTTCCACAAGGTTCTGTGCTAGGACCGATTCTGTTCACCCTGTACATGCTTCCTTTAGGATATATCATTAGGAAGCACTCTATTAATTACCACTGCTATGCGGATGACACTCAGTTATATCTATCTATTAAACCTGTTAACACAAACCAGTTAACCAGACTTCAAGCCTGTCTAACTGACATAAAGGCCTGGATGACCAGTAACTTTTTACTTTTAAACTCGGAGAAAACAGAAGTCATTATATTTGGGCCTAAAAATCTCAGAAATAACTTTTCTAAAATTATAGCTACTCTAGATGGCATAGCCCTGGCCTCCAGCACTACTGTAAAAAACCTTGGAGTTATTTTTGACCAGGACATGTCCTTTAACTCACACATAAAACAAATCTCTAGAACTGCATTCTTTCACCTGCGCAACATTTCCAAAATTAGGAACATCCTGTCTCAAAATGATGCAGAAAAACTAGTCCATGCATTTGTTTCCTCAAGGCTAGATTACTGTAACTCATTACTATCTGGATGTCCCAGTATCTCCATAAAAAGCCTCCAATTAATCCAGAATGCCGCAGCCAGAGTCCTGACAGGAACTAGCAAGAGAGATCATATTTCTCCTATATTGGCTTCTCTTCATTGGCTCCCTGTAAAATATAGAATAGAATTTAAAATCCTTCTTCTCACATACAAATCCCTTCATAATCAAGCTCCTTCATACCTTAAAGACCTCATAGTACCATATTATCCCAATAGACCACTTCGCTCTCAGAGTGCAGGCCTACTTGTGGTTCCCAGAGTTCTCAAAAGCAGAATGGGAGGCAGAGCCTTTAGCTATCAAGCTCCTCTCCTGTGGAACCAGCTCTCAGCCTGGGTTCAGGAGGCAGACACTCTCTGTACTTTTAAGGATAGACTTAAAACCTTCCTCTTTGACAAAGCATATAGTTAGGGCTGGCTTCAGGCAACCCTGAACCATCCCTTAGTTAGTTATGCTGCGATAGGCCTAGACTGCCCGAGGACCATCGGTGCACTGAGCTCCCCCTCCCCCCTCTTCTCTCCCACCTCATGTATATTCCACCATTGAATGTTACTAACCTTGTGCGCTCTCTCTCCCCTAGTTTGTGCTCTTTCCCTCCCTCTCTCTCTCTCTCTCTCTCTCTCTGTACCTTCTGCAGGTGTCCCTGGTCCTGGAGCTGTTTATCGCTGATGTGCAGTTACTGGCCCCACCAACTTGCAGTGTCTATTTGTTGTTTATTGTTGCTGTTCTTTTCTCTCTGCTCTATCCACTCACCCCAACCGGTCGAGGCAGATGGCCGCCCAAACTGAGCCCGGTTCTGCTGGAGGTTTTTTTCTTCCGTTAAAGGGAGTTTTTTCCTCTCCACTGTCGCCAAGTGCTTGCTCATAAGGGAATTGTTGGGTTTTTAGTTTTAGTTTTTGTAAAGTGCCTTGAGATGATTTGTATTGTGATTTGGCGCTATACAAATAAAATTGAATTGAATTGAATTGAATAGATCAACAATGGACGTAGAATAAGCCAATCAGAGAAATGAAGGACATGATGCAAGTAAAGTGAAGCTGAGACCACTATCAACAAAGAAACCTAGCATTAATCCAACATGGTGTGCGGTAGAGATGACTGTTGTCATTTAAAAACATGAGAATACACGCAACACTACGTTGTTTTGCATTTCTCTTCTATGTTGCTCAAGTGTGACTCATTGCATAAAGCACACCCCATTGCAGATAAACAGCTGTGATAAGCCCGGCTCATTTGAAGCTGCAGGAAGAGATTTCCTAAGGCAGGGACTTCTGACCCAGACGCTTTTGTTAAGAAAGTGAGTGGGTCTGGCTGGCCAGACTAGGTCACTTACAAAGAGGTAGAGAAACGACAGACCAAAAAGAGAACTCATTTCGAGAACCCACAAGATTTTGAGTTTTTGTAGTTAACTATTTTTGTCTAAAGCTTATGCTCACAGCAAAGCATTGTTTAATATATTTTAACTGTAGCATCAGCAAGCGACACCAGCCAGGTCTGCAGGAAAAACAGACGGAAATTCAAGCAGCTGTCGCTGAAGAGCCGCTGTCAAGAGCAAGGAAATTCCGTAGATGGGACGGATTAGTGCAGCACAATACAACACAATGAGGAGCCAAACGATCCTCATTTGAGTTAAAATCAGTGTTTTTACTCTGAGGACAAGCTAAAATATTTGTCTCTGTGAGGAATGTAAGGAGCGTCGCTTCACGTGCGCCATCATCCAAACGCGCCGAAAAAGTGAGTAAATTCTATGATGAAGTTTGATATTTTGTGTCATTTCTCGGGGGTGTGCACATATTTACCTGGTTCACCTGAGATTATTTACATGTGAACAGTGGACAGAGTACAAGGCGGGACCGCATTACCTGTAATGAGGTGAGACAGGAAAAAACGGACTTCTCCTTACGTTCATACGGATTAAATAAAACGTGATGATTTGTTTTTGACTTGAATTGTTTCACTCAAAAGAAAACATTTCAAGCTTTCTAGGCATATAATTCTTATATTTATGAGGCAAGTATTCGCTGAGATTCTGGTTGTTTTATTTACGCGTCTGTGAAGAGAAATGGCAGAGACAGAAAAGTCCGAGAGCGCACCCTGTCGGCTTTCTTTATTTAAAAAAAGCACAACGTTTTGTTGTTATTATGATGGTATACCACTAAAACTAGACCCTTTACAGATTTTCATGATATACTTCTTTTATCTGTACGATCAGAATTGACGGAGTAATTTAAGTTTGTTTCGGCCTTATCAGAAAAAGATGCGTCAAAAAGCGCCGGCGCGTTCGTCGACCCCAGAGGGTTAAGCAACCTTTTCTACTTCAAATCACTGTCTAAACCTTAGAACTTATGTCTGAATCTCACTCGATTTTGAAACCTTATACAAGCACTCATCTTATTTACTTAATTACCGCAATGGACTGCTAAACAGGATTACCAACATGTACAATCAAACATCTACAGATGATCCAAAATGCATCAGTCTTATTTTTAATCAATTAAAAAGGACAGACAGAGCTATATATATATATATAGCTCCACAACTCTTAAAACATGCTGGGCTATAATCTGCCTGTGCTTCACACAGAGTGTCAGGCACATAGAGGCAAATATGTTCGCTCTAAGGAGTTTTGTCTAAAATCATGTTACATCCAAAACAGTGATGAGTCATTGAGTCAGTCTGGCATAATGTCAACATAGGGGCTATTTGGACTCAGTAGGAGGCATTATCCTGCTTAAACCATGAGCCAGACGTTGTGTTAGACATGTACACAAACATGTAAACAAAGTTTTTCATTTGTCAAAAAATACCCCACAGAAAGACCAGTAAATGCTCCTAGCAGGGTGCTTAGAGGATGTGCTGACCAGCTGGTTATTACCAACATCTTCAACATCTCTCTTAAAAAATGTCAACTTTCCCATATGCCTCAAGGCCACCCCCATCATCCCTGTGCCAGAGAAGGGTTCTGTGTCCTGCCTCAAGGACTACCACCCTGTTGCAGTCACACCCATCATCATGAAGTTCTTTAAGCAGCTTTGTCATGATGCACATCAAGATTCTACTGCGCCTCTCACTGGACCCACTGCAGTTTGCATATCACCATAACTGCTCCACAGATGACACCATCTCCAACTCAGTTCATCTGGCCCTCATCTGGACAATAAGGACACCTGTGTTCAAAGGCTGTTGATAGAGTTCAGCTCAACACTCAAAACTCAACACTATCTTCCTTTAGCTCATGACTGGGAAGCTAATCCTCTACACCTCCCTCTGCAACTGGATTCCGGATGACTTTCTTGACAGAGACCTCAGTCTGGGAACAGCACCTCCAGAATCCTACACTGAGCTCTGCTCTGTGTCTCTCTCTTGACAGAGATTTCGGGCCCTCACGTCCAGATTATGTAACAGTTTGTTCCCCAAGCCATCTGACTCCTAATAATAAAAGAAAACTGGACCAACACACATACACACACTAAAACACCTGTTTTCAGTGGGTACGGAAAGTAATCAGACCCCTTTCAATTTTTCACTCTTTGTGTCATTGCAGCCATTTGCCAAAATCAAAAAAGTTCATTTTATTTCTCATTAATGTACACTCAGCACCCCATCTTGACAGAAAAAACCAGAAATGTAGACATTTTTGCAAATGTATTAAAAAAGAAAAACTGAAATATCACATGGTCATAAGTATTCAGACCCTTTGCAGTGACACTCATATTTAACTCACATGCTGTCCATTTCTTCCTTCCTGATCCTCCTTGAGATGGTTCTGCTCCTTCATTGGAGTCCAGCTGTGTTTAATTAAACTGATTGGACTTGATTAGGAAAGGCACACACCTGTCTATATAAGACCTTACAGCTCACAGTGCATGTCAGAGCAAATGAGAATCATGAGGTCGAAGGAACTGCCCAAGGAGCTCAGAGACAGAATTGTGGCAAGGCACAGATCTGGCCAAGGTTACAAAAGAATTTCTGCAGCACTCATGGTTCCTAAGAGCACAGTGGCCTCCATAATCCTCAAATGGAAAAAGTTTGGGACGACCAGAACTCTTCCTAGACCTGACTGTCCAGCCAAACTGAGCAATCGTGGGGGAAGAGCCTTGGTGAGAGAGGTAAAGAAGAACCCAAAGATCACTGTGGCTGAGCTCCAGAGATGCAGTAGGGAGATGGGAGAAAGTTCCACAAAGTCAACTATCACTGCAGCCCTCCACCAGTCGGGGCTTTATGGCAGAGTGGCCCGACGGAAGCCTCTCCTCAGTGCAAGACACATGAAAGCCCGCATAGAGTTTGCCAAAAAACACATGAAGGACTCCCAGACTATGAGAAATAAGATTCTCTGGTCTGATGAGACCAAGATTGAACTTTTTGGCGTTAATTCTAAGCGGTATGTGTGGAGAAAACCAGGCACTGCTCATCACCTGCCCAATACAATCCCTACAGTGAAAGATGGTGGTGGGAGCATCATGTTGTGGGGGTGTTTTTCAGCTGCAGGGACAGGACGACTGGTTGCAATTGAAGGAAAGATGAATGTGGCCAAGTACAGAGATATCCTGGAAGAAAACCTCTTCCAGAGTCCTCAGGACCTCAGACTGGGCCGAAGGTTCACCTTTCAACAGGACAATGACCCTAAGCACACAGCTAAAATAACAAAGGAGTGACTTCAGAACAACTCTGTGACAGTTCTTGACTGGCCCCGCCAGAGCCCTGACCCAATTGAGCACCTCTGGAGAGACCTGAAAATGGCTGTCCACCAACGTTCACCATCCAACCTGACAGAACTGGAGAGGATCTGCAAGGAAGAATGGCAGAGGATCCCCAAATCCAGATGTGAAAAACTTGTTGCATCATTCCCAAGAAGACTCATGGCTGTACTAGCTCAAAAGGGTGCTTCTACTCAATACTGAGCACAGGGTCTGAATACTTATGACCATGTGATATTTCAGTTTTTATTTTTTAATAAATTTGCAAAAATTTCTACATTTCTGTTTTTTTCTGTCAAGATGGGGTGCTGAGTGTACATTAATGAGAAATAAAATGAACTTTTTTGATTTTGACAAATGGCTGCAATGACACAAAGAGTGAAAAATTTAAAGGGGTCTGAATACTTTCCGTACCCACTGTAGTTGCACTCTTACATTCAGCACTGTGTACTGCTTGGCACTGTGTTGTTACAGTCTTATTGTTATTATGTTGCATCATTCCACTAAATGTTGTCTCAAACTCATTTGCACTTGTGTACTTCATGTAATCCAGTGTATAGGTCTGTTGTCTTTGTTAGTCTGTGTTAATTTATGTTCTATGTAGCACCTTGGTCCTGGAGGAATGTTGTTTAATTTCACTGTTTACTGAACTGTATATGGTTGAAATGACAATGAAAGCCACGTGATTTGACCAAAACCCACTTGGTAACCCTGACTTCCCCATTCAAAGGATTCCCAGATAGACATTGTGTTGTAGACTGAGTTGGTTCCACCTTTCAACACTCTTAAAGTGTCACAATTGTCCCAAGTACAGTTCCAGATCCAGCTGGCACCTGTCCCTTTTTAGGTTGGGTGTGGCTCTGGAGTTGGGTGTCTGGTATAAATCTGCTCAGGCTCTGATCAGGCAGATTTTTGTACATGGGTTCCTTCCCGTGGAGCCCAATGCATTCACAATTTTGTCTAAAATGGCAACATTTGGCACCATTGTCAACAAGGGACCTATTTGGATGCATTAGAGTGGGACCCAATATATGCTGACAAAAGGAACCCATGTGGACATCAGGGTGTCAAGGCACATTATCACGCCAAATGTCAAAAAAGGCTCCCTAATTTTTAACCCTCAGGGTCGCAAACACGCCGGTATCATCTTCCCTTGATAACGCTGTAACGAACTTAAATTACACTCATGTCAGTTTTGATCGTACAGATAAGAGCAATATATCATTCGAACCTGTACAGGGTCTAGTTTTATTTGTATACACTCATAATACCAAAATGCTGTGTTCTTGTAAAGTAAAGAAAGCAGACAGGGTGCGCTCTCTGTCTTCTCCTTCTCACCTCTCTTCACACATGTAAATAAAACAAGCTGATTTTCAGCGAATACTTTCCTCAAAGACATGAAAAATATACACATAGAAAGCGTGAGATGTCTTCTTTCAAATGAAACAATTCAAGTTGAAAACAAATAATCTCTTTTGATGTAATCCATATGAGCGGTACAGTTTCTCCTGTCTCACCTCATTATAGCTAATGTGATCCTGCCTTGCACTGAGCACACTGTTCATATGGAAATAATCTGAGGTAATCAGTTGTATATCTCCCCGAGAAATGGCATAAAACGTTAAGCTTCATCATAGAATTTACTCACATGGTGAAGAAGCATTTTGAATGGTTTCGGACAGCGATGAAGAGTTTACTTTCTCATCAGAGGAAAAATGCGACTCAGATGACAAACGTTTGCATCTGCATTGTATTGCATTACAGTAATTCCCCCTCAGTCATGTTCCTGACTGAAAAGCTGATTATGCAGGTCTTTGTCTTCTCAGGTAAATCACATTATATTATATTATATTATACACAGTATATTGTTTTCTGTGAATGAGTGAACAAGATGATTTTCACATCATTTTGAAGCAAACACTACAAACACTAGGCTACAAGATTCATTTTTCAAAAGTCTTGTGAACCAATATTCTGTATGTGTTTTATGGCCTTATTTCAGACTTGAATTTTTTAGTTTTTCACTAACCATGCATAAATGCTGTTTTCTCAAAAATACAATCATGTATAAACATGCTGCTCACATATTACTGTAGCCCAGTTTTTGCTGATTACACTGTTATCAGACTTTAGCCATTAATATGTTTAAAAGAAACTGAAAAAAGCACAAATGTCAGGTCATGTCAAAACCAGTTCAGGGCCCCAAAACACCCTTAGACCCCTTAATGGTCGGATTACCTAATATTTAGGCCCGAGCCCTCTGAAAGTGCAGGCAAGGGCCTATTGTAATCGCTCAGTGAGCCAGGAGTACAAAACTGCAAGGAGTCCCCCCAGGTAGCATGGACGACTTACCCACACCCCACCATGACGTGGGACTGCGCGAGACCTTTCCGAAAATATATATATTATGATTGACAGGTGGCCGTGGGCCTGGAAATCGTTAGGAATATTCTTATTATACTTTTTCTGCGCTTTAAACTCAATTTTGACCCCCTGAACATATTCGAAAACTCACGAAAATTTGCACCCAAATCAGAATCGTGAAAAAATTTTGTTTTTTAAAGGTTTCACACACGACCTCAAAACAACGGCTCCACAGCGCCCCCGAGAAAAGTCGAAATACATTGCGCCTATGGGAGGCCGACCCACATTTTTTTCATCACACACTCACCAAACTCAGCACGCCTCTTCTTCCTTTCGGGGCAAGCAAAAAAGCTTATCATGTCAAGGTCATATGACCAACAGGAAGTCCACCAGCCTGGAGTTTATCTAAAGGTCATTGAGTTCGCCGTTTTTTGCTGCCCTCGCATTCTTTCGAACTCGTCCTAGGGCTTTTCACCGATTGAGCTCATTTTTGGTCAGCATCACCTAGACCCATGGGGCTGCAAAAGCTATCCAAATTTTTTCGCTCACTTTCACGGTTTTCGTTTGACGCCGCCTTCCAGCCGACGTACGATTTTGGGCTCGCCACCATTTCTTCAACTTGTAATAACTCTCACACGCATGGTCGGACTTGAATCGGACCAATTGATGAATTGTAGTCCCTGCCGCCCTGAACCCATTTCATTAAACTAAATCAAAATAGGCCCAATAGCGCCCCCTGTATAACGATTTGAAAATTGCCATTCAAACCAAAACATTTACTTTGTCAGAATTGTACCAAATTTGGCACACACATCCTTTAGGGCATCCTGATCATAAAAGCCAATCGGACCCATGCCCTATATTCAATGCTGTTGCCATGGTGATGACCAAATCTCGCCATTCATTTCCAATGAGAATTTTGCAAAATGTCCAGTTTTCACACACCTCGTACTTGAGCGAACTCGTCCTAGGGCTTTTGACCGAATGAGCTGATTCTTGGTCAGCATCATCTAGACATGTGGGGCAGCTAAAGTTATCCAAATTTTTTTGCTAACTTTTACGGTTTTCCTTTGCCGGAACCCAGAAGTTGACCTATGTTTTGCCATCTTCATATTGTGATAACTCACAAACGCATGGTCGGATTTCAATCGGACCAATTGATGAATTGTACAGCCCACTGGCCTGAACCCATGTGACTTAAGAAAATCACTATAGATGCAATAGCGCCCCCTATGTACTTGCACTTACTTTGTCAGAACTGTACCAAATTTGGCACTGACCTCCGCAGGGGTCCACTAAGGCACATGGTCTACTTGGGGGGGGGGGTGCGGATAGCGCCCCCTATGTACTTGCACTTACTTTGTCAGAATTGTACCAAACTTGGCACAGACCTCCGCGGGGGTCCACTAAAGTACATGGTCTACTTGGGGGGGGGCGGATAGCGCCCCCTATGTACTTGCACTTACTTTGTCAGAACAGTACCACATTTGGCACACGCATCCTTCAGGGCATCCTCATCAAAAGGCCAATTGGACAACACGTTATAGTTGCAATAGCGCCGCCTACGTACTTAAACTTACTTTGTCAGAATTGTACCAAATTTGGCACAGACGTCCGCGGGGGTCCACTAAATGACGTGGTCTTCTTGGGGGGGGGTATTGGGGGGCAGCCAATTCAGGGGGGCCACTCAGGGAGGCTGTCCCATTCAGGGGGGCACCTAGGGGAGGCACTCTGGAGGAAGTGGCCTCCTCGGTGGTTTGGCCCGTTCATGGAGAGGCGCTTAGGGATGCGGTTTGTTTGGGGACGCGGTTCGCTGGGGGTTCGCGGTTCGCGGCTATATTGGCTGTTTGTTTTTTTTAACAAGATGGTGTCGCTGAGGGAAGCCATGGTCTGGTCCATTGCTCTCTAGTACTGTTTGTGTTTTTTTTTTGTTTTTTGCTGCCCCTCTCTGATCACCTTTGAACTTTTGTGCATCAGACAGTCTTCCCTGAATACTTTTTCCCATTCACCCAGTGAGCTTGTTAATGGACATTTTGGTTAGAACCACAGGTGATCAATATGCCAGAAACACCGATGAGAGAAGTGCGCAGAAGTGCTTGTCAAACTCAGACAACAGCAGGTTGAACAAAAAAAATGCTTATCAGACTCTGCATCAGTTTGGAGAGGCTGGCATCACATTAGCAACTACGGGAATCCACTACCAATCATTCCAGTCCCCAAGAAGCCTTCCAACACAGAACACAGGCCTGTCACCCTGATCTCTGAGGTCATGAAATCTTTTGAAAGACTGGTGTTGAGCCACCTGAAGGACACAGGCCCCCTGCTGGGCCCCCTGCAGTAAGTCTACCAGGTAAACAGGTTGGCAGATGTTGCTGCCAACATGGGACTGCACTACATCCTGCATCACCCCGGCTCCTCAGGACATACACAAGGATCCTGTTTGTGGACTTCAGCTCAGTGTTCAAGACCATCATCCCTGAAATCCTCAACCAGAAGCTCTCCCATCTCACAGGGCTCGCTTCCACCTATCAGTGGATCACCAGTTTCCTGACTAACAGGAGGCAGCATGTGAGGCTGGGGAGCATCACATCCAGGACACAGACATCAACACTGGCACCTGTTGTAAAAATTTCTTTAAGTTTGAGAGTTGCTAATTCTCAGAAACAACCACAAGTGTGATGAATCATCTCAGGTGTAATCACGGGCCCAGAGAGGAGCCTTTGCAGAAATCCTCTGGCTTTGTGTTACAACACCAGGTTTATATATGTCACAAGGGGTGGGCTCATGTTGGAGAAAACCCTACATGTTTGTTCAAGTGTCCTCTATCTTCAGGCCTCTACCAGAACTAAACAAATTGTTGGCAGTTATTTACAACCCTCTACAACCATAAAACACTAACCCAATAAAAGAGACAGAACCGCATACCAGAAATGGGTCAAGCAAACATTCAAATGACCTCTTGACATGGTGTAAAACCCCTACACACCCCAAAGGGGTTTGTTTTCTCCCCACTGTCCTTCTCCCTCTGCACTAATGACTGCATCTCAGGGGACCCTTCTGTGAAGCTCTTAAAGTATGCAAACGACACCACAGCCATTGGTCTGATCCAGGACAGTGATGGGTCCACATACAGGTCAGAAATTGAACAGTTGGTCCACTGGTGCATTCAGAACCATCTGGAGCTCAAGACTGTGGAGATCATAGTGAAGTTCAGGCAAAAGCCCCTCGACTCCCACCTTCTCACCATCCTCAGCACCACAATGTCTATTGTGGAAATCTTCAGGTTTCTGGGAGCCACAATTTCCTGGGACCTGAGATGGACCTCACACATAGATTACATCCAGAAGAAGGCCTAGACCCTACTTTCTAGGGCAGATGAAGAAGTTTAACCTGCTGGTCACCTTCTACACCGCCATAATACAGTCTGCCCTATACACTTTGATCACTGTCTTGTTTCGATCGGCCATCTAACCAGACAAGAACCAACTGCAACAGACAATCCGGTCCCCAGAGGATCATCAGGGACGATCTTCGCTCCATCCATGACCTGTACCGGTCCATGGTCAGGAAAGAGGGAGGGAGCATCTCTGCAGACCCCTAGAGACAATTTTACCAGCTAGAGACAAATCTAGAATTTCTTGAGACAATTTTGTACTGCTAAACCTTGTCGGTAAGAAAGGGAAAACCTGAATCTATTGAAGAACATTAACCATTGTTCTTGTTGGGCGTTCAGTCAGAATCAGAATCAGAATCAGAATGAGCTTTATTGTCAAGTGAATGTGCACACACACACACACACACAAGGAATTTGTTTAGGTACAGGGGAGGTACTCCAGTGCAAACAGACATAAATACAAATGCTACAAAGGGTCAAAGCGGAACTTTGGTGTGCAAAGAGCAAAAAGGTGCCAGTGTCATAGTGCAGATGATGGAAGGCCATCTGGTGGAGAGCTACGAGTTTAAGAGTTGGATGGCCTGAGAGAAGAAGCTTCCTTTGTGCCAGGCTGTCTTGATTTTTGGAGCTCTGAAGCGCCGGCCCGAGGGTAAGAGCTGGAAGAGGTGGTGTCTCGGGTGGGTGGCATCCAGAGTGATTTTCTGAGCTCTTTTTCTCACTCTGGAGGTGAACAGGTCTTGGAGGGTGGGTAGGGGAACACCGATGACCTTCTCAGCGGTCTGAACTGTCCTCTGGAGTCTTCGGATGTCTGATTTAGAGGCGGAGCTAAACCAGACAGTGATGGATTAGCACAGGACAGACTCGATGACCGCTGAGTAGAACTGGGTCAGCGAGTCTGTGGAAGGTTGAACTTCTTCAGATGGCTCAGGAAGTACAACCTCCGCTGGGCCTTTTTCATGTTGGAGTCGATGTGCAAGCTCCACTTCAGGTCCTGAGAGATGGTGGTGCCCAGGAACCTGAATGACTCCACTGATGCTACAGTGCTGTTCATGATGGTGAGAGGGGGGTGAGTGGGGGCATTTCTCCTGAAGTCCAAAACCATCTCTACTGTTTTGAGCGTGTTTAGCTGCAGGCTGTTGTGACTGCACCAGAAAGCCAGCTGCTCCACCTCCTGTCTGTATGCAGACTCTTCACCGTCCTGAATGAGACCAATGACAGTGGTGTCATCTGCAAACTTCAGGAGTTTCACAGAGGAGTCACAGGAGATGCAGTCGTTTGTGTAGAGGGAGAAGAGCAGTGGGGAGAGAACACACCCCTGGGGGCCGCCGGTGCTGGTGACGCGGGAGCCAGAAGTAAGTTTCCCCATCCTCACTAGCTTCAAATCTGCAATAGAACTCATTCAGATCGTTCACCAGGGTTTGATTGCCTATTGAGGAGGGGGATGAAGTCCTGTATTGTCCTCAGGCCTCTCCACACGAAGCAGAGTTGTTAGCTGTAAACTGGTTTTCCAGCTTTTTGGAGTAGCTCCTCTTAGCTGCTCTGATCTCCTTGTTCAGTGTGTTCCTGGCCTGATTATACAAGACACGATCAGCACTTCTGTAGGCATCTCCTTTGGCTTGACGAAGCTGTCTGAGTTTTCCAGAGAACCACGGTTTGTCGTTGTTGTATGTTAAAAAAGTCTGGGTGGGAATGCACATATCCTCACAGGAACTGACATAAGATGTAACAGAGTCTGTGAGTTCGTCCAGGTTTGTGGTAGCAGCTTCAAAAACACTCCAGTCAGTGCATTCAGAACAGGCTTGTAGCTCCTGCTGCTTGAATTTGGGCAGTTCGTGGCTCAAGTGCGCTTTATTAATCTCCTCAGCCAGCTGATGCAGCGCGCACTGACCAGAACGCATGAGGAAAACTCCCGTGGCGAGTAGAAGGGTTTACTGTTAATGAAAACAGTCATTTGGCTGTGTGAATATATTCAAGGTTATGATAATCTGCAAAAACCAGAAAAGGCTGTTCAGAATCCTCCAATCAGTGCCTTCATTCCTCCAATGCCAATTTGACTGCCAATTACCTACCAGGTTCCAGTATCATAGTTTCAGTATGGGGCGGCTGTGGCTCAGGAGGTAGAGCAGGTTGACCAGAGGGTTAGTGGTTCGATCTTCCCTGGTCCACAGGCCGAAGCGTCCTTGTGAACTTTCTCCATACATTGAACCCCAAATTGCCCCTGGTGGCTGTTCCACTGGTGCGTGAGCGAGTGGGTGAATGGACAAAAAGCTCTTTGAGTACACTTGAGTGTAGAAAAGCGCTATAAGGCCATTTACCATTACCATTTGCTTAGCTTATGGCTTCTCTTTCTGGTCAAGAATTTAATAAATTCTCCCTCTGGGGGCGTAGTAAACATACAGATGATGCAGAGGCAATAAAGTGGCTTGGGTGGGACTAAATACTTGCTTAATTAAGATCCCAGTATTCCTGAGGAATGGCTTAAAGATTCTATTGTCTTTGTCGATTCATTGAAGTGTTTTCCAGACTTATGGTTGTCACAGAGGACTGAAGACAAAAAGCTCCACATGAGATGAGGGTGCCCACATATGGAGAAAATAGAGTAGTTCGTACCCCTAACTGAAACTGGTTGGTGTTGCTCTCCGGGTAAGCGAATCACTTTTGTCTTGCAAGCGTATCATGTTGTGTGTGTTGCATAGTTCGTCTACAGACTAGCAACAGACTAGCTATAGTTTAACACACCTAAAAACTAACAAAACTCTAAACAATTCATTAACTGCTACATTCCGGTACTAGTCAAGTACCTTTCTATTTTGACCGGTATTTATTGCTATTTCCTGACTTAGCGTTCGTTAGCCTACCGGTTAGCTTAGCTAGCTAGTTAGCTTAGCTAACATGGCCTCTCCCTCTCTCTCTCTTTCTTGCTCGGTGTGCCACATGTTTAGTTATTCCTCTGCCTCCTTTAGCGATAATGATACCTGTAATAAGTGTAAGGTTCTGTTAGCCTTGGAGGCGAGGATCACTGATTTGGAAGCGTGGCTCCGCACCTTCGAACAAAAGCCAGCTAGCCTAGCCCCGTTAGCTGGTTAGCAGAAGCCCACGGCTCATCACCTGGCTGTTCACGTTTCTAATAGATTTTCCCCACTCAGCGACACACCCGCTGAGAAACCGACTCTGATAATTGGCGATTCCATAGTCAGGAACGTGAAAATAGAGACACCAGTGACCATAGTCAAATGCATTCCTGGGGCCAGAGCGGGCAACATCGAGTCAAATCTGAAGCTGCTGGCTAAGGCTAATCGTAAATATGGGAAAATTATTATTCACGTCGGCAGCAACGACACCCGATTACGCCAATCGGAGGTCACTAAAATTAATGTTGAGTCGGTGTGTAATTTTGCTAAATTAATGTCGGACTCCGTAGTTTTCTCTGGACCACTCCCCAATCTGACCAGCAATGACATGTTTAGCCACATGTCGTCGTTCCGTCGCTGGCTGTCTAGGTGGTGTCCAGCAAACGATGTGGGCTTCATAGACAATTGGGCCACTTTCTGGGGAAAACCCGGTCTGGTAGCGAGAGATGGCATCCATCCCACTTTGAATGGTGCAGCTCTCATCTCTAGAAATTTGGTCGAGTTTATTAGCCAACCTAAAGCCTGACAATCCAGGGTGGGGACTGGGATGCAGAGACTCAGTCTAAAACGCCTCTCTGCAGTTTCCTTAGAGCCGCCGCCCCTCTCAAACCACATAGAGACTGTGTCTGCCCCTCGAACATATAAGTCAAATAAATCAGAAGTCAACAGAAGAGGAGTTATTCATAAAAACTTAATAAAAATTAAGACCACCTCTTATTGAACAGAAAATCAGAACTGTCAAATGTGGACTATTAAATATTAGGTCCCTTTCATCTAAATCTTTGTTAGTAAATGATTTGATAACTGATCACCAAATTGACCTACTTTATCTTACTGAAACCTGGCTACAGCAGGATGAATATGTCAGTCTGAATGAATCAACCCCCCTCAGTCATAAAAATTATCATGTTCCTCGAAGCACAGGTCAAGGTGGAGGAGTAGCTGCAATCTTCCACTCAAACTTATTATTGAACTTTCATCCTCAAAACAGTTATAACTCATTTGAGAGCCTCACTCTTAGTCTCTCACATCCAAACTGGAAAACACAAAAACCAGTTCTACTTGTCACTGTGTACCGTCCACCTGTTCCTTACTCATAGTTGTTAACTGAATTTCCAGACTTCCTGTCTGATTTAGTGCTTAGTTCAGATAAAGTCATTACTGTATAGTGGGAGATTTTAACATTCATGTAGATGTTGAAAATAACAGCCTCAGCATTGCATTTAATTCAATATTAGATTCAATTGGTTTCATTCAAAATGTTAATAAACCCACCCACTGTTTTAATCACACCCTTGATCTTGTTCTGACCTATGGCATCGAAATTGAACATTTAATAGTTTTTCCCCAAAATCCTATTTTGTCAGATCGTTCTTTAATAACTTTTGAATTTAAGATGATGGATAATGCAGTATTTGGAAGAAAATTCCACTACAGCAGATGTTTATCTGACAACGCTGTTAATAAATTTAATAAAATGATTCCATCTTTATTTACATCTATACCAACACAGTGGAGGGTAGCTGCCTCAATCCAATTCCCTACCAAATTGATCATATTGTTGACAGCGCTGTACCTTCACTGCATGAAACGCTTGATACAGTGGCCCCTCTGAAAAAGAATCAGAGGAGATTAGCCAGTGTTCCCTTAGCTCTAAGCAGTGATGACTTTGAGTTTCTTTACAAATAAAATCACAACTATTAGAGACAAAATTCATCAGATGCTTCCTATACCTGCAATAAATAAATCTTCTACTACAGTATCTCTTGAATCATCTGCAAGACCTCAGTTATGTTTAGATTGCTTCTCTGCCATAGATCTTTCTGAATTTACATCAGTAGTTGCTTCATCAACGTGTATCTTAGACCCCATTCCGACTAGACTGCTTAACCCTCTGGGGTCTGAGGGGGTTTTGGGGGCCTGGACAAATTTTGACATGTCCTGACATTTGTGCTTTTTTCAGTGTTTTTTAAACATATTAATGTCTAAAGTCTGATAACACTGTAATCAGCACAAAATTGGCTACAATAATATGTGAGCAGCAAGTTTATATATGATTGTGTTTTTGAGAAAACACTGTTTATGCATGGTTAGTGCAAAACTACAATTTTTTACTCACTGAAATAAGACCATAAAACACAAACAGAACATTGGTTCACAAGACTTTGGAGACCTGCATGTTGTAGGCTAAAATGTTTACTTCACAGTGTTGTGAATGTCATCTTGTTCACACATTCACAGTAAACAATACACTGATTTAAATTTTCTAAGACACTTTTTGTCCAGAAAGGCCATATGCAAGAGAGTGTGTCTGAGGATGAATAGTCATGTGATTTACCTGAGAACACAAAAGACGCACTGAACGTCCAGACAAAGACGCGCATAATGAGCCTTTCAGTCAATGTAGATGGGAGGGGATTAGTGCAGCACAATACAAAACAATGAGGAGCTAAACGATCCTCATTTGAGTTAAAATCAGTTTTTTTACTCTGAGGACAAGCCAAACTATTTGTCTCTGTGTGAAATGTAAGGAGCGCCGCTTCACGTCCGTGACGCGCCATCACCCAAACGCGCAGAAAAAGTGAGTAAATTCTATGATGAAGTTTGACGTTTTATGTCATTTCTCGGGGGTGTGCACATATTTACCTGGTTCACCTGAGATTATTTACATGTGAACAGTGGACAAAGTACAAGGCGGGACCGCATTACCTGTAATGAGGTGAGACAGGAAAAAACGGACTTCTCCTTACGTTCATACGGATTAAATAAAACGTGATGATTTGTTTTCGACTTGAATTGTTTCACTTAAAAGAAAACATTTCAAGCTTTCTAGCCATATAATTCTTATTTTTATGAGCCAAGTATTCGCTGAGATTCTGGTTGTTTTATTTACGCGTCTGTGAAGAGAAATGGCAGAGACAGAAAAGTCCGAGAGCGCACCCTGTCGGCTTTCTTTATTTAAAAAAAGCACAACGTTTTGTTGTTATTATGATGGTATACCACTAAAACTAGACCCTTTACAGATTTGAATGATATATTTCTTTTATCTGTACGATCAGAATTGACGGAATAATTTAAGTTTGTTTCGGCCTTATCAGGAAAAGATGCATCAAAACACGCTGGCGCGTGCGTCAACCCGAGAGGGTTGAAGACACGCTGTCATTAATTAACTCATATTTATTAGACTTAGTAAATTTATCTTTAGTATCAGGCTACGTACCACAGTAATTAATGCAGTAATCAAACCCTTACTCAAAAAGCCTAGTCTTGATCCAGGAGTCTTGGCTAATTATAGACCAATATCCAACCTACCGTTCATTTCTAAAATCCTAGAAGAAGCTGTTGCTAAGCGTCTATCAGACCACTTACGCAGGAATGAACTATTTGAAGATTTTCAGTCAGGATTTAGAGCACATCATAGTACAGAAACAGCACTGTTAAAAGTCATCAACGATATTCTCTTAGCCTCAGATAATGGACTTGTTTCTATACTTGTCGTCCTAGACCTTATTATTATTATATACTTATTATTATAATTATTATATAGTATTGACCACAACATCTTATTACAGACTGGAGCATATGACTGCTATCAGAGGAACAGCATTAAAATGGTTCCAATCTTATTTATCGGACAGATTGCAGTTTGGTCATGTCCATGATGAACCTTCCACACGCACAAAAGTTAGTTATGGAGTTCCACAGGGCTCTGTGCTAGGACCGATTCTGTTCACCCTGTACATTCTTCCTTTAGGCTATGTCATTAGGAAGCACTCTATTAATTACCACTGCTATGCAGATGACACTCAGTTATATCTATCTACTAAACCTGTTAACACAAACCAGTTAACCAGACTTCAAGTGTGTCTAACTGACATAAAGCCCTAGATGACCAGTAACTTTCTACTTTTAAATTCAGAGAAAACAGAAGTCATTATATTTGGGCCTAAAAGCCTCAGAAATAACTTTTCTAAAATTATAGCTACTCTAGATGGCATAGCCCTGGCCTCCAGCACTACTGTGAAAAACCTTGGAGTTGTTTTTGACCAGGGTATGTCCTTTAACTCATACATAAAACAAATCTCTAGAACTGCATTCTTTCACCTGCGCAACATTTCCAAAATTAGGAACATCCTGTCTCAAAATGATGCAGAAAAACTAGTCCATGCATTTGTTACCTCAAAGCTAGATTACTGTAACTCATTACTATCTGGATGTCCCAGTATCTCCATAAAAGCCACCAGTTAATCCAGAATGCTGCAGCCAGAGTCCTGACAGGAACTAGCAAGAGAGATCATATTTCTCTTATATTAGCTTCTCTTCATTGGCTCCCTGTAAAATACAGAATAGAATTTAAAATCCTTCTTCTCACATACAAATCCCTTCATGATCAAGCTCCTTCATACCTTAAAGACCTCATAGTGCCATATTATCCCAATAGAGCACTTCGCTCTCAGAGTGTAGGTCTACTTGTGGTTCCCAGTGTTTCCAAAAGCAGAATGGGAGGCAGAGCCTTTAGTTATCAAGGTCCTCTCCTGTGGAACCAGCTCCCAGTCTGGGTTCAGCAGGAAGACACTCTCTGTAGGCTAGACTTAAAACCTTCCTCTTTGACAAAGCGTGCCACCTCCCCCTTCCCTTCCCCTCTCTTCCTCTCCTCCCCACTCACATGTATATTCCACCATTGAAGTAATTAACCCTGTGCTCTCTCTCTCCCCTCGTTTGTGCTCTCTCTGTATCTTCTGTAGGTGTCCTGGTCTTAGAGCTGTATATCGCTGATGTGCAGTTACTGGCCCCACCAACCTGCAGTGTCTATTTGTTGTTTATTGTTGCTGTTCTTTTCTCTCTCCTCTATCCACTGACCCCGACCAGTCGAAGCAGATGGCCGCCCAAACTGAGCCCAGTTCTGCTGGAGGTTTTTTCTTCCGTTAAAGGAAGTTTTTCCTCTTAACTGTCACCAAGTGTTTTCTCATAAGGGATTTGTTGGGGTTTTTTTTGTTTTTGTAAAGTGCCTTGATTTGTATTGTGATTTGGTGCAATACAAATAAAATTGAATTGAATTGAATTGAATTGAAGCTGCTACTGCAAGTGGCAGTGGATTTGATTGACAAGTTCACATTCTCATTCTCATTCAAAGTATCTGGCAGAGGCCTGGTAGCTAACTCATCCTTTACGCTATTAGATAGTCCTTGATGAAACAAAGTCAGTAGCGTTCCTTCTGGCCAATCACACTTGGTGGCCATGGTTCTGAAATCTGTGGAATAATCTGCTACTGATCTAGATCCTTGATGAATTTTCAAAATATTTTGCCCAGCTGCTTATGCAGGCATTGGTTCAAAAACTCTCCTGAGCTCGAGTGAATATGGCGTCAGTGTTACAAATAGCAGAACATCTGTCCCACTCAGCCCTTCCAGAAAGTAATGACAAAATAAATTCCACGTTTTTCATCTGAAAGACTGAGGGGTTCATTACAAAATGCAACTGACATGCTAGAGTGAATACAGAACAGAATTCTGCGTCATCAGAATAACATTTCGATGTTGAAAATTGGTATGACATTGTCGCTACCCGATCGGCTTTTAACCAGAGCTGCAGCTGGCAACGTGGAAGCCTCCATTAAAATTCAGATGATTCTGAATGTTGTTATTGTCCTTCGCATAATCGAGCAAGGTGGATTTGTGCCACAGATTCCTGCAGTTGATTTTGCCATCATTTATGTCACTGAGTAACCTGTGTTAAAGTTTGCCAGTCCGAATGGATGTCTCCTGATTCTGCTGGATCCATGTTTGATTGGATTGTAATGTCAGAAGGAATGGAGCTGGAAATAGATCCACCTGCAGCAGGAGCTCGCTAGCTTTAGATGACATACACAGGATGAGCTCACAGACGAAGCTAAAATCAACACCTGATCTGACAAAACTATTCAAAACAGAGAAGTCCATTATCCAATCTCCAAAATACAGTCCCAGATTCATGAAACCAAGTCCAAACAAGATGCAGTGTAAGTTCAAAACACACCAACACAACACAGAGAACACATCTTTGGACACAACCCCACAAGGAAGGGGTGTGCTGCTCCCTAAAAACCTGTAAGTGCACTTTGACTGCACATGCATTTATCCATAAATGCCTACTGTATTTTACAAGGCTTGATAGCAAAATTTGCGATGATCTTGTGATGCAGAAGAGGTGGCGCAACTATAGCAGCCAGTGTTGTATAGATAGATAGATAGATACTTTATTTATATACCAATCAGTAGCAGCAATTATCAAAAATATCAGCAGTTAAAAAATACTCATATGTAGTAAGAATGTACTGTATATTAACTACACTCACAGAGCAATATAAATATAAACGTGTGGAAGAATGTGCAAATATATGACAATTGAAAAGTGTCCACAGTGTGCAAGAAGTGTCCATGATATTTAAGTAAAGATGAGTGATGGGCAGTACTGTCCAGTGACATCATGACCATCAGCAGCCGTCTTTATAAAGTCCTGTTTGTAGAGAGAAGTTGAAGAGCTGTAAAGCCTGGTGGACAAACAGCTTCCTCAGTCTGTCTGTGGAGCAGGACGGGCGCAATATCCTGTCACTAAAAGTGCTCCTCTGCTTGATGATGTGTGTGTGCAGAGGGTGACGGGCATTGTCCAGGATGGACAGGAGTTTACAGAGAATCCTATTCTCTGCTACAGATACAGTGGGTGCGGAAAGTATTCAGACCCCTTTAAATTTTTCACTCTTTGTGTCATTGCAGCCATTTGCCAAAATCAAAAAAGTTCATTTTATTTCTCATTAATGTTCACTCAGCACCCCATCTTGACAGAAACAAACAGAAATGTAGAAATTTCTGCAAATTTATTAAAAAAGAAAAACTGAAATATCACATGATCATAAGTATTCAGACCCTTTGCAGTGACACTCATATTTAACTCACATGCTGTCCATTTCTTCTGACCAAGATTGAACTTTTTGGCGTTAATTCTAAGCGGTATGTGTGGAGAAAACCAGGCACTGCTCGTCACCTGTCCAATACAATCCCTACAGTGAAACATGGTGGTGGGAGCATCATGTTGTGGGGGTGTTTTTCAGCTGCAGGGACAGGACGACTGGTTGCAATTGAAGGAAAGATGAATGTGGCCAAGTACAGAGATATCCTGGAAGAAAACCTCTTCCAGAGTGCTCAGGACCTGAGACTGGGCCGAAGGTTCACCTTTCAACAGGACAATGACCCTAAGCACACAGCTAAAATAACAAAGGAGTGGCTTCGGAACAACTCTGTGACCGTTCTTGACTGGCCCAGCCAGAGCCCTGACCTAAACCCAATTGAGCATCTCTGGAGAGACCTGAAAATGGCTGTCCACCAACGTTCACCATCCAACCTGACAGAACTGGAGAGGATCTGCAAGGAAGAATGGCAGAGGATCCCCAAATCCAGGTGTGAAAAACGTGTTGCATCATTCCCAAGAAGACTCATGGCTGTACTAGCTCAAAAGGGTGCTTCTACTCAATACTGAGCACAGGGTCTGAATACTTATGACCATGTGATATTTCAGTTTTTCTTTTTTAATAAATTTGCAAAAATTTCTACATTTCTGGTTTTTTCTGTCAAGATGGGGTGCTGAGTGTACATTAATGAGAAATAAAATGAACTTTTTTGATTTTGGCAAATGGCTGCAATGACACAAGGAGTGAAAAATTTAAAGGGGTCTGAATAATTTCCGTACCCACTGTATATGTATGTATGAAGCATGGAATATAAATAAATACTTTGTTGCCCAGTTCTGTTGGAGGTTTTTTCTTCCGTTAAAGGGAGTTTTTCCTCTCCACTGTCGCCAATCGCTTGCTCATTAAGGGATTTGTTGGGTTTTTTTGTTTTTGTAAAGTGCCTTGAGATGATTTGTATTGTGATTTAGCACTATACAAATAAAACTGAATTGAATTGAATTGAATTGAATTGA
The DNA here is from genome assembly GCF_900324485.2 of Mastacembelus armatus. Taxonomy (NCBI): domain Eukaryota; kingdom Metazoa; phylum Chordata; class Actinopteri; order Synbranchiformes; family Mastacembelidae; genus Mastacembelus; species Mastacembelus armatus. The sequence goes on from NC_046635.1 coordinate 16,040,604, forward strand.
ATTTGTTATATATCTCTGTACATTGTTGTAACCTGAGGACTTTCACTGTCATCTCCAACAATGAGAGCAAGGTTAATCCTAATCATGTTATGTGCAAGTCCCCGGAGGTACAGCCTTCACCCAAACTGAAGCAGAGGATAACAATATTTAACTACAAAGTATAAAGAGGAAACTAGTTTTGAGCTCAGCTTTGATGAATGTATTTTGTCTTGTACAGATAAATAAAGGATTTTATTGTTCTCAAGCCAGAAACAATTATGAAAGTGACTTCCTTCTATAGAAAGACACAAGACACAAGGAAATTGACCTGCAATATGTTTCTCTACATTGCAGCACACTATCCTGGTGACTACATGGCTGAATATTTGCCATAGTATATATACTGAAAGATTTTTTGTTATGAGTGCAGTGTTAAAATGTTAAAATGTTACGTTCAGCCAGAGACTGATCAGTGAAATGCACCACTGAGCATCACAGGAGTCATTTTGCCCCAGTGACCATCAAACTATATAACTTCTTCATCTGCTGCTAAATGCTAAGACTTATGTCACTTAATTTTTCTGATATGTGAATCTTATTTAGCTACTTTTTTTTACCATCACTTTAATATCCCACTCAGTGCATCTACTTACAAGTTTCTATATATGTATATATTGGATATATTTTTTTACATTTGTATATTAACTGTTTTCTACATTTCTATATTATAATTCTATTAAGTTGTCTGATCAGAATCTGAAAATAGTAATACATGTCCCTGTTCTTATTTGGATAAAGCAGGCAAAGAAAAATAATTTTTAGTTAATTATTTTTCTTTTTATAAACTTCTCAAATTTTGGACCAGACACTAAAGCAGCACAATGGCAAACACAATGTGATATCTGATTCTGTATAGTAGTATTACCTTTGACACTCATACAGTAATAAAATAATGAAACAGATTTTGATAATGATTTCATCAAAGAAAGCATCCTACCATAGTTCCAATATGGGTTAGAGGTACTAACCAGAGCCATCAGGGATTGACCGCACAAATGTTGGCAGCATTTTCAATGTAGCGGTAGGGTTTGTGTCACGACCCAATCCTTTGACCAATTCCCTCCGAAACCGGTACATGATGTCCAGTAATGTCTCATCAGAGAAACGCATGGAATACAGGTACTTGTCAATCTGAAATTAAACAGTAGTGTTAATATGCTTCATTATCATAAAGATAAACAACACTTTCCTCTGACTGAATAATACTCTTCCAGTTTATAACTGAATTAACTGTATTTGCTAATGGAATGGCCCTTTTTCTGCGTGATAACACAGTAACTCTGACTCATTTCATAATGTTTTTGGCCATCCATGAAGATAATCCACTTCCTGACTGAAATAAAACTAAACTGATCCCAGCCCAGCTTTGCCTAGAAATAGGTCAGAGCCACATCATTTTTATATTGCTTTTGATTGTATATTGTGCATACAATTATAATGGGGTCATATTGTGCAGCCAATGTCTAGTGAAAAGCACAGCACTGTCAGTGTGACACACAGCAAGACCAGGAAGTACACAATGTATCATACTTACAGTAATGTTATCAAGGCAATATTAAATAGAAAGGTGCTCCTCATGTCCTTTTATGTGCATGACAATGATAAGACTAGCTAGAAGATAATCAATCCTATAATCCATCACAGAAGACAAAAGTCACAAATTATTCTGGTCACTGACAGTAACAAATTCAAAGCTGGATGTGCCTTAAAGCACTTATCAGCATGTTTGGAAATCATAAGTCTTGGCCAGTCAGAGTGCTTGTTAAAACTGCCACTGTGTAAAGTATTGCAGATACACTACATAACAGCCTGAGTTGTCTGGCCTTTTAGTAATAGGATGTTAAACAGTCCTCGTGAAATCCATTGTTGCATCAAACTTTGAGATGAAGCAAAGACTTTCTTTATGTTGTGAGAGACAAACCAGGAGCAACTCTGACTAAATGTCACATTCATTATGACTTGAAATCCATTCATTCATTCACATTCATTATGACTTATGACACACATTTTTCAATATTAACACACAATATTAATGTGTGATAATTTACAAGCATTACTCATCATAAGCTTCAGACAGGACTGCAACATCCTATTTCAGGGGTCACACATTATGTGTTTCCTGTGTAATTCTTGTAACTTATGTAGGAGACTGGCATTTGGTGTATATGTACTATTTGTACAGGAAAGAATTTGCATGAGTTGGTAACAGTAATTGCATTTATAGTACAATAAATCTGTGTGCTGAAGGTAAAATGCAAATCACGTGTTTTTGGCATAAAGGTCACAATAAAGGAGATTTAATGTATACATAAACACATTTGACTTTGTTACAAGATAGTAAAAACAAAACATCTATACAAAAATAAAACAAAGACAACTAAAGAAATGAATAGAAAGAACAATATTTGCAGGTCTAAACTTTGGAAATTTGCTGAACCTGAGATTAATGAAACACAACTTACCCAAGACAATATGATAGCCATAAAACACATTGTCCAGGCATTGTCCACATTTCTCTACATTAAACTGAGAGAAGCTGAACCACAGACTAAATCCAATTCATGGTGCAGTAAGGATATACAACGTATTATGACTCAGCACTCAGCAGCTAGAAACCATGCCTAAGCACTTTATTAGAGCAGAGCATCACCTGATTTCAAACAGCTTAGATACATATCTCTGATGTGGGCTTTATATCTCACATAAAACCAGAAAATAGTGTGCATTCCAACTACTATTCATCTTCATCTTTCATAAGAGCTTCAACTTTCTTGGTTTAAGAGTACATTTTTTTGATCAAAAATGTTGATCCCTGTCCAGGTGAATTAAGACCTCTGCATGACCCTGTAAATTCCCCTCAACACACTTCTGACACACAGCTTTCTCTGGCAAAGCCTGTGGGTTGGTCCAAGTTTCAGGAAGAGATCACACTGTCTGCATTTTGTCCCCACCCTTTTTGGCTCTCCTTTTTCCTTATCCCTCTCCTTTCTGTTTGCATTCCTCCACTCAATACCCCATTCTCCTTTTCACTGTGAACTGAAACCTGACTCCACTGTGTATGTATGTGTGCATGAGTTTGTGCACAGCCTCGCAGTCTGGAAAACTATCGTCTTCTATAGTACTCTCCCCTGCACCTTCTTTTCTTCCCCCATTAAATATACACACACACGTAACACTGATTTGCGTGTTTTCTAACGTCAGGAAGTACAGTCAAGGACACAGTAGGAGACTGAGTACAGTGGATTTATATATATGGTTGTGGTTCTTTGACAACTTGAGATACAGGATCTGTACACTTTCACTTATGCCTGCAAATCCTGAGCCATGCTTCACAACTTGTTGGTGTATTGGTGTGTAAGCCTCCTGCCACCTATGGTCACATGGTTCAAAGCTAGCCTATTTTAAGGAGGCAAGGCAAGGAAGAGAACAGAAGTAAAGAGGGAGGGATATGTGTTGCATCACATCAGATCATGGCTACTGATAAAAGTCTTTTACATTTACAGGCTATGATTTGACAGTGTTATGTCTATCATTTTGTGCTTAACTTAAATGAACTGAGAGAGTGACAATGGAGAGGAGAGAAAATGGAGGAAGGAAGTGCTATAGAACTTTTTCCACTTGTGTTTAATAGAGAATTGATGTTGATGACAGTTGGTGACGACATCAGTGAGCGACCTTAAAGGGACCCTGCACCATATATGAATCAAAAAGCACATGTTGTGAAATAGCCATTTTTTAAGTTACTAGTGATGTGCAGACATAACAGAATATGTCAGTTTCAATTAAAATGTATCTGAAAATATTTTTACTGTCAATTTTACTTTGTGGAACTATATTAGCTTAAAATGTTATAGTTAATACATTAACGATATAGTTAATACATTATTTTATTTCACTATGCGGTCAAGAAGACTGGCGACCTGTCCAGGGTGTACCCCTGCCTTTCAGCCAAAGAGAGCTGGGATAGGCTCCAGCAGATCCCCATGACCCTGGTTAGGAATAAGCAGGTACAGATAACGGATGGATGGATGCAGTCAAGAAGTACTGGTGATTGCTTTTTAGTGTTTTACTATAAGTCTAACTGTTGACACTATTCAACAGAGAAAATGTGAATGACACACATTGATGGTGTTCACCTCATGTCACTTTTCTCCTCTTTATCCTTAAACCTTTCCTTAAATCTTTCATATTGATAATGCTTTAAAACTAACTTAAAGTTACAAGTCAGCTTTAGGAAAACCTCTCTCATTTTTTACTCATATAATTTATGGCTTCCCTTCTATTACTTGAACAGATTAATACCACAGAAGACTTGTAAAAAGAGAATATGAACACTTGGTAGCACTATATGGGGGACTAGGAGGAAAGAACACATTCCTAGGGTTATCATGAAGGCTAATGATGAAAGGCTATAAATTTGTATTATTTAATAACTGAAAAATGTATCTTACTCAACATCTTAGTTCAATTTCCTTTATACACCGTTGAGCTCCAGTGAGGGAAATGAAAGCATTAGTATCTTTTTAAAAAGAACGTAAAAGAAACGTAGTTACCGATAACTTTCGTGTCAAGCGCTTCCTTCTCATCTGTTCCTTGTCTTTGATATCCCCTTTCATTATCTTTACCAGAGCTCTCAAAACTTACATCATGGCACCAATCACACACCTATGTGCCATGTCCCATTACACATTTTACTATATGCACAGACCCATGCCATTTGTCACGTCTCACTGAGCCGTTGTTTGAAAATCTTACTATAAAAACAAATCTCTCTGAACGTAAAATGAGACCAAGAAATTTGTCCTGCCCAACATGATAAATGCTTTAGTAACTTCCTTAACAATACAGACCAGAAAATGTTTCTTAACATGTGCTGTGCTGGGAAGCCATAGCTTTTCAGTTTAAAGTGTTAAAGTGACAACATGAATAAACTCAATTACAGCCTAGTACAGCAATGATGATAGAGCACATGCTCTCTGCTCCTCTCTAGCCACTCTACACTTTACCCAAACTCTTCTTCTCTACATTAGTAGCTCCCACACAACATAAAAAAATGAAGGAAAGAAACACAGAACACGCACCTTTTTAACCTGGTCATCCTTGAGTTCAGTGAAGTAATAGGCTAGTAGTTGGGCTGCAATCATCCTGGTCCTCTTTCCCTTTTCTCTAACTCACACACATGCAAACACAGTTAAAAACACACTCACTCCTCTCACTCTCAGACACGTTCACCTACAGTCAGATAAAGAAAAATCCTAAAAGGTAAAAGAAGATGATTCTGAAACTCTACTCTTGCTCTACTTTGTATATTCAATCTGTCCCACACCAAAAGAGATATAAAAATATCCGTCTGGTTTTAAAATAGAAAGACTTGCTTCATATGCCACTAAGAATCTACAGCTCTTCCTTCTTTGTGCGTGTGTGTGTGTGAGAAGACAGGAAGCATGAGTGAGACAGCAAGTTTAGGAGGTAGGAGGCAGAGAGAGAATTAGGGAGGGGCCAGAGGATGAGCCCTGCCTGCTATACGTGAGCTCACTGGTTAGAGAGTGTGACTGGCTTGGGAGGGGATTGAGTGCCATATCCTCTTTTCAGCAATTGGCTGCTGTGCTAATGCCTTAGAAGCAAACAGTGATGGAGGAATAAAAGAATGGGACTGTGGTTTATCACACCTGAGTTCAATTCCTCTAACCACACCCAGGCCTGATTACTGCCACACCTGTTCGCAATCAAGAAATCACCTAAACAGGACCTGCCTGACAAAGTGAAGTAGACCAAAAAATCCTCAAAAACTAGACATCATGCAGAGATCCAAAGAAATTGGATCTCGGCATGACATACATAGACAATGGAGTCAGGTTTCAGTTCACAGTGACAAGGAGAATGGGGTATTGAGTGGAGAAATGCAAACAGAAAGGAGAGGGATAAGGAAAAAGGAGAGCCTAAAAAAGGTGGGGACAAAATGCGGGTCTTAATTCACCTGGACAGGGATCAACATTAATGAAAAATTTTTTTACATTTTTGATCAAAAAAATGTACTCTTAAACCAAGAAAGTTGAAGGTCTTGTGAAAGATGAAGATGAATAGTAGTTGGAATGCACACTATTTTCTGCTTTTATGTGAGATATAAAGCCCACATCAGAGATATGTATCTAAGCTGTTTGAAATCAGGTGATGCTGTGCTATAATAAAGTGCTTAGGAATGGTTTCTAGCTGCTGAGTGCTGAGTCATAATACGTTGTATATCCTTACTGTAACTGTTTCCGGGTAAGTGAATCACTTTCTATTGCAAGCGTGTCGTGTTGTGTGTGTTGTATAGTTAGTCTACAGGTTAGCAACAGACTAGCTATAGTCTAACACACCTAAAAAACAACTAAACTCTCTAAACAATTAATTAACTGCTACATTCCGGTACTAGTCAAGTATCTTTCTATTTTGACCAGTATTTATTGCTATTTCCAGACTTAGTGTTCGTTAGCCTACCAGTTAGCTTAGCTAGCTAGTAACATGGCTTCTCCCTCTCTCTCTCTTTCCTGCTCGGTGTGCCATATGTTTAGTTATTCCTCTGCCTCCTTTAGCAATAATGATACCTTTAATAAATGTAAGGTTCTGCTAGCTTTGGAGCGACACACTTGCTGAGAAACCGAGTGATAATTGGCGATTCCATAGTCAGAAACGTGAAGCTAGAGACACCAGCGACCATAGTCAAATGTATTCCTGGGGCCAGAGTGGGCGACATTGAGTCAAATCTGAAGGTGCTGGCTAAGGCTAATCATAAATATGGAAAAATTGTTATTCACGTCGGCAGCAATGACACCCGATTACGCCAATCGGAGGTCACTAAAATTAATGTTGAGTCGGTGTGTAATTTTGCTAAATTAATGTCGGACTCTGGACCACTCCCCAATCTGACCAGCGATGACATGTTTAGCCGCATGTCGTCGTTCCGTCGCTGGCTGTCTAGGTGGTGTCCAGCAAACAATGTGGGCTTCATAGACAATTGGGCCACTTTTTGGGGAAAACCTGGTCTGGTAGCGAGAGATGGCATCCATCCCACTTTGAATGGTGCAGCTCTCATCTCTAGAAATTTGGTGGAGTTTCTTAGCCGACCTAAAGCCTGACAATCCAGAGTGGGGACTGGGACGCAGAGACTCAGTCTAAAATGCCTCTCTGCAGTTTCCTTAGAGCCGCCGCCCCTCTCAAACCACATAGAGACTGTGTCTGCCCCTCGAACATATAAATCAAATAAATCAGAAGTTAACAGAAGAGGAGTTATTCATAAAAACTTAATAAAAGTTAAGACCACTCCTCTTATTGAACAGAAAAACAGAACTGTCAAATGTGGATTAATAAATATCAGGTCTCTTTCATCTAAATCTCTGTTAGTAAATGATTTGATAACTGATCACCAAATTGACCTACTTTATCTTCCTGTAACCTGGCTACAGCAGGATGAATATGTCAGTCTGAATGAATCAACCCCCCTCAGTCATAAAAATTATCATGTTCCTCGAAGCACAGGTCGAGGTGGAGGAGTCGCTGCAATCTTCCACTCAAACTTATTATTAAACTTTCATCCTCAGAACAGTTATAACTCATTTGAGAGCCTCACTCTTAGTCTCTCGCATCCAAACTGGAAAACACAAAAAACAGTTCTACTTGTCATTGTGTACCGTCCACCTGTACCTTACAGATCAGATAAAGTTATTATAGTGGGAAATTTTAACATTCATGTAGATGTTGAAGATAACAGCCTCAGCATTGCATTTAATTCTATATTAGATTCAATTGGTTTCATTCAAAATGTTAATAAACCCACCCACTGTTTCAATCACACCCTTGATCTTGTTCTGACCTATGGCATCGAAATTGAACATCTAATAGTTTTTCCCCCAAATCCTGTTTTGTCAGATCATTCTTTGATAACTTTTGAATTTAAAATGATGGACCATGCAGCGTTTGGAAGAAAATTCCACTACAGCAGATGTTTAATCCGACAACGCTGTTAATAAATTTGGAAAATGGAAAATGATTCCATCTTTATTTACATCTATGCCAAGTATAAACATAGTGGAGGGCAGCTGATTCAATCCAACTCCCTACCAAATTGATCATGTTGTTGACAGCGCTGTAACCTTACTGCGTGAAAAGCTTGATTCTGTAGCCCCTCTGAAAAAGAAGTTAGTGAATCAGAGAAGACTAGCCCCATGGTATAATTTACATATTCGAACCTTAAAGCAGGCATCACGAAGGCTGGAAAGGAAGTGGCGTTCCACAAATTTAGAGGAAATTTTTCTAGCCTGGAAAAACAGTCTACTAACATATAAAAAAGCTCTCGGTAAAGCCAGAACTGCATACTATTCATCACTAATAGAGGAAAATAAGAACAATCCCAGGTTTCTTTTCAGCACTGTAGCCAGGCTGACAAAAAGTCACAGCTCTGTTGAGCCCAGTGTTCCCTTAGCTCTCAGCAGTGATGAATTTATGAGTTTCTTTACAAATAAAATTACAACTATTAGAGATAAAATTCAGCAGATGCTTCCTATACCTGCAATAAATTAATCTTCTACTACAGTAGCTCTTGAATCATCTGTAGGACCTCAGTTATGTTTAGACTGCTTCTCTCCCATAGATCTCTCTGAATTTACATCAGTAGTTGCTTCATCAAAATCATCAACGTGTCTCTTAGACCCACTCACCTTTATTAGACTTGGTAAATTTATCTCTAGTATCAGGCTACGTATCACAGGCCTTTAAGACTGCAGTAATCAAACCTTTACTCAAAAAGCCTAGTCTTGATCCAGGAGTCTTGGCTAATTATAGACCAATATCCAACCTGCCATTTATTTCTAAAATCCTAGAAAAAGCTGTTGCTAAGCAGCTATCAGACCACTTACACAGGAATGAACTATTTGAAGATTTTCAATCAGGATTTAGAGCACATCATAGTACAGAAACAGCACGGTTGAAAGTTACCAATGATCTTCTCTTAGCCTCAGATAATGGACTTGTTTCTATACTTGACCTCCTAGACCTTAGTGCTGCATTCGACACCATTGACCACAACATCTTATTACAGAGACTGGAGCATGTGATTGGTATCAGAGGAACAGCGTTAAAGTGGTTCCAATCCTATTTATCAGACATATTCCAGTTTGTTCATGTCCATGATGAACCTTCCACACGAACAAAAGTTAGTTATGGAGTTCCACAAGGCTCCGTGCTAGGACCGATTCTGTTCACCCTGTACATGCTTCCTTTAGGATATATCATTAGGAAGCACTCTATTAATTACCACTGCTATGCAGATGACACTCAGTTATATCTATCTACTAAACCTGTTAACACAAACCAGTTAACCAGACTTCAAGCCTGTCTAACTGACATCAAGGCCTGGATGACCACTTTTAAACTCAGAGAAAACAGAAGTCATTATATTTGGGCCAAGAAATAACTTTTCTCAAATTATAGCTACTCTAGATGGCATAGCCCTGGCCCCCAGCACTACTGTAAAAAACCTTGGAGTTATTTTTGACCAGGACATGTCCTTTAATTCACACATAAAACAAATCTCTAGAACTGCATTCTTTCACCTGCACAACATTTCCAAAATTAGGAACATCCTGTCTCAAAATGATGCAGAAAAACTAGTCCATGCATTTGTTACCTCAAGGCTAGATTACTATAACTCATTACTATCTGGATGTCCCAATATCTCCATAAAAAGCCTCCAATTAATCCAGAATGCCGCAACCAGAGTCCTGACAGGAACTAGCAAGAGAGATCATATTTTTCCTATATTGGCTTCTCTTCATTGGCTCCCTGTAAAATATAGAATAGAATTTAAAATCCTTCTTCTCACATACAAATCCCTTCATAATCAAGCTCCTTCATACCTTAAAGACCTCATAGTACCATATTATCCCAATAGACCACTTCGCTCTCAGAGTGCAGGTCTACTTGTGGTTCCCAGAGTTTCCAAAAGCAGACTGGGAGGCAAAGCCTTTAGTTATCAAGCTCCTCTCCTGTGGAACCAGCTCCCAGCCTGGGTTCAGGAGGCAGACACTCTCTGTACTTTTAAGGCTAGACTTAAAACCTTCCTCTTTGACAAAGCATATAGTTAGGGCTGGTTTCAGGCAACCCTGAACCACCCCTTAGTTATGCTGCTATAGGCCTAGACTGCCTGGGGACCATTGGTGCACTGAGCTCCCCTACCCTAACCCTAACACTCCCTTCCCCTCCCCTCTCCTCCTCTCCTCCCACCTCACATGTATATTCCACCATTGAATGTCACTAACCTTGTGCTCTCTCTCTCCCCTAGTTTGTGCTCTCTCCCTCTCTCTCTGTTCTCTCTGTACCTTCTGCAGGTGTCCCTGGTCCTGGAGCTGTATATCGCTGATGTGCAGTTACTGGTCCCACCAACCTGCAGTGTCTATTTGTTGTTTATTGTTGCTGTTCTTTTCTCTCTGCTCTATCCACTCACCCCAACCGGTCGAGGCAGATGGCCGCCCAAACTGAGCCCGGTTCTGCTGGAGGTTTTTTCTTAAAGGGAGTTTTTCCTCTCCACTGTCGCCAAGTGCTTGCTCATAAGGGAATTGTTGGGTTTTTAGTTTTAGTTTTTGTAAAGTGCCTTGAGATGATTTGTATTATGATTTGGCGCTATACAAATAAAATTGAATTGAATTGATTTGAATCACAGGTCGAGGTGGAGGAGTAGCTGCAATCTTCCACTCAAACTTATTATTAAGCTTTCATCCTCAAAACAGTTATAACTCATTTGAGAGCCTCACTCTTAGTCTCTCACATCCAAACTGGTAAACACAAAAACCAGTTCTACTTGTCATTGTGTACCGTCCACCTGTCCCTTACTCAGAGTTTTTAACTGAATTTCCAGCAGGCATCACGAAGGCTGGAAAGTTCCACAAATTTAGAGGAATTTTTTCTAGCCTGGAAAAACAGTTTATTAACATATAAAAAAGCTCTCGTAAAACTATTCATCATTAATAGAGGGAAATAAGAACAATCCCAGGTTTCTTTTCAGCACTGTAGCCAGGCTGACAAAAAGTTACAGCTCTGTTGAGCCCAGTGTTCCCTTAGCTCTCAGCAGTGATAACTTTCTTCAATTCAATTCAATTCAGTTTAATTTGTGTAGCGCCAAATCACAATACAAATCATCTCAAGGCACTTTACAAAAACTAAAACTAAAAACCCAACAAATCCCTTATGAGCAAGCACTTGGCGGCAGTGGAGAGTAAAATCTCCCTTTAACCTTTAACTCCTTAAACCTGCTGCAGAACAGGGCTCAGTTTGGGCGCTATACAAATAAAATTGAATTGAATTGAGTTTAATGTAGAGAAATGTGGTCAATGCCTGCCTTTAATCCTCCTCTTTGTAACCAGGATTTTCCTAGTCAGCTATGAACATGTTTATCTAGTGTAGCTAAGAATGTATTCATTTAACTAATTAGAACTGAGAACATAGTCAGAATTGCTCTTGCCATAAGGTAAATCAGTATGTATAAATGGTTACACTATTATTGTAGCATGCAGTACAGTTTCCATCATCAGTAATAATGTCATGAGGCGGCGGTACCAACCGCCTGTCGGGAGAGGCGCTGCGCCTTTTCCCCAGTCTCATTCCTCCTCCTCGTGTGTTCTCATTCCCTCTCCTTCCGTGTCTGTCTGTCTGTTAAGTGTTCACAGGTGCAGCAGGAGTAAGGGGGGTTCTAGGGATCAACGACCCTATAAGGCTGCTGGCTTTCCTCAGCCAGTTGCTAGATCGTCTATTCGACTCACCTGGTAGTGTCTATTTCCTAAGCTCTCTCAACTAAAAGTAACTGAATAACAAAACAGCGTCTCTTCGCAGGTGGTGCATGCCCAGTCACCTTTCCACACCGCTCCTACTGCACCTGCGATTCTCGACTCAGTCTTGGTCCCGCATTTCTGGAAGGACTCCCGAGTCGCCACACGGATTCTGCTCCGTCGACGGCTGGTTTCCGCGGAACCCCAAGGACGGGTCCAGCAGCAAGGCACCTCCCTGCACCTTACTAACTGTTTTCTTGTACCAATAAAGAAACTCTCAGCTTCTGATCTGCGTTTGGGCCACTCAGTTCCCCAACACATAACAAATAATGAATTTAAAAAAAGAACAGAAAGAGGTTGGGTGGTTATAGGAGGGAGAAACAGTTGTGTCTCAGCAATTGATATGAGCAGAATGGGTTGGCAGCTTGAACAGATCCGTATGTCATATTGTCAAACCCTGGTTAAAATCTGGTTACATCAGCTCACAGCTGAAGTGGTGCAAATCTACTGCACAAAACTAATGAGAATTTATTCACTTACAGCGATAAAAACTTAAATTTGTTTTGAGAAGGTTAAACCCAGAGGAGAGGAGATTACTGCAACACAATACATTACAATGTGGATCCAAATGTTCATCATTTGAGTCGTTTTTTTACTCTGAGGAGAAAGTAAACTATTCGTCTCTGCCTGGAACATACAAAGCGCTTTTTCACCCGCGTAACGTGCTATCATCCAAATGCACAGAAAAAGTGAGTAAATTCTATGATGAAGTTTGACGTTTTATGTCATATCTCGGGGTCGTGTACAGAATTACCTGGTTCACCTCAGATTATTTACATGTGAACAGTGCGGTCAGTGCGAGGCGGGATCAAATTAGCTGTAATGAGGTGAGACAAGAGAAAACGTACTTCTCCTTACGTTCATATGGATTAAATAAAAAGTGCTGATTTGAATTGTTTCATTTAACAGAAGACATTGCAAGCTTTCTAGCCATATATTTCTTATTTTTTGAGGCAAGTATTTGCTGAGATTCTGGTTGTTTTATTTACGTCTCTGTGAATAGAGATGACAGCGACAGAGAAGACATAGAGCGCACCCTGTCTGCTTTCTTTATTTTACAAAAGCACAGCGGTTTGTTGTTATTACGAGTGTATACAACTAAAACTAGACCCTTTACAGATTCGAATGATATATTGCTTTTCTCTGTATAATCAAAATTGACAGAGTAATTTAAGTTTGTTTCGGCCTTATCAGGAGGAGAGGCCTCAAAACTCGTCGTCGACCCCTGAGGGTTAACTCACACATAGAACAAATCTCTAGAAATGCCTTCTTTCACTTGCACAACATTGCTAAAATTAGGAACATCCTGTCTCAAAATGATGCAGGAGAACTGGTCCATGCGTTTGTTACCTCAAGGCTAGATTACTGTAACTCATTACTATCTGGACATCCCAGTATCTTCATAAAAAGCCTCCAGTTAATCCAGAATGCTGCAGCCAGAGTCCTGACAGGAACTAGCAAGAGAGATCATATTTCTACTATATTGGCTTCTCTTCATTGGCTCCCTGTAAAATCCATCCGTCTTCTATACCCGCTTTTTCCTGAAAGCCAGGGTCACGGGGATCTGCTGGAACCTATCCCAGCTCTCTCTCGGGTGAAAGGCAGGGGTACACCCTGGACAGGTCACCTCCCTGTAAAATACAGAGTAGAATTTAAAATCCTTCTTCTCACATACAAATCCCTTTATGATCAAGCTCCTTCAAACCTTAAAGACCTCATAGCACCATATTATCCCAGTAGACCAGGGGTGGGCAAACTACGGTCCACAGGCCACATCCGGCCCGTTGTTCTCTTTAATCCAGCCCGCCAAAGATTGGTACAGAATTTCAAATTATGACTCCATTCACTTGACCTTGACCTGTAATGCCTGGCATTTCACCAGGTGGCGCATTAGGCGTCATGCCTTGATTTTGCAAAGCCCAAGCCACTCTTTGTTATTACTCTGCTACTACTCTGAACCCATCTGCAACAATGATTGGACCAAAGAAAAGAAAAGTCGACTGTGAGTGCAGAGTGTTTAAAAAGAAATGGACAACTAAATACTTTTTTACTGAAGTCCGGTCAAAGGCTGTATGTCTTATTTGAAAGAAACCATTGCGGTCTTTAAGGAATACAACATCAGCCGTCACTTTTCCACCAAGCATGCTAATTACGCTAACAACCAGTCAATGCAAGAACGGATGTCTACTGCTCAGAGGTTAGCAGCTAGCTTGCAGGCTCCGCAAAACACTTTTATCTGGAAAACTGCCATCCAAGAATCAAGCACAAAGGCAAGTTATTTGCTGGCATTCAAATTAGCCAAAGCCAGCAAGCCTTTCTCCAAAGGGGAGTTTCTTAAAGAGTGCATGGTAGAGACAGCAGGTATCTTATGTCTTGAGAGCAAAAACAAATTTGAAAAAATTAGCTCATCACGCAGAACAATGACCTGCTGTGTTGAACTAATTGACGAAGACTTAGCTAGCAAGCTAAACAAAAAAGCGGAGTCATTTACGTTATAGGCCTTGGCACTGGACGAAAGTAATGACATAAAAGACACCACTCAGCTTTTAATTTTTATCAGAGGGATTAATGACAATTTTGAGATGGAGGAGTTTTTGGCCATGGAATCCCTAAAAGGAAAAACACAGGGAGAGGACATGTATGACAGAGTGTCGGCGGTCATCGAGAGGCACAAGCTACTTTGGAGTACTCTCGCCAACCAACAAAGCACCCCACAGGTCCCAATTGAGTGATGAACACCTCATATCCGTTCTGAGAATTGCCACAAAACTAACACCAGACATCGATGCACGGGCAAAAATGGATGATCAACAACACTGTTCCAAGGTAAGTAAATTAAAACTGTAATGCTTTTTTTTTCTGTGTTGATATGTATGCATCTTGTGCTGAGCTGGCCCACCTGTCAAATTTTAAAAGTCAATATGGCCCCTGAGCCAAAAACTTTGCCCACCCCTGCAATAGACCACTTCGCTCTCAGAGTGCAGGTCTACTTGTGGTTCCCAGAGTTTCCAAAAGTAGAATGGAAGGCAGAGCCTTTAGCTATCAAGCTCCTTTCCTGTGGAACCAGCTCTGAGTCTGGGTTCAGGAGGCAGACACTCTCTGTACTTTTAAGGCTAGACTTAAAACCTTCCTCTTTGACAAAGCATATAGTTAGGGCTGGCCTCAGGCAACCCTGAACCATCCCTTAGTTATGCTGCTATAGGCCTAGACTGCCTGGGGACCATTGGTGCACTGAGCTCCCCTACCCTAACCCTAACACTCCCTTCCCCTCCCCTCTCCTCCTCTCCTCCCACCTCACATGTATATTCCACCATTGAATGTCACTAACCTTGTGCTCTCTCTCTCCCCTAGTTTGTGCTCTCTCCCTCTCTCTCTGTTCTCTCTGTACCTTCTGCAGGTGTCCCTGGTCCTGGAGCTGTATATCGCTGATGTGCAGTTACTGGCCCCATCAACCTGCAGTGTCTATTTGTTGTTTATTATTGCTGTTCTTTTCTCTCTCCTCTATCCACTCACCCCAACCGGCCGAGGCAGGTGGCAGCCCAAACTGAGCCCGGATCTGCTGGAGGTTTTTTCTTCCGTTAAAGGGAGTTTTTTCTCTCCACTGTTGCCAAGTGCTTGCTCATAGGGGATTAGGCCTGCACGTAAATCTTCGGACTACATTGATACAAGAATCTGCATCCAACGTGTAAGTCTCTTCAACATGAACTGCACAGCAGGTCAGGCAAGTGAAAATAATCACTGTGAATCATCATATTCACCAACATTTGTGAATGGAGCTTTATCTGGCATAACTCATTCCTGAAATCAGCCAATTTCTGTTCCACAAGTTTCTGCTGTTTCTTCTGTAAACAGCACATTTAGCTTGGACAACATATGATTCCTTGCTGCATGCCCTAGTTGGTGATGAATATTGTTCAGAATTAACGTTGCCACATGCATGTCCTTATGTCTGTAAGATAACTGGATTCAATTCAATTCAATTCAATTTTATTTGTATAGCGCCAAATCACAATACAAATCATCTCAAGGCACTTTACAAAAACTAAAACTAAAAACCCAACAATTCCCTTATGAGCAAGCACTTGGCGACAGTGGAGAGGAAAAAAACTCCCTTTAACGGAAGAAAAAAAACCTCCAGCAGAACCGGGCTCAGTTTGGGCGGCCATCTGCCTCGACCGGTTGGGGTGAGTGGATAGAGCAGAGAGAAAAGAACAGCAACAATAAACAACAAATAGACACTGCAAGTTGGTGGGGCCAGTAACTGCACATCAGCGATAAACAGCTCCAGGACCAGGGACACCTGCAGAAGGTACAGAGAGAGAGAGAGAGAGAGAGAGGGAGGGAGAGAGCACAAACTAGGGGAGAGAGAGAGCACAAGGTTAGTAACATTCAATGGTGGAATATACATGAGGTCGGAGAGAAGGGGGAGGGGGGGGGCGGGTAGGGTAGGGGAGCTCAGTGCACCAATGGTCCTCGGGCAGTCTAGGCCTATAGCAGCATAACTAACTAAGGGATGGTTCAGGGTTGCCTGAAGCCAGCCCTAACTATATGCTTTGTCAAAGAGGAAGGTTTTAAGTCTAGCCTTAAAAGTACAGAGAGTGTCTGCCTCCTGAACCCAGGCTGAGAGCTGGTTCCACAGGAGAGGAGCTTGATAGCTAAAGGCTCTGCCTCCCATTCTGCTTTTGAGAACTCTGGGAACCACAAGTAGGCCTGCACTCTGAGAGCGAAGTGGTCTATTGGGATAATATGGTACTATGAGGTCTTTAAGGTATGAAGGAGCTTGATTATGAAGGGATTTGTATGTGAGAAGAAGGATTTTAAATTCTATTCTATATTTTACAGGGAGCCAATGAAGAGAAGCCAATATAGGAGAAATATGATCTCTCTTGCTAGTTCCTATCAGGACTCTGGCTGCGGCATTCTGGATTAATTGGAGGCTTTTTATTAAGATATTAGGACATCCAGATAGTAATGAGTTACAGTAATCTAGCCTTGAGGAAACAAACGCATGGACTAGTTTTTCTGCATCATTTTGAGACAGGATGTTCCTAATTTTGGAAATGTTGCGCAGGTGAAAGAATGCAGTTCTAGAAATTTGTTTTATGTGTGAGTTAAAGGACATGTCCTGGTCAAAAATAACTCCAAGGTTTTTTACAGTAGTGCTGGAGGCCAGGGCTATGCCATCTAGAGTAGCTATAATTTTAGAAAAGTTATTTCTGAGATTTTTAGGCCCAAATATAATGACTTCTGTTTTCTCCGAGTTTAAAAGTAAAAAGTTACTGGTCATCCAAGCCTTTATGTCAGTTAGACAGGCTTGAAGTCTGGTTAACTGGTTTGTGTTAACAGGTTTAATAGATGAATGCTTGCTTTCATTTGGTAATGCTGCTTTTTTCAGACTGCCCACTCTGAGAACTCTGAGACTCTCTTTGGGGATGCTCTTAGTAGGGCTGCAGCTGTTGGTTATTTTTGGAGTCGAGTATTCTACTGAATATTTCAGTGATTACTCAAGTAATCCGATAAAATAGACTTTTGCATTTTTGAACAATAGTACTACTGTGTAATGCATGACAGAAATGACAGGTTACCTTGAAATGATGTTACCTTGTGTAGGCTCCGCTGGGTGAGCCGGTCTGGTTCACAACTGGCTGCTTCCTGTTCAGATGTTGAAATATTGATGAAGTGCAGTTGTGGTTCGCCAGCTCCACTTTACAATGCACACATTGCACGTGTTGTCATCTTTTTGAAGTTTGAAATGATCCCAAACTTTGGACATTTTCTGCCTTTTACAGACAGTTTCGCTCTCTGCCATAGCGCCAACTTTTGATTTGAGAAAAGCGCTGTGCGACACTGATTATGGTCCATGAGAAACAATGATCCCTAGGCGGAGCCGGTCCGATAACGCAAGTCATACTAATTGAACAAATACTCGAAGCAAAGAATTGGGTTCAAGGATTTTTTGTAATCGAGTTCCTCAATTTACACGAGTAATCGTTGCAGACCTAGTTCTTAGTGTCCCTGACTAAACAGATTCATTTGCAAACTTCTCATGTTGTACAAACTGAATAATAGACTGCTCTACTTAAGCCAGATCTTCAGATGTTAAATGCTGTCCTTTTAATGTGGTCTTAACCATCAGGGGTCGACAAATGCGCCAGTGAGTTTTGTGGCATCTTCTCCTGATAACTCCAAAACAAACTTAAATTGCTTCGTTGGTTTTGATCGTACAGATAAGACCAATATATCATTCGGATCTGTAAAGGGTCTAGTTTGGTTTGTATACACTCATAACAACAAAACGCTGTGCTTTTGTAAAATAAAGAAAGCTCCAGGGTGTGTTCTCTGTCTTCTCTGTCTCTGTCATCTCTCTTCATAGAGACATAAGTAAAACAACCAGAATCTCAGCAAATACTTGCCTCGTAAAAATAAGAAACGTATGGCTAAAAAGTTGTCTAAAAATGTCTTCTTTTCAATTCAATTCAATTCAGTTCAATTTTATTTGTATAGCGCCAAATCATAATACAAATCATCTCAAGGCACTTTACAAAAACTAAAACTAAAAACCCAGCAATTCCCTTATGAGCAAGCACTTGGCGACAGTGGAGAGGAAAAACTCCCTTTAACAAAAGAAAAAACCTCCAGCAGAACCGGGCTCAGTTTGGGCGGCCATCTGCCTCGACTGGTTGGGGTGAGTGGATAGAGCAGAGAGAAAAGAACAGCAACAATAAACAACAAATAGACACTGCAGGTTGGTGGGACCAGTAACTGCACATCAGCGATATACAGCTCCAGGACCAGGGACACCTGCAGAAGGTACAGAGAGAGAGGGAGAGAGCACAAACTAGGGGAGAGAGAGAGCACAAGGTTACTGACATTCAATGGTGGAATATACATGTGATGTGGGAGGAGAGGAAGAGAGGGGAGGGGAGGGGAAGGGAAGCGCGGGGGGGGTAGGTAGGGGAGCTCAGTGCACCGATGGTCCTCGGGCAGTCTAGGCCTATAGCAGCATAACTAAGGGATGGTTCAGGGTTGCCTGAAGCCAGCCCTAACTATATGCTTTGTCAAAGAGGAAGGTTTTAAGTCTAGCCTTAAAAGTACAGAGAGTGTCTGCCTCCTGAACCCAGGCTGGGAGCTGGTTCCACAGGAGAGGAGCTTGATAACTAAAGGCTCTGCCTCCCAGTCTTCTTTTGGAAACTCTGGGAACCACAAGTAGACCTGCACTCTGAGAGCGAAGTGGTCTATTGGGATAATATGGTACTATGAGGTCTTTAAGGTATGAAGGAGCTTGATTATGAAGGGATTTGTATGTGAGAAAAAGGTTTTTAAATTCTATTCTGTATTTTACAGGGAGCCAATGAAGAGAAGCCAATATAGGAGAAATATGATCTCTCTTGCTAGTTCCTGTCAGGACTCTGGTTGCGGCATTCTGGATTAATTGGAGGCTTTTTATGGAGATATTGGGACATCCAGATAGTAATGAGTTACAGTAATCTAGCCTTGAGGTAACAAATGCATGGACTAGTTTTTCTGCATCATTTTGAGACAGGATGTTCCTAATTTTGGAAATGTTGTGCAGGTGAAAGAATGCAGTTCTAGAGATTTGTTTTATGTGTGAGTTAAATACGAATAGTTTACTGTCCTCAGAGTAAAAACAGGACTCATATGACGAACGTTTGTATCTGCATTGTATTGCACTAATTCCCTCTCAGCCACATTCCTGACTGAAAGGCTCATTATGTGGGTCTTTGTGCGGGTCTTTGTCTTCTCAGGTAAATCACATGACTATTCATGGTCAGGCACACCTTCCTTCATATGTCTGTTCTAAACAAAAAGTGTCTTAGAAAATTTAAATCAGTGTATTGTTTTCTGTGAATGAGGGAACAAAATTACTTTCACATCATTTTGAAGCAAACACTTTAGCCTGCAAGATGCATTCCTTAAAAGTCTTGTGAACCAATTTTCTGTTTGTGTTTTATGACCTTATTTGAGTGACTTAAAAATTGTAGTTTTTCACTAACCACGCATAAATGCTGTTTTCTCAAAAACACAATCATGTATAAACATACTGCTCACATATATAATTGTAGCCCACACAATCATGTATAAACATGCTGCTCACATATTATTGTAGCCCAGTTTGTGCTGATTACAGTGTTATCAGACTTCATTATTAAAAGCAATTGAAAAAAGCACAAATGTCAGGGCATGTCAAAACTTGTCCAGGGTCCCAAAACACCCTCAGACCCCAGAGGGTTAAATCCTCCATGTTGTCCTCCATCTTAAATGTGGCTAATGCTATATTAGCTTACTGACTACTGACCCATGGTACTACTGACTACTGTGGGAATGCAGACACACTTTGTGTGACTAGTACTGCAGCAACGTGTAATCCTATATGTTTAGACACGTGACAGGGTCACCGCTCTTTACTATAGGGGAGACATAAGGGAATAACAACTCCATATATGGTAATAGATTAAATTCCTTTTGGTGGAAAAGTACTGGCATGGTAGGGCGGTGGCCAATAGTATATACATTTGTTACGCCCCAGCCTAGGGGTTACCGGAGTGTAACACGATGTTGGAGTTTTTCCTCCAAACCTATTCCACTCTCAACAAACACGGAAAAATACTAATTATATTTAACGAAATATTTATTCTGTTAAAATACACAATACAATACAGAATATTCAAAATAAACAAAACGCTCCGTGAGCCCTACGATTCTATACGAACGATGGAAAACAAACGCTAAAGATAGCCCTACTCAAACAAAAACGCTCCGTGAGTCCTAGGATTTTACACCAACAAAAGATCAAAATAACAACAATGCTAAATATAGCCCTACGATATCAATCAAAAGAAACAACACCAAATCACAGGTCGCTAGCCTGGAAACTCCTAAAACAAACAGGAGAAAACAAAACACAAACGTGGCCTAAATATTTAAGTATCTCTAATCTAAACAATGAAAATACTATCAATACAAAACCTGCACAATCGAAACAAAAATCTAATCTCTACAGTGGGTACGGAAAGTATTCAGACCCCTTTAAATTTTTCACTCTTTGTGTCATTGCAGCCATTTGCCAAAATCAAAAAAGTTCATTTTATTTCTCATTAATGTTCACTCAGCACCCCATCTTGACAGAAACAAACAGAAATGTAGAAATTTCTGCAAATTTATTAAAAAAGAAAAACTGAAATATCACATGATCATAAGTATTCAGACCCTTTGCAGTGACACTCATATTTAACTCACATGCTGTCCATTTCTTCTGATCCTCCTTGAGATGGTTCTGCTCCTTCATTGGAGTCCAGCTGTGTTTAATTAAACTGATTGGACTTGATTAGGAAAGGCACACACCTGTCTATATAAGACCTTACAGCTCACAGTGCATGTCAGAGCAAATGAGAATCATGAGGTCGAAGGAACCGCCCAAGGAGCTCAGAGACAGAATTGTGGCAAGGCACAGATCTGGCCAAGGTTACAAAAGAATTTCTGCAGCACTCAAGGTTCCTAAGAGCACAGTGGCCTCCATAATCCTCAAATGGAAAAAGTTTGGGACGACCAGAACTCTTCCTAGACCTGGCCGTCCAGCCAAACTGAGCAATCGTGGGAGAAGAGCCTTGGTGTGAGAGGTAAAGAAGAACCCAAAGATCACTGTGGCTGAGCTCCAGAGATGCAGTAGGGAGATGGGAGAAAGTTCCACAAAGTCAACTATCACTGCAGCCCTCCACCAGTCGGGGCTTTATGGCAGAGTGGCCCGACGGAAGCCTCTCCTCAGTGCAAGACACATGAAAGCCTGCATAGAGTTTGCCAAAAAACACATGAAGGACTCCCAGACTATGAGAAATAAGATTCTCTGGTCTGATGAGACCAAGATTGAACTTTTGGCGTTAATTGTAAGCGGTATGTGTGGAGAAAACCAGGCACTGCTCATCACCTGCCCAATACAATCCCTAAAAAACGAGTGGTTTTTAGAAGATCTAAGTGAAACATTGTGGTGGGAGCATCATGTTGTGGGGGTGTTTTTCAGCTGCAGGGACAGGACGACTGGTTACAATTGAAGGAAAGATGAATGCGGCCAAGTACAGAGATATCCTGGAAGAAAACCTCTTCCAGAGTGCTCAGGACCTCAGACTGGGCCGAAGGTTCACCTTTCAACAGGACAATGACCCTAAGCACACAGCTAAAATAGCAAAGGAGTGGCTTTGGAACAACTCTGTGACCGTTCTTGACTGGCCCAGCCAGAGTCCTGACCTAAACCCAATTGAGCATCTCTGGAGAGACCTGAAAATGGCTGTCCACCAACGTTCACCATCCAACCTGACAGAACTGGAGAGGATCTGCAAGGAAGAATGGCAGAGGATCCCCAAATCCAGGTGTGAAAAACTTGTTGCATCATTCCCAAGAAGACTCATGGCTGTACTAGCTCAAAAGGGTGCTTCTACTCAATACTGAGCACAGGGTCTGAATACTTATGATCATGTGATATTTCAGTTTTTCTTTTTTAATAAATTTGCAGAAATTTCTACATTTCTGTTTGTTTCTGTCAAGATGGGGTGCTGAGTGTACATTCATGAGAAATAAAATGAACTTTTTTGATTTTGGCAAATGGCTGCAATGACAAAAAGAGTGAAAAATTTAAAGGGGTCTGAATACTTTCCGTACCCACTGTAACTAACTAATTTACGAAAACGAAGTCTTTATCAAAATAGCTGGGAATGGCAAAGGTGGGAGAATAGCTCTCCTGAACAACAGTCCGTGGTCTTCTTATAGTCCTTCCGGGAACTGTTGGACCAATCCCGGAAGTCCAATCCACGGTCCTTGGGTCCATGCCCACTCCAGCATCCGTCACACACACACACATACACACACACGAAATGGGGAGGGGAGAGCCAACAACACACCAACCACACACATAATGACCTGGGGTCTCTCTGTGTGTTCCATGAGGGTTGATCTCCAGAGCGCTCTGTATTGTTTAAATAAAACCTGTAATGAGCTGAACCACTCCAGCCGCCTCTGTGTACTTCCTCATCAACGGACCTGGGTAAGTCACGGGTGTATTTAACAATTTGGTGGCCCGTACGGGGATGAGGAAAATTGGATTGACTGCCTGAAGAATGCATTGACAATATACTTGGCGCCACAGAAAGGTGAGCAGGAACCTTTTTATGAATTCTGCATAATTGGTATATTTTAAAATTACAATTGTCAATGTGTGAATCGGGATAGTTATAAATTTGGACGGTTTGGGGTGGTAGGTCGTCATTTCGTGTTGGATCGTTTGACGAAAAATAAAACAAAACCTTGTTGGATCGGTAATAATAAATAAATGTCGAGTTGGATCGACAGATAAACAGAAAAACCGCGTTGGATCGGTGGACTTTAAGTTTTTTTCTCGGTCGTCGTGGTGGACCCCACCAGTCCTCGACGGGGGACTGGCAGAACTTGGTTGCAAGACCCGGGGAACTTGGGAACCCCCGAAATACTATGTCATGTTGGATTGACAAATAAACAAAAGATTGTCGTGTTGGATCGGCAAAATAATTATAGTGTCGTGTTGGATCGACAGTAAAAAACTGCAGTGTTGGATCGGCCGCGCAAAATTTTTAGGTTTAAAAATATTGTGTATTTCTGTAGATGTGAAGGAAGTTTGAGTGAAAGTATGCTAGTGTGAATCAAAGTGTGAGGGGAGTAAGTGTGTGTGTGGAAAGTGCCAGAGATAGAGAGAGACAGGAAGTGTTGGGGCGCAGGGTTTGTGAAGACTGAGAGAGAAAGGCGGAAGTGAGAGGAGGTAAGGTAAGTAAGGCTCCGCGTATTATTTGGTTTCCTCTACTGGAGGAAGAGGGAATTGTATTACAATTTATTTGGCTCCCTCTGCTGAAATAATCAGGGATTGCAATAACAACTATAGATAGAGCTCCCTCTGGTGGGGAGGGGATAACTTCAGATATATATAAATTAATAATAATAATAATAAAATAAGATAAAATAAAATAAATAATAATAATAAGAAGAATAATAAACAATAAATAAAATAAACTAAAATAATATATAATACAAGAATAAATTACAATAAATAAATAATAAGAAGAATAATAAATAATAATAATAGTAATAATAGTAAAAATATACAAAATAAAAATAGACCACGCATTAATCTGGAAGGCAGACCCGAATATGACAATGGAAGGACACCTTGACCAACAGGTAAGTGAAGAGGAATGGGGCCCACCTGAAAAATGGGTGAAACTGGAAATTCAGGTGGCATCAACCCTGGCGGCAGGTCGGCTGAAGCAGGGGCAGAAGACTACAAAAAAGGAATGGAAGAACAATATAGGAAGAAGCTATTGGATTTGATTAAGGAAAAAGGAAGAGACCCACTGGATCAAGTTGCCCTGATCCCATGCATATGGGAGAAGGCACATGGACACGAGAAACGGGCCAAGGAAGCAGGAATGGAAGGAGAAAAAGCTTCCATGTTTCGTAAAGGTAAGTTCAGACAGAAAAAACAGGAAGAGGAGGCAGAGGCCAGTACCTGGACTAATATAGCCCTGCTGTGGCAGAGTACCCAGCATCTACACAAGGATAAGACATGGAAGGCCAAAAGGGGAACTGACGAGAAATTGCCGCCACCTTATTTCAGAAGTAGTCCATCGGCATCCTCAGTTCCAACCCTATATCCGGTAATAGAGATTAAAAAAGGAGAACTGCAAGTGCCTGATCTGCCTCAGCCTGGTCCTGCCTCAACCTTGAAGTTAACTCCCTCTGGAAGTGGACGAAGTTCCCCGGATCACGTGCTGGAACCTGTTCCTTTTGCAGACCGAGCACATAGAGAGGGGGGCCCCAGGAATGTTCATATTCAAACACCTCCTGAGGCAAAGGTTAGTACAGACAGGTGGACGGACCCACAGACATTAGGCCGGGAAGTGTTGCTGAAGTTCACCCTACAAAGACAAGCAAAGGTAGGACAGATAGTCCTCTGGGCGGAAGGAGCATGGTGTCCAGAGATAAAGGAGGCTGATGAAGAAGAAACGAACGGCTTAGGTGGAAAGGTGACTAGTAAACTAGAGGATCCAGGTCTTAGTGAGAACTACTGCCAAAAGCTCAGCTCATGGGGACCCCCCAAGGGTCCCCCACCTCCCCCCAATCAGTTTACCCAATCCATTGAGAGCAGCGAGGACGAAAAGGACCGAATGGAGGATGGGGAGGGGAGAGATTGGCAATGGGAGACTTTAGGGCAGTTATTCAGAGGTGCCTGACCAGTATAGACGCACGAGACCTTGAGAGGGCAGCAGGGACCTTGCGCCGGCATGATGAGGAGCCGTTTGTGCAATGGGCTGGTGACCTGAGTAGGGTGATTAGAGAAAAATATCCATTACCCACTTCGTCCGCCGTGCCCAAACTGGCATGGAACTCGAAAGAAAATCCAAGGACCTTCTTAGATCAGACTAAGGAACTGTGGGTGCGTCATACTGGGTGTCATCCTGGCAAACTAGGGCCCCAGAGGGAGTGGTATAGACAGGCGGTGTTGGAGGGAGTACCGGAGAAGGTAAAAACTGCTATGTGTGACAATCCTGATTTACAGGGTGCCGACTCTGTGGTGTGGGAGAGACATCTGGTGCACCATCTGACTCGTGTCCAGCAGCAATTGCAAAAGGAAGAAGAGCAAAATCAGGGCCTCTAAAATCAGCTCTTAAAGAGGCCCAGCAAAGGGTTAACTCAGACAAAAAGAAGGAGAAAAACGAGGAACCAAAGAAATTGATGTGGCAATGGGGAATGGATGCTCCGGAATCCCCGGACCTGTTTCCCATACCGCCCTGGGAGCCGAATCGCCGTCTATCGGTGAACAGAGGGGGGTACATGGGAGCTCCGAGGGGGGGAAATGGATGGAGAGGACGCGGGGTGCGTGGGGGCCCACCCGGAGGCACTTCAAATGTATGCTTCCTATGTGTCCATCGAAATCATCAACATGTCTCTTGGACCCCATCCCGACTAGACTGCTTAAAGGCACCCTGCCATTAATGAACTCATCTTTATTGGACTTGGTAAATTTATCTCTAGTATCAGGCTACGTACCACAGGCCTTTAAGACTGCAGTAATCAAACGTTTACTCAAAAAGCCTAGTCTTGATCCAGGTGTCTTGGCTAATTATAGACCAATATCAAACCTGCCATTTATTTCTAAAATCCTAGAAAAAGCTGTTGCTAAGCAGCTATCAGACCACTTACACAGGAATGAACTATTTGAAGATTTTCAATCAGGATTTAGAGCACATCATAGTACAGAAACAGCACTGTTGAAAGTTACCAACGATCTTCTCTTAGCCTCAGATAATGGACTTGTTTCAATACTTGTCCTCCTAGACCTTAGTGCAGCATTCGACACCATTGACCACAACATCTTATTACAGAGACTGGAGCATGTGATTTGTATCAGAGGAACAGCGTTAAAGTGGTTCCAATCCTATTTATCAGACAGATTCCAGTTTGTTCATATCCATGATGAACCTTCCACACGAACAAAAGTTAGTTATGGAGTTCCACAAGGCTCCGTGCTAGGACCGATTCTGTTCACCCTGTACATGCTACCTCTAGGCTATGTCATTAGGAAGCACTCTATTAATTACCACTGCTATGCAGGTGACACTCAGTTATATCTATCTATTAAACCTGTTAACACAAACCAGTTAACCAGACTTCAAGCCTGTCTAACTGACATCAAGGCCTGGATGACCAGTAACTTTTTACTTTTAAACTCGGAGAAAACAGAAGTCATTATATTTGGGCCTAAAAATCTCAGAAATAACTTTTCTAAAATTTTAGCTACTCTAGATGGCATAGCCCTGGCCTCCAGCACTACTGTAAAAAACCTTGGAGTTATTTTTGACCAGGACATGTCCTTTAACTCACACATTAAAAAAATTTCTAGAACTGCATTCTTTCACCTGCGCAACATTTCCAAAATTAGGAACATCCTGTCTCAAAATGATGCAGAAAAACTAGTCCATGCATTTGTTTCCTCAAGGCTAGATTACTGTAACTCATTACTATCTGGATGTCCTAATATCTTAATAAAAAGCCTCCAATTAATCCAGAATGCCGCAGCCAGAGTCCTGACAGGAACTAGCAAGAGAGATCATATTTCTCCTATATTGGCTTCTCTTCATTGGCTCCCTGTAAAATATAGAATAGAATTTAAAATCCTTCTTCTCACATACAAATCCCTTCATAATCAAGCTCCTTCATACCTTAAAGACCTCATAGTACCATATTATCCCAATAGACCACTTCGCTCTCAGAGTGCAGGCCTACTTGTGGTTCCCAGAGTTCTCAAAAGCAGAATGGGAGGCAGAGCCTTTAGCTATCAAGCTCCTCTCCTGTGGAACCAGCTCTCAGCCTGGGTTCAGGAGGCAGACACTCTCTGTACTTTTAAGGCTAGACTTAAAACCTTCCTCTTTGACAAAGCATATAGTTAGGGCTGGCTTCAGGCAACCCTGAACCATCCCTTAGTTAGTTATGCTGCTATAGGCCTAGACTGCCCGAGGACCATCGGTGCACTGAGCTCCCCTACCCTAACCCCCCCCCCCTCCCTTCCCCTCCTCTCTCTTCTCTCCTCCCACCTCATGTATATTCCACCATTGAATGTTACTAACCTTGTGCTCTCTCTCTCCCCTAGTTTGTGCTCTCTCCCTCTCTCTCTGTTCTCTCTGTACCTTCTGCAGGTGTCCCTGGTCCTGGAGCTGTATATCGCTGATGTGCAGTTACTGGTCCCACCAACCTGCAGTGTCTATTTGTTGTTTATTGTTGCTGTTCTTATCTCCCCACCAAAAAACTCCCTTTAACGGAAGAAAAAAAAACCTCCACCCCAACCGGTCGAGGCAGATGGCCGCCCAAACTGAGCCCGGTTCTGCTGGAGATTTTTTTTTCTTCCGTTAAAGGGAGTTTTTTCCTCTCCACTGTCGCCAAGTGCTTGCTCATAAGGGAATTGTTGGGTTTTTAGTTTTAGTTTTTGTAAAGTGCCTTGAGATGATTTGTATTGTGATTTGGCGCTATACAAATAAAATTGAATTGAATTGAATTGAATTGAATGTGGGGACACAGAACATTGGGTAAAAGACTGTCCTCACAGAGGTTACTTCGCCCGAGGAAGAGCCCGGGGGGGGACAGGGTGCCGGTCCGTATTGTGGACGAGGTGGCCATCCATCCTACAACATGCCAATGATGGACTGCGGATCCTCTGTGACCTGGGAGGATCCCTACCAAGAATGATACACCCCACCGAGAGACCCGGACAGCAGTAAAACTACGGCAGATCCACTGCTGCCCATGACGGTCAATTACATGAAGTTGTCGTTTTTGGTCGACACTGGGGCAACGTGCTCCACGTTGAACACCACCTCAAAATCTACGCTATCGACGCAGACTACCACAGTTATGGGCTTCTCGGGGGAGAAACAGACTCTGCCGGTGACACTGCCACTACTCACACAAGTGGGCCACCAGTGCGTCCGCCACTCCTACATCTACTCTCCAGGCACTCCTGTCAACCTCCTGGGCAGGGATTTACTGATCAAACTTGGGGCTACTATTCTCTGCTCCCTTGAAGGACTGAGTGTGGACATGGGTAAGTATCCAGATGGCACGTGCTTGCCTTGCACCCAGTATTCTACCGGGGAATGTGCGCAGTTCCTACTTAGACCTTCTGAGGAACAGGGAGCAGACATTTACTGGGCTAAACTTTTCCCTGAACCACCAGACCAGGGAGGCATCTGGTCAGCATATCAAAGGTGGTGCCCCTGGATTTCGCTCCTCAAACCCGAGGGAAAAAACAGACCACCATTTGGCTTGCCACTCTGCCGGACTCACTCTGGGCGCAGTCGCCCACGGATGTGGGGTTGACGGATTGTGTGCCAGTCACTTTTCAGATAAGGGACGGGGCCCCTTTGTGGGTCCGCCAGTACCCCCATAAAAAGCAGGCAGCAGAGGGGATCCGGGACACCATTGAAGGCCTCTTACAGGCAGGTGTCTTGGAACCCTCCTATTCCAATTGGAACACTCCCATTCTCCCGGTTGAGAAGAAAGGTACCGGTAAATATCGCATGGCCCACGACTTGAGAGCAATAAATGATATTCTGCTTACACCTACGGTGCCTGTGCCCAACCCTTACATTGCTCTGACCAATCTCGACCCAGCACAGAATTGGTTCACCTGTATTGACCTGGCCAATGCATTCTTTTGTCTGCCATTGGCAGAGAGTTGTAGAGATCTTTTCCTTCACATATCAGGGAGCCCAGTTTTGGTATACTAGATTACCTCAGGGCTTCGCTCTGTCACCCGGCATATTTAATTAGGTACTGAACTGCCTGAACTACTGAATGCAACTGCCTGCATCCAGGCCACTAAGACAGTCTTGATGCTTCTGGCAGAGAGGGGTTTTAAGGTTAGTAAACAGAAACTCCACACTTGCAGAAGACAAGTCTCCTTCCTGGGGCGTTTGATCTCCCAAAAGGGGGCAGGGTTGTCCCCTGCCCACAGATCCACCATACTGCACCACCCCAAGCCCCTGCTGGTAAAGGACATGCTCTCCTTCCTTGGCCTTACAGGGTACAGCCGCTCCTACGTCCCAGATTACACCAACCTCACGAGCCCCCTCCGACGGATGGTGAAAGACCAAGGACTGAGGAACCTCTCCGCCCACCTTGTTTGGATGACTGAGGCAGAGCAAAACTTCATCCGCCTTAAACAAGAACTGGCTACAGCAGCTGATTTGGCCATTCCGGACTATTCACTCCCATTCTTTTTGGATGTTTCTGTCACGGACGCCGTGGCCAATGGTGTCCTGTTCCAGAAAAAAGGGGGAGAGAGGAGAATTCTGATGTATACCAGTGTAATGCTGGATACAATGGAAAAGAGACACCATGCCTGTACACAACACGCAGCAGCTGTGGCAAAGATTATCCAAAAAACCGCTCATATCGTGATGGGACACGCACTTCGAGTCCTCACGACACACAGTGTAGTGGCCAATGTGAACTCTCAAACATTTACCCTGTCGCCACTTAGGCAACAAAGGCTGAGCAAAGTTTTGGAGGAACCACACATTTCCTACACCCATGAGGGGATCAATATGGCAGACAGAATTGGAACAGGGCAACCATATCTGTGTATGGAAAAGGTCCTGAAGGAGGAGAGGGTGCGACCAGACCTACAAGCGACCCCTCTGTCGGAGGCCCGAGATCTCTATATGGATGGCTGCTGTTATAGAGACGAGAAGGAAGGACTGAATGCAGTATACTCGGTGGTGGAGGACACAGGGGACGGCTTGGAAATAAGAGTGGCCGAGAGACTGGAGGGACAACAGTCGGCCCAGAGAGCCGAGGTGATGGCAGTAATAGCAGCCCTGAAACTAGGGAAGGGACAAAGAGTCAACATCTACACTGATTCAGCCTATGCAGCGGGGGCAGTGCATGTGGAATTAGGACAATGGTTTCGAGCTGGATTTGTCACTGCCTCTAATCAGCCCATCAAACATGAGGCGGAAATGAAGGAGTTGGCTGAAGCGCTGCTCGAACCACTGGCCGTGGCAGTGATTAAGTGTAAAGGACATGATTCGTCCAACAGCACCATGGCAAAGGAAAACCAGGCCGCAGACCAAGCAGCTAAGGCAGTGGCAGGGTATCAGACCAAACTTCTGTTATTGGACGTGGAACAAGAAGTTAGACAGCGACTCAACCTGGAAGAGCTTAAGAAACTCCAAAAGGGGGCATCCCCACAGGAGAGGACCCTCTGGAGAGAGAGGCACTACAGAAGTAGATGGCCTATGGAGGGGACCGGATGGTCGCCCAATTGTCCCTCCAGGAATTAGGAGAACAGCTCTCCAGGAAGCACATGGACTGGGACATGTGGGAGCAAGTCAGATTATGAGAAATTTAGGACAATGGTGGCATCCCTACTTACAAGATATGGCAAAGGAACTGGTTAGGGGTTGTGACATTTGTTCACAGTTCAACCCAAGACGCACAACGCGACCAGAAATGGGTAAGGTCATTAAACCAGGGAAAGAGATTGTGATTGATTTCACGGATATGGGGACCACGGTACGTGGATATAGGTATGTGTTGATGTGTGTGGATGATTTCACAGGGTGGCCAGAAGCCTGGCCAGCTAAAAAGGAGGATAGTAATACTGTGATTAAGTGTCTAATTAATCAATACATTCCTGCACATGGGTTTCCTGAGAAAATCAGATCAGATAATGGGACTCACTTCAGAAATCAGGACCTACAGAAGGTAGAAGCAATGCTGGGATTGAAGCATGGGTTTGGTACAGTCTACCATCCTCAGTCACAGGGAAAGGTAGAAAGAGTGAATAGGACAGTTAAAACCAAATTGGCTAAAATCTGTGCACAGACAAAAATGAATTGGGTGGATGCATTACCACTTGCCTTAATGTCAGTTAGCTGTTCAGTTAATCAATCTACAGGCTTTACTCCCTTTGAACTTCAGACAGGTAGAGCTTTCCCTGGGCCACACACTACTAGCCCAGTGGAAGGTGATAGCTGAGAAAGTCTGTCAGCTAAAGCCTATTTTAACTTTTTGCAAGGTCTCGTTTCAGCTTTTTCTCAACAGGTGGCGGACAAGGGGATTTTCGGACAACAGACGGTCCCAGAAGCCAACTGGGTGCTTCTGAAGGTCATCAAAAGGAAGTGGTCCGAACCACGTTGGACAGGACCCTATAAGGTCACAGAGAGAACATCACACGCAGTGAGGCTGCAGGGAAAAGGCGATACCTGGTATCACTGGTCACAGTGTGCTCCAGGGGACCCACCATCCAGATCACTGACCCAGGTACAGAAGGACCTGCAAGAACATACCTCTGACTCAGTTGAGACAGAGAAGGACCCTCCTCACGAAGGGGCAGAATAATCCCCGAGGTTTGGGTCTAGGTACTGAGGTAGTCTACCCTCAGTCCCCAAGATAAGAGGAACAGCGGCCAACACGGGCCTGAAGGGAGGGGGTGAAAGCAGCGCCCCTCTCCAACAAGAGGTGTGCCAAGCCTCCAGCCGACGAATCAGAGCGCAGACGGAGGCAACGTCGAGGGATTGTTGGTTGTGATTTTGAGTGGTAGTTTTAGCCGTTGATTTATTTAGTTTATTGTGTATGCTTAGCCATTGTTAGATAGTTTAGATAACAACTGGGGAGTTAAAACGGAGATGTTTGGATTTGGGAAGGTATTGGGGGTCCTTACGACCCTGACTGTAATGATTGTTGTTTTGTGTTTGGTTATATGTTCTTTTTCCACTGACCCAACTATCATTCACAGGGATCGCCGTGGGGTTGTGACAGGGTATCACTGCGAACCTAAGTTGACCCTCAACTACACGCGACGGTCTGAGACGCTATTTAAATTCGACCTGTGCGCTGTCATAAATTGTGGCGGATATCCGACTAGTTGGCGTGAATATGATGTATACTTATGTGCCCCTCCTGCCTTAGTGCCAGATTGCGAAGAGAGAGGCATGCGATACACAGGGGGACCCTGTGATTGGGGACAGATGACTAAGTACACAGGCCTATGGGACCCCACTACGGTGGCATTCTCCTATTTGGATTCGACCCGCAGGCAGTGGTGGTCCAAAGTCAACTTCCAAAGAGATTTTAGTCCGAGTAGTAACCCTCTGTCCCTTTCTTTTGGCCAATTGAGCAACTCGTCATACAATTGGTCTGTTGCATATTTCTTCTTGGGAGTAGACATCACTGGAAGGGACCCCCTAGAGTTAATTAGGGTGAACTTCCTAGATCCTCCTCCCAATGAGATTACCAGTCTTTTATCCCTCCCTGTGCTTGCCCCGTCCAGTGAGCCTAGTTCGACTATTACAGATAAAGTGATAGCAGTTGATTATTCCACTCTCAAACCCCTAGACATTATGGAATTGGCTACTGGATATTCAGAGGAGAACCTGTGGTTGTCTTGGATAGCACAAAATGCCAAAGAACAACACTTAGGGGACTGTGCGGCCTGTGCCTCCCCCACTTGTACGCCCCCACTTAAGAACTGAAACAGCTCCTCTTTTCCCAGAGGACAAATGGGGTTATGGGTGTATGATAGGGTTAACTCGAGCTGCTACCCCCGCCAACTGTACCACCTTGGCTAGTATTTTTCCGCCGATTGACAATAAGACTAAAACTGGCCCCTTTACAACAGACAAGGGGAACGGCTCTTATATATGTTTTACCATCACGCACCCGAGTCCCTCCGTTGCTCTGGGACAGATCCCATGGGATTGGTGTAACCATACCCTGAGTGGATCTGTCCTCGGGTCATGGGCAGGAGCAGGTTTACAGTGGGTATGGAAAGTATTCAGACCCCTTTAAATTTTTCACTCTTTGTGTCATTGCAGCCATTTGCCAAAATCAAAAAAGTTCATTTTATTTCTCATTAATGTACACTCAGCACCCCATTTCTTTTGTAATAAATTTGAAAAAAAATTTCTACATTTCTGGTTTCTGTTTTTTTTCTGTCAAGATGGGGTGCTGAGTGTACATTAATGAGAAATAAAATGAACTTTTTTGATTTTGGCAAATGGCTGCAATGACACAAAGAGTGAAAAATTTAAAGGGGTCTGAATGCTTTCCATACCCAGTGTATACTACTATTGTGGCGGCCGACGTCTTCTCGTTCGTCTTCCCCCTGCCGGTGTAGGGACATGTGCTATGGTGCGACTTCATGCGCCATTGGTGCTGGTGGGAAATTCAATTTATTTGTATAGCGCCAAATCACAATACAAATCATCTCAAGGCACTTTACAAAAACTAAAACTAAAAACCCAACAATTCCCTTATGAGCAAGCACTTGACGACAGTGGAGAGGAAAAAACTCCCTTTAACGGAAGAAAAAAAAACCTCCAGCAGAACCGGGCTCAGTTTGGGCGGCCATCTGCCTCGACCGGTTGGGGTGAGTGGATAGAGCAGAGAGAAAAGAACAGCAACAATAAACAACAAATAGACACTGCAAGTTGGTGGGGCCAGTAACTGCACATCAGCGATAAACAGCTCCAGGACCAGGGACACCTGCAGAAGGTACAGAGAGAGAGAGAGAGAGAGAGAGAGAGGGAGGGAGAGAGCACAAACTAGGGGAGAGAGAGAGCACAAGGTTAGTAACATTCAATGGTGGAATATACATGAGGTCGGAGAGAAGGGGGAGGGGGGGGCGGGTAGGGTAGGGGAGCTCAGTGCACCAATGGTCCTTGGGCAGTCTAGGCCTATAGCAGCATAACTAACTAAGGGATGGTTCAGGGTTGCCTGAAGCCAGCCCTAACTATATGCTTTGTCAAAGAGGAAGGTTTTAAGTCTAGCCTTAAAAGTACAGAGAGTGTCTGCCTCCTGAACCCAGGCTGAGAGCTGGTTCCACAGGAGAGGAGCTTGATAGCTAAAGGCTCTGCCTCCCATTCTGCTTTTGAGAACTCTGGGAACCACAAGTAGGCCTGCACTCTGAGAGCGAAGTGGTCTATTGGGATAATATGGTACTATGAGGTCTTTAAGGTATGAAGGAGCTTGATTATGAAGGGATTTGTATGTGAGAAGAAGTGTGATATGTGATCTCCTAGGGGAGATCAAAAGGGGGATATCAAATTTTGATACTTACATATTAGGGGTGGGCTCTTAGGAGTGCCCAAAAGGGAGAATTGTGGGAATGCAGACACACTTTGAGAGAAAAGAACAGCAACAATAAACAACAAATAGACACTGCAGGTTGGTGGGACCAGTAACTGCACATCAGCGATATATGGCTCCAGGACCAGGGACACCTGCAGAAGGTACAGAGAGAACAGAGAGAATAGAGAGAGCACAAACTAGGGGAGAGAGAGAGCACAAGGTTAGTAACATTCAATGGTGGAATATACATGAGGTGGGAGGAGAGAAGAGAGGGGAGGGGGAGGGAAGGGGGG
Organism: Mastacembelus armatus; assembly: GCF_900324485.2. Lineage (NCBI taxonomy): Eukaryota > Metazoa > Chordata > Actinopteri > Synbranchiformes > Mastacembelidae > Mastacembelus > Mastacembelus armatus. The sequence goes on from NC_046635.1 coordinate 16,075,459, forward strand.
GGGGTTTAGGGTAGGGAAGCTCAGTGCACCGATGGTCCTCGGGCAATCTAGGCCTATAGCAGCATAACTAAGGGATGGTTCAGGGTTGCCTGAAGCCAGCCCTAACTATATGCTTTGTCAAAGAGGAAGGTTTTAAGTCTAGCCTTAAAAGTACAGAGAGTGTCTGCCTCCTGAACCCAGGCTGGGAGCTGGTTCCACAGGAGAGGAGCTTGATAACTAAAGGCTTTGCCTCCCAGTCTGCTTTTGGAAACTCTGGGAACCACAAGTAGACCTGCACTCTGAGAGTGAAGTGGTCTATTGGGATAATATGGTACTATGAGGTCTTTAAGGTATGAAGGAGCTTGATTATGAAGGGATTTGTATGTGAGAAGAAGGATTTTAAATTCTATTCTATATTTTACAGGGAGCCAATGAAGAGAAGCCAATATAGGAGAAATATGATCTCTCTCGCTAGTTCCTGTCAGGACTCTGGCTGTGGCATTCTGGATTAATTGGAGGCTTTTTATGGAGATATTGGGACATCCAGATAGTAATGAGTTACAGTAATCTAGCCTTGAGGTACCAAATGCATGGACTAGTTTTTCTGCATCATTTTGAGACAGGATGTTCCTAATTTTGGAAATGTTGTGCAGGTGAAAGAATGCAGTTCTAGAGATTTGTTTTATGTGTGAGTTAAAGGACATGTCCTGGTCAAAAATAACTCCAAGGTTTTTTACAGTAGTGCTAGAGGCCATCTAGAGTAGCTATAATTTTAGAAAAGTTATTTCTGAGATTTTTAGGCCCAAATATAATGACTTCTGTTTTCTCCGAGTTTAAAAGTAAAAAGTTACTGGTCATCCAGGCCTTGATGTCAGTTAGACAGGCTTGAAGTCTGGTTAACTGGTTTGTGTTAACAGGTTTAATAGATAGATATAACTGAGTGTCACCTGCATAGCAGTGGTAATTAATAGAGTGCTTCCTAATGACATAGCCTAGAGGTAGCATGTACAGGGTGAACAGAATCGGTCCTAGCACGGAGCCTTGTGGAACTCCATAACTAACTTTTGTTCGTGTGGAAGGTTCATCATGGATATGAACAAACTGGAATCTGTCTGATAAATAGGATTGGAACCACTTTAACGCTGTTCCTCTGATACCAATCACATGCTCCAGTCTCTGTAATAAGATGTTGTGGTCAATGGTGTCGAATGCTGCACTAAGGTCTAGGAGGACAAGTATTGAAACAAGTCCATTATCTGAGGCTAAGAGAAGATCGTTGGTAACTTTCAACAGTGCTGTTTCTGTACTATGATGTGCTCTAAATCCTGATTGAAAATCTTCAAATAGTTCATTCCTGTGTAAGTGGTCTGATAGCTGCTTAGCAACAGCTTTTTCTAGGATTTTAGAAATAAATGGCAGGTTGGATATTGGTCTATATTTAGCTAAGACTCCTGGATCAAGACTAGGCTTTTTGAGTAAAGGTTTGATTACTGCAGTCTTAAAGGCCTGTGGTACGTAGCCTGATACTAGAGATAAATTTACCAAGTCCAATAAAGATGAGTTCATTAATGGCAGGGTGCCTTTAAGCAGTCTAGTCGGGATGGGGTCTAAGAGACACGTTGATGATTTCGATGAAGCAACTACTGATGTAAATTCAGAGAGATCTATGGGAGAGAAGCAGTCTAAACATAACTGAGGTCCTACAGATGATTCAAGAGCTACTGTAGTAGAAGATTCATTTATTGGAGGTATAGGAAGCATCTGCTGAATTTTATCTCTAATAATTGTGATTTTATTTGTAAAGAAACTCATAAATTCATCACTGCTGAGAGCTAAGGGAACACTAGGCTCAACAGAGCTGTGACTTTTTGTCAGCCTGGCTACAGTGCTGAAAAGAAACCTGGGATTGTTCTTATTTTCCTCTATTAGTGATGAATAGTATGCAGTTCTGGCTTTACGGAGAGCTTTTTTATGTTAGTAGACTGTTTTTCCAGGCTAGAAAAATTTCCTCTAAGTTTGTGGAACGCCACTTCCTTTCCAGCCTTCGTGATGCCTGCTTTAAGGTACGAATATGTAATTATACCATGGGGGCTAGTCTTCTCTGATTCACTAACTTCTTTTTCAGAGGGGCTACAGAATCAAGCATTTCACGCAGTGAGGTTACAGCGCTGTCAACAACATGATCAATTTGGTAGGGAGTGGGATTGAAGCAGCTGCCCTCCACTATGTTTATACTTGGCATAGACGTAAATAAAGATGGAATCATTTTCTTAAATTTATTAACAGCGTTGTCGGATAAACATCTGCTGTAGTGGAATTTTCTTCCAAACACTGCATAATCCATCATTTTAAATTCAAAAGTTATTAAAGAATGATCTGACAAAACAGGATGTGGGGGAAAAACTATTAGATGTTCGATTTCGATGCCATAGGTCAGAATAAGATCAAGGGTGTGATTGAAACAGTGGGTGGGTTTATTAACATTTTGAATGAAACCAATTGAATCTAATAAAGAATTAAATGCAATACTGAGGCTGTTAGCTTCAACATCGACATGAATGTTAAAATCTCCCACTACAATAACTTTATCTGATCTAAGCACTAAATCAGACAGGAAGTCAGGGAATTCAGTTAAAAACTCTGAGTAAGGGACAGGTGGACGGTACACACTGACAAGTAGAACTGGTTTTTGTGTTTTCCAGTTTGGATGTGAGAGACTAAGAGTGAGGCTCTCAAATGAGTTAAAATTGTTCTTAGGATGAAAGTTTAATAATAAGTTTGAGTGGAAGATTGTAGCTACTCTTCCACCTCGACCTGTGCTTCGAGGAACATGATAATTTTTATGACTGAGGGGGGTTGATTCATTCAGACTGACATATTCATCCTGCTGTAACCACGTTTCAGTAAGATAAAGTAGGTCAATTTGGTGATCAGTTATCAAATCATTTACTAACAAAGATTTAGATGAAAGGGACCTAATATTTAATCGTCCACATTTGACAGTTCTGTTTTTCTGTTCAATAAGAGGAGTGGTCTTAATTTTTATTAAGTTTTTATGAATAACTCCTCTTCTGTTAACTTCTGATTTATTTGATTTATATGTTCGAGGGGCAGACACAGTCTCTATGTGGTTTGAAGCGGGTGGCGGCTCTAAGGAAACTGCAGAGAGGCATTTTAAACTGAGTCTCTGCATCCCGGTCCCCACTCTGGATTGTCAGGCTTTAGGTCGGCTAATAAACTCAGCCAAATTTCTAGAGATGAGAGCTGCACCATTCAAAGTGGGATGGATGCCGTCTCTCGCTACCAGACCGGGTTTTCCCCAGAAAGTGGCCCAATTGTCTATGAAGCCCACATCGTTTGCTGGACACCACCTAGACAGCCAGCGACGGAACAACGACATGCGGCTAAACATGTCATCGCTGGTCAGATTGGGGAGGGGTCCAGAGAAAACTACGGAGTCCGACATTAATTTAGCAAAGTTACACACCGACTCAACATTAATTTTAGTGACCTCCGATTGGCATAATCGGGTGTCATTGCTGCCGACGTGAATAATAATTTTCCCATATTTACGATTAGCCTTAGCCAGCAGCTTCAGATTTGACTCGATGTCGCCCGCTCTGGCCCCAGGAATACATTTGACTATGGTCACTGGTGTCTCCATTTTCACGTTCCTGACTATGGAATCGCCAATTATCAGAGTCGGTTTCTCAGCGGATGTGTCGCTGAGCGGGGAAAATCTATTAGAAACGTGAACAGGCAGGTGATGAGCCGTGGGCTTCTGCTTAGGAGTACGTTTCCGTCAGACCGTCGCCCAGGCTAATTCTCCGGGCTGCTCCGGAGCTGTCCTTGGACCGCTAACAGACCCTGAGCTCGGTGGCTCCACACCAGCTAACGGGGCTAGGCTAGCTGGCTTTTGTTCGAAGGTGCGGAGCCGCACTTCCAAATCAGTGATCCTCGCCTCCAAGGCTAACAGAACCTTACACTTATTACAGGTATCATTATCGCTAAAGGAGGCAGAGGAATAACTAAACATGTGGCACACCGAGCAAGAAAGAGAGAGAGAGGGAGAGGCCATGTTAGCTAAGCTAACTAGCTAGCTAAGCTAACCGGTAGGCTAACGAACGCTAAGTCAGGAAATAGCAATAAATACCGGTCAAAATAGAAAGGTACTTGACTAGTACCGGAATGTAGCAGTTAATGAATTGTTTAGAGTTTAGTTAGTTTTTAGGTGTGTTAAACTATAGCTAGTCTGTTGCTAGTCTTTAGACGAACTATGCAACACACACAACATGATACGCTTGCAAGACAAAAGTGATTTGCTTACCCAGAGAGCAACACCAACAGGGGGCGAACCGGAAGTTCAGCATCCCGTACTTTGTGTGACTAGTACTGCAGCAAAGTGTAATCCTATATGTTTAGACACGTGACAGGGTCACCGCTCTTTACTATAGGGGAGACATAAGGGAATAACAACTCCATATATGGTAACAGACTAAATTCCTTTTGGTGGAAAAGTACTGGCATGGTAGGGCGGTGGCCAATATATACATTGTATAGTTTCCACTTATAGTTCAGATCTCTCCGTGTGTTCCATGAGGGTTGATCTCCAGAGCGCTCTGTATTGTTTAAATAAAACCTGTAATCAGCTGAACCACTCCAGCCGCCTCTGTGTACTTCCTCATCAACGGACCTGGGTAAGTCACGGGTGTATTTAACACTACTGACCCATCCAGTGTTGCCAACTCATCAGTAAGCTGTTGGCTATCCTAAAAGTCGCTAGAAGTTGCCAAATGATGTCATTGCGTAATTTGCATATGCATTTACATGTGATGGACACTTTTGACAACTTCAGAAATGGAAATTGTGATTCTTTATAAGAAATAAGGGACAGAATAAGGGAAACTCAAAATATTTGTATTGTGCCATATAATGTAGGATGACGACCTGCAGTTAATAAGTTATCAGAAGTAATTACATTTGTCTTGCTGTAAATGACTGAGGCCGTTTGAGTCAACTGCAGTGATTTATTTTTGTGCAGTGATTTATTTTAGACAAAGAACATTTTACTTTTTTTTTAATTTAATTTTATGTTTTTATTATGCATCAGTACAGACCATTTTACATTTACATCCCACCTACAAGCCAGGGCAGGATCAGCCAGCGGTGGCTTCGCACACGCACGACTCGTTTGCAGTCGGGACGCGGAGGCGTGAACATCTCTTGCTGTGATTGCAGTTGAGAGGAACTGCTGCGAGAGGACTGGGCTTCCATGTGAGTGCTTTGTGATGGGGGAGGGGCCGGTGGCTGCAGCTGAGGCGGCTAGTGTAAGAATGGTGCAGTACAGGCACACCAGTGTCTCCAAAAGTCTCCAGTAACACCAGAAAAAGTCGCCAGATTTGTCACTAGTCGCTTTTTATAATATAGTGACAAAGTTGCTAAGTTGGCAACACTGGGCCAATCTATGAATTACACAAGACAGTATAATCAAGATCAGCAGAACTACACCTAAAACCATTCCTATTTTGGTCATGTTTGCGCTCAAGAATAATCAATCCCACCAACTAAACGATTCACTGCCTTCTTTCGAATTGTTTCTTAGCTTCTTTAAACCTTCTATAGCCAATGGCATGCTTTCTTTTGTCTGTTTAGTGCAATAACCGTACAACATTTGATTCCTTTTAACTGACATACTCCCTGTTCTTTAGCCAATATGGTGTCTAATGCAAATCGATTTTGTAGGGTCATAACTGATGTAGCATGCAGCTGTTCTCTACTTCCCTCTCGCGCCTGCAAAGTATAATTTATAAACCTCTGTTGATTATACCATAAATATTTAATCCACATTCCAGTCTTCTGTATTTGGTAACTGTTAGAGAAATTAAAATGTTATACCTAACAACTTGGGGGCTCATCCAGGATCACAATATCTCCTCTTCCTTCCAGGTTTGGACCTAAAAACCTTGCACGGGGGAGTCTTAAGACTCCTGACTGAAAGCCCTCCGCCCCGGTCCCATAAGGGAACGGTTTGGATCATTGAGAGGCTACGATCTGCTGTGAGGGGAGAGGAGTGACGCGATTGAATTTTGAAAAGAGAGACCAGAGACAGACTCCTGTAAGGTAAGAGAATTTTAATTTGGTAAAACTGAGTAGAGTTTCAGGGAGTCTGTGGGATTCAAACAAAACCGTCACCTGAGTAGAGTCTCAGGGAATTAAGGCCCAAACAAAACCGTGTGAAGGGAGTCCTGGGAGTTTCTGGCTCTCTGGGAGCCCCGGGTGGTCCTGGGTCCTTCGGGTCACGCAAGCTGAGTAGAGTCTTGAGTGAATTGCGGTCTCATATCAAGCTGAGGGGTTGGTGATTACAAAACGGATCACTGACTAAAAATATCATTGACTTGACTTGAGTTCTGAAATTCAAACAAAACCGAAATTTGTGTGGCCTACGGGACACTGGATCAAACGTATTCGGGTAAAACCGAGCCGGGCTTTCAGGAAATCAGAAACTCGGGATGAACCCGTGGTCTGTGGGAGACCCAAAGTAAACTAACCCCGCGGTCTATGGGGGACCCGGAACAAAAAGGAGCCCTGGTGCAGCGTCGATAGTGCTTTTGAGCATAAGGCCAAAACAGAATATTGGTACCATAGAAAGAATATAAAAGCATAGAAATAATTAATGTGACATAAAGTGAGTTAATCAGCTGCTCCATCTCCTCCAATCAGATCAGTAACTAAACAATAACAGTAATTAAAATAATTTAAAACAAAAAAAAACAAAAAAGGGGGGATAAGGAGCCTGTTAAAATAATAAGTGTAGGCCTACAATAATTATAATACTAATAAATAAATAAATGAGTAGTAGTGAGTAAAAACAAATAGTAACTGAATATAAAAATAATAATAATAATAATGAAAATAAAATGGGTAATAAGAACACTAAATTACTAGTCACTGGTGACAAAAAAAATTGATGCATCAAAAGGATCCTAAGAAATATAGAAAAATTAGAAAAATGGAAAAATAAATATGGTCTTTTGGGGAAGTTAAACTGTGAGGACTGTAGAAACTTAGTAAAGGACATAAAGAGTAAGACTAAGGGAAATCAGAAGGATCAGAGAATGGTTAAAGGAGGCAGAGACAGAGAGGGAGAGAGAGAAAGGAAGGAGAAAAGAGACAGACGCAAATAGAAAAACAGTTAAAAGCCTCTTCACCAACATTGTATTTAGGGCAAACTGTTAAATTTACAGATGAACAAACTATGTCATGCTGTAGACAAACCTCCTCAACCTAATAATCCACCACCGGCTCAGCTTCCTCCGTACGCCCAGGGAGAAGAGGGTGCTGTTGGTGGAGCAATATTTCCTCCCACAGCTCCTTCTGATCCTGTGCCTCGGCCTCAACGTCCTTATGCTGAAGATAGTGAGGGAGTGCTGGCTTATTTTAACAGACTGAAAGAGGTGTTTAACACTCACAGTGGAATATCAGTACCTGAAGGTGCTGCACAGAATGGGGATGGGCCTTATGCACAGCAGTTAAAGAATGCCTTCTTTAATGGCTTCAAACCTGAAATTTCAGGATTTATTCGAAAGCATCAAATCGGCTGGTGAACTTGTGTCCTAACAGAGACGAAGAATTATGCTGTGCATGTGACCACTGTTCTCCAACAAAGAGCAAAAGCACAAAAGAAAGTTAGAAAAACAGCTGAAGTGTTTTTCACTGACTATGATAACGAAATGGTTTCTGAGTGTTATTTTCAGGGGGACAAGCTATGCATTGAGGGCCGGGGCAAGGGGCGGGGACGAGGTCGTGGCCGGAGCCCTGGCAGACGGCAGATAATTAATCATGACTACTGCTACGTCTGTGGAAAAGCAGGACACTGGGCTAAGAGCTGCCCACAGAGAAAGACATGCCCTGAACACCAGGAGGGAGGAGCAGGCTACTCTGCATGACTAGATAGCAAAAAAAAAAAGGTCAGATGCAAATACACACACTGAACAGAATAAAGAGAAATGAGACATACATCTGACTGAAGCTAACATTTTGAGCGGATGTAGGGAAGATCAAAGGAGTAGAACCAGTTAAAATAACACCAAAAGGTACCTTCAGGCCCTTTTAAAGACAATATCCACTAGGCTGTTGAAGGAATTAAACCAGTATTTGACTCATTACTAAAATCAGGCATTATCAGAGAGTGTCCAGATTCACCCTGCAACACACCATTGTTTCCTGTTAAAAAGGCTGCCCCATCCACCGACTGGAGGATGGTGCAGGACTTACAAGCTGTAAATAGAGCAGTGACACCTAGAGCTCTAGACTCAGACAGAAAAGAAGCTATACTTAAAGCACCAAAACTACAAACTAAAAGACAGATGATGTTTTTCTTAAGTATGACAAACTTCTGCAGAGCATGGATACCAAACTATTCAGAGTTGTCTAGTCCATTGTTGAAACTGATTTATGACACACCTATGGCAGCTTATGATAAAATAAAATTGCAGAAAAACGCCTTTGATGGTCTTAAAAAGACCCTGACCAGCACCTCTATTTTAGGACTGCCTAACTATGAAAACTGTTTTATGCAAACTGCTGATTGTAAGGTCACATGACTTCAGTGCTGACAAAACAGGCCTATTGCTTATTATTCTGCCCAACTGGATCCAATAGCAATGCCTGTGTGTATTCAAGCTGTTATTGCAGCCTCCATGACAGTCCAAGCTTCAGCAAACATCATGTTGTTCCATCCTCTGACACTAAACGTACCACATGCAGTCTCTGTTCTGTTGTTGCAAAACAAGATAGCATACATGTCACCAGCTGGACATTTATCCTCCATGACTACATTGCTTTCACAGCCACACCTCACTAGTGAGCGATGTACAACCTTTAATCCTGCTACATTAATGCCTATAGCTGAGGATGGTGAGCCACGATTGTATTGCTGAAACTGAGAATAGAGTGTTGACCAGGGTTGAGCTTCTGCACACCTTATAAAGATGCTGAAATGACAATGTTTGTAGATGGATCTTGTAAAAAAAAAGAAAAGAAATCAGACTGATCTAATTCTACAGGATATATTGTTGTAACCCTTAAAGATGTTTTAAAGCTGAATCACTATCTCATTTATCATTGCAGGCTGAGGGACTTATTACCATAACAGAAGCTTGTAAATTATGAGAAGTAAAAGTAGTTAATATCTACACTAACAGCAATTATGGATTTTCAACTGTACATGTGTTTGCTCAGCAGTGGAAGAACAGAGGAATGATCACATCATCTGGTAAGACCATCACATACAAAGATCTTATTTTACAGCTGTTAGCTGTGTAGCTGCCTAAAGAGGTTGCTAATTGTAAGTTCGACACAAATGTGAGGACTAGATATGATTTCTCTTGGTAATTGTAAAGCTGACAAAGTTGCTAAATCAGTAGCACAGAAACCACTGGCTTTACAAGCTACAGTTACAGTTGAACATCCTGATGAGCAGATATTTAAAGACATGCAGAAGAGTGTACCTTAGAAATGAAAAGACTCATGGGTAACAACAAAAACAAAGAGAAAAGAGTGTAAATTAAATGACAAGAACGTTTGAAGATGTAAAGATGAAAAGTAGTGTTGCCTAAAAGTTTATTTAGATACGCAGCTGTACTGACGCATGCTAATGTGCATACATCAGCAGGAGGGATGGTAGATTAGTAAACATAGTGTTTACAACATATGGTTTACAAACTACTCTTAAAAAAAAATTTAACAATGTGAAATATGTGCAAAAATAACCCACAGGGACAGATTGTGACAAGAAATAGTGGAAAGTTTCCACTAGCTGAATATCCATTCAACACATTTGCATGGATGGAATTAAATAACTGTGAGGGAAAGAAATACTGTTTAGTGATCATTGAATCATTAACTAAATAGACTGAAGTGTTTCCAGCAAAGCATCCTGATGCACTAACAGTAGCTAAAACACTGACAACTACTATTATTCCCAGATTTGGAATTCCAGAGAAAATCTATTGTAATAATGGTAAACATTTTGTAAACCAGGTAACTAAACATCTTACTGCAGTGTTATCATCTTCCTGAGTTAAAACCATTCATTAAGGAGTGGTATAGAGCTCCATTATATGGCAAAAATGTTGAATAATAAAAATGTTGTATCTGTGATTAATGCACAACAGGAGGGTCCTGAGCCTGAACCTGACTCTAGAGTGAAACCAGGAGACTGGGTCTTTGTAAAAATGATCAAGAGGAAGTATTGGTTTTCTCTGTGCAGGGAGGATCTTACCAAGTACTGCAGTCTATACTCATGGTTGTGAGAATTGTTGATCTTCCTGGATTCATTTAACACACTGTAAAGAGGTAAAAGTACTGTCTGAGTAATTCTGTCAAACCAGCAGAGACTCACTCTAAACTCCAACTAACCTGTGGTGAAGTCTGGCTACAAAGGGGGGTGGGACCAATAGGGACCACTCGTCTCAAACCAGTGAAGAAATCAACCACACCCAGGGGAATTAGGTGAGTAAGGAGTAGAGTGACCTGGGGAGAAGACTGCTCAGAAGTACATTTTGCCCTGGAGGGTCCAATATATTGACTCTGGCACCCCTTTAGACTATTTTGTGGGGTGACACTGACAATAAGCATATTGACTGTCATATCGCTGACCACAGTTATGTTGATTTTGTTTCTCTTTGAGAAGGGTTTGCAACAGCCGGAGAGCGCTACTAACTCCACTGAGATAAGACCTGGTATCTTTTCCTTCCTTGAGAAGGAATTGCTACAGCCAGGTAATGCCATGAACAACACCAAAACCAAACCTAGGACAAAGAGACCTAATGATGTGCCCATGTTTATCTTTGGGCCAATGAGACTCAAACTGCTCAGTTTGATTTTTGTAAAATGGTTAATTGTGATAATGTGTGACAGGAACAGCTAACATGGGCAGACAAGTATAACAGACAAGTATGTCACTAAAATACAGTGGGTACGGAAAGTATTCAGACCCCTTTAAATTTTTCACTCTTTGTGTCATTGCAGCCATTAGCCAAAATCAAAAAAGTTCATTTTATTTCTCATTAATATACACTCAGCACCCCATCTTGACAGAAAAAACCAGAAATGTAGAAATTTTTGCAAATTTGTTACAAAAGAAAAACTGAAATATCACATGGTCATAAGTATTCAGACCCTTTGCAGTGACACTCATATTTAACTCACATGCTGTCCATTTCTTCTGATCCTCCTTGAGATGGTTCTGGTCCTTCATTGGAGTCCAGCTGTGTTTAATTAAACTGATTGAACTTGATTAGGAAAGGCTGTTTTACTGTTTTTCCTATAATAGTAACAATTCTGATCTTTGTGTGTTTTACCAGAATAATAATCATTAATGATCTGCTAAACATTTTCACATAGTAGTTATGCTAAGCATAAACAGGAGGGATGTGCTAGAGAAATTAAAATGTTACCCTCAAGTTTGTTAATCTGCTTTACTTTAATGTAAGTCAAAAACACTGTTGAGTAGGGCCTGTTACCTCTTGTCTCTTCCTAAGGTCAGTCTGTTCTGACCTTCACTTTCTGATAAGACACTTAGTATCAAAACCCAGATGTTTTGCAGTTTCATGGGAAACTGCCTCCTCTTTCTTCTTTCATCACATGACTGTTTGTATCATAGTATTAAAATGATGTGCTGCCCAGCTAAGAGCCAGTGATCCTCATGCTGTACCAAGGTGCTGTGTGACTGTTACTCCTTGCAAGTAAAACTTCTATATAATCTTACCGAAGTTCGTCCTTTGAGTCTATTTGTTAAAAGAATTTACCTAACAGTAACCTGTGTCCAAATTATGTTCTCCCATAGCTTGGTGTTGACTTGGAATTCCATGAACCATGCCCGGCCCATCCAATGCGGGTTGAAATGCGGATTGGCTGAGTAAACACTGCTGCTGCTCACCTAATCCCCTGCTAAGTTTGTAACTTTTAAGAATTTTTGCATTTTCCCCTGCTCTAAAGGTGTACGGTCAGACTTGATTCTGGACTTACAAACAGTGAAACTGGCAAGTGTATTTGGGCTAACCTTAGCCTACCTAATGCTGTCAGCTTGCCATTTGCTCCTTGCTCCAGCTACAAATTCTCTTGCTCCCCAGTCTCGAGACAATATGTGGATCATCAAACTATACACCTGGGCCGTGTTCATTTGGACGGTCCTGCACATCGACCAGTGACAGGACTTCTGCAGTATTCCACTGTTGAGCTTCTGCAGCTTCACTTCCACCTGTTGAGCCTGCAGTGCTTGCAGCATCTGCATTCAGACATCCTCTACTATCTCTGCCAGTGATACATGCATTGAGGTCCGGTCAGAGCATGCATATTGGAAAATGAACTCAGATTAACTCCATCAGGTCTGCAGCTCGACATCCTCCACACAACACCAGCCGTGGTGTGAACCAAAATGTGTTACCTGACCCGGCTAATACCAACTCCACTGTCAGACAGGAATGCTCCAGTGTCAGCCTTGGTCTTCTCAACATCCGCTCGCTTACGAGTAAGGGGCCTCTTGTCCAAGACCTCATTCATGACCGTAAATTGGATTTCTTCTGTTTGACAGAAAAATGGCAACAGCCCAATGACATCTCACAGCTGAATGCATCCTGTCCACCCGGCTTTGTTTACATCTGTCAGCCGAGAGTATCAGGCCGCGGAGGAGGCACTGTGATACTTTTCTGTGACAGCTGGAAAGTCTGGTCTCTGTGTGTATCAACATTTGAAACTACTGTGGTGCAAATATCTGGTCCTATACCAACTATTATTACAGTTATTTACCGTCCACCTAAGGTCTTTTTAACTGACTTCACTGCCTTCCTTACACATCTCTCATCCCTCTCTCCAAACATCTTAGTAATCGATGATTTTAATATACAAATGGACAATTTTAACAGTGCTACAACCAAAGATTTTTTATCTTGCTTGGGCAGTTTTGGTCTACAACAACATAACAATTTCCTCACTCATTCAAAAGGACATATTTTGGACTTGCTCTGCTCTCCTTCCCATCACTGACCACATACTACTATCCTTTAAGTTTGCCTTATCCAAAAACAACCAACCTTGCACTATCCTTCAGTGACATCAAGGATATCGACCCGGATATTCTCTTAGCAGCTATCACCATCCTACCCAACAATTTCAACCTATGCCCTATATCAGGGGTGTCCAATCCTGGTCCTCGAGGGCCACTGTCCTGCTTGTATTCCAACTATCCCTGCCCTATCCACTGCTGATTACCTGGATCAGGTGTGTTCAGCCAATCAGAAGCTGGGGGATACCATTTCACTGTGTCTTCCCTCACTTCCACCCTCATCTGAGATGGTATGTTCCAGATCCTAATGGACTGGACAGCAGGACAGTGGCCCTCGAGGTCCAGGATTGGACACCCCTGCCTTATATCCAATCTTTCATTTATTTCCAAAATCCTCAAGAACATTGTCGCTTCCCAACTCCATACTCACCTCACTAAAAACAAACAATATGAACATTTCCAATTGTCCATTTTCCTATATCAACTCCAAACCAACTGGCATCATTCAACGCTCCTCCCCTATCCTCTGTATTCAAGAAATTAAATCTTGGTTCTCTACTAACATCTTAAAACTAAGCAGCAATAAGACTGAAATCCTACTAATTCTAAAAAATCTACACTAAACAAACCTAACAGCCTCTCTATCTTACCTCACGACTCGACTACTGCAATTGTCTCCCAGTTCATTTTTGTATACAGTTCAAGATCCTGATCCTCACATTTAAATCTATCCATAACCTGGCCCCACATATCTAACTGCTGCCCGCCCCCACTTAAACATGAGGCCCCCCAAACATAAACATTTAATATTGTTAATAATACAGAATACTGTAGTACCCTATAGTACTTATTCTATATTAATATCCTGTAGCATACTACAATTTACTAGTTTACTAGTAAATACTATAGTATGTATAGTATAGTGCAACAGTTATGTTGCACTTAATAAACATTTCTACACTTAAATGTGTAAATTGTCATTTTTGTGTTTTTCATTGTCATGTTTCACCAGTGAGGCCCAATTTCATGGTCTCGCCTAGGGCCTCACAACCCCCACGGGCCAGTCCAGCTGCTGTGTTCTGGTCCACAGGTTGGCTTTTTAATTGTATAGGTAGCTGGTTGCGGTTTCTACCATGCAGCCTTTCTAGAGTTTTAGTTTACAGTGGGTACGGAAAGTATTCAGACCCCTTTAAATTTGTGTCATTGCAGCCATTTGCCAAAATCAAAAAAGTTCATTTTATTTCTCATTAATGTACACTCAGCACCCCATCTTGACAGAAACAAACAGAAATGTAGAAATTTTTGCAAATTTATTAAAAAAGAAAAACTGAAATATCACATGGTCATAAGTATTCAGACCCTGTGCTCAGTATTGAGTAGAAGCACCCTTTTGAGCTAGTACAGCCACGAGTCTTCTTGGGAATGATGCAACAAGTTTTTCACACCTGGATTTGGGGATCCTCTGCCATTCTTCCTTGCAGATCCTCTCCTCTGTATGTATTTTTTTAATCACATTTTCTACTTTTATCTTGCTCTGATCTCTTTTCCCTTGCACCTTCAACTTTGTTATGCATTTCCTTCTCTTCTTTTGACTACCTAATCGTACGGATTTTATGAATGTTTTCTATATCGGATTTAGGATAAAGAATTGTTTTACTTATTTATACCCCTAATTAGGCCCGAGCCCACACCGAAGGTGAAGGCAAGGGACTATTATAACTGCTCAATATGCAGAAACCCACTAACCGTGTCAGAGTCACTAACGGACCACTAAACAGTGACCCGGACCCCACCATGACGTAGGAATGCGCGAGACCTTTCAGAAAATATATATATTGGGGGGGCTGGGAAAACGGCTATATTGTTATCGTTAGGAGTATTCTTATTTGGCCCGAGCCCACTGAAAGTGCAGGCAAGGGCCTATTGTAATCGCTCAGTGAGCCAGGAGTACAAAACTGCAAGGGGTCCCCCCAGGTAGCATGGACGACTTATCCACACCCCACCATGACGTGGGACTGCGCGAGACCTTTCCGAAAATATACATATTATGATTGACAGGTGGCCGTGGGCCTGGAAATCGTTAGGAATATTCTTATTAGGCCCGAGCAAGGACCAAAGGTATAATAAATATAGCCGCAAGCGCCGGGGGAGGCGGTCCACTCGAGGCGAGGGCCGATCATCGCCGCTTGCGGCTATATTTATTATACTTTTTCTGCGCTTTAAACTCAATTTTGACCCCACCAAAACTTGTAAGTTTTTTGATGAATTGTAGTCCCTGCCACCCTGAACCCATTTCATTAAACTAAATCAAAATAGGCCCAATAGCGCCCCCTGTATAACGATTTGAAAATTGCCATTCAAACCAAAACATTTACTTTGTCAGAATTGTACCAAATTTGGCACACACATCCTTTAGGGCATCCTGATCATAAAAGCCAATCGGACCCATGCCCTATATTCAATGCTGTTGCCATGGTGATGACCAAATCTCGCCATTCATTTCCAATGAGAATTTTGCAAAATGTCCAGTTTTCACACACCTCGTACTTGAGCGAACTCGTCCTAGGGCTTTTGACCGAATGAGCTGATTCTTGGTCAGCATCATCTAGACATGTGGGGCAGCTAAAGTTATCCAAATTTTTTTGCTAACTTTTACGGTTTTCCTTTGCCGGACCCCAGAAGTTGACCTATGTTTTGCCATCTTCATATTGTGATAACTCACAAACGCATGGTCGGATTTCAATCGGACCAATTGATGAATTGTACAGCCCACTGGCCTGAACCCATGTGACTTAAGAAAATCACTATAGATGCAATAGCGCCCCCTATGTACTTGCACTTACTTTGTCAGAACTTTTTCATCGCACAGCCACCTAATTCGGTACGCATATTCTTCGTGTCAGGGCAAGCAAAAAACCTTATGACGTCGATGCCGCACAACCAACAGGAAGTCCACCAGCCTGGAGTTTATCTAAAGGTCATTGAGTTCGCCGTTTTTTGCTCACCTTGCATTCTTTCGAACTCGTCCTAGGGCTTTTCACCGATTGAGCTGTGGTTTGGTCAAAATCATCAAAAGATGAGGGGGGTCAAAAGTTATCCAAATTTTTTGGCTAACTTTCACAGTTTTCCCTTGACACCGCCGACCATGTGACCTACGATTTTTGCCCCGCCCTCAAACTTTCAAATTGTTATAACTTCCACACGCATCGTCGGATTTGAATGGGATCAAGTGATGAATTGTAGTCCCCATGGGCCTGAACCCATGTGATTGAACAAAATCACGATTGGTGCAATAGCGCCCCCTACAGATTGAATCAAATATTTGTATGGAGAGCCAAAAATTTAGTTTTTCCAAAATGTACCCCATTTTGTGGGGTATGGGTCTGATTGATGGGTCTGATCAAGAGATCCAAATTATTTTGATAACTGTTATGGTTTTCCAGTACCGCAGCCAGGGAGTTGTCTTCTGCTTTCTCCCTCGCGTTTGGGCAATTTGTATTGAGAAAAAATTTACTTTACTGTCACTCTTGATTATAATTTTGCACAAAACTGTACTGTATCTGTATTTGCACATCGTACTTTAACAAACTCCTCTGTGTAGCATTAAGACTTATCCAAATTATTTTGATAACTTGTAAGTTTTTTCCTCTACCACAACAAGGGATTTGGCCTCCGCTTTGTGCCTCACTTATGGAAAAATTGTATTGGATCAAAAAATTTACTTTGTCACATATGAATGATATTTGGCACAAAAATCCTTTAGGGCATCCTGATCAAAAAAAGTCAATGACACCCATGCCCTATTTTCAGTAGTGTTGCCTTGGAAATGACGAAACCCACCATATATTTTCAATGAGAATTCTGTCTAATGGGACACAAAATGGCTGTCATGTTTTCAGGCTGTAAAAATGGATCCCACTGAAATCACTGGCTACACAGTTTGACTTCGGCACCAGGGGCTGGTCACGGGCTGGGCTGTAATGGGCAGTCACAGGTGGATACAGGGGAATGCGGCGGGTCACGGCGGGTTGCGAACGGCGAGGGCCGTTCATCGCCGCTTGCGGCTATATTTATTATTATTACTTCACAGTGTGCTTTCCTTGCTTTTACAAGCACATTCTAGCTCACGCGCACTCTCAGCACGCAGCTGCCATCACACACCACACTGGATACGATCATTTCTCATTGATCACTGACTGCAGAAAGGGTGAACATAGCAACCCTGCTTCTGGGTTTGAAGTCAATTACTAAGTACTATTGTTGCCACAGTAATCATTGTGGCTTTGTCATCTTTGTTTTAACATGCTCTTAATATACCTAATTTTTTTTTTTTTTCAATATTTGCTCTGTAACACAAGCTATTAAGATAAATATCTGACCAATCAGGTGCCTCCTTTAATCACCTCTTTCCACTTCTCTGTGGATTGACAAGTTTGATCAACCAGTTGCTTTACCAATAGAGAAATTTCCAACGCCCACCATTTTATATGTAGAATTAATTGTGAATTAATAACAGATATTGATATTTATCAATAGGCTAAATTATGGCTAAGGCCAGATCAGACTGTAGTGGTAATAGCTTTAGCCATTCTCTCCAGGTGGCGTGTACGTTCAACAAGCTCGCTGATGATTGGTTGAGTGGTCGCCATGAGAACATTCTCTGACACTGCATTTTTGTCCAAATATGGTACTTCTGGCTCCAAAAAAAGCATGGCGACGAAAACAACGGCTGAGAATAACGACTGAATTGGCTTCATGTCATGTACTGAGTATTTTATTGTATCAGTGTTCTGTGTTAGTCAGTTCCTGTTTTACTTTGTAATTGGTTTTCTGTTTCCTGGTTTCCTGTGTCCTTGTTTTGTTATGCTATTGGTGTGGTGTCGGTGAAGGAAAAGAGTGAGGACCCAAATGCGGGACAGAACAGGCAGGTTTATTCCCCTGGATCGTCCAGGGCTCAGGCAAAACAACACAAAAGTTCGCTGCCATTCGGCAGGCAGGCAGGCAGACAGGGAAACAGAACAGCTACACACTATAATGCTCCGGCAGGGAACAAAGGAACAGCCAGGGACATATATACAGAACTCAGGACACAGGTGAACGTAATCTAGCTAATGAGCAACAAAACACAAAGCTACCTGGAACTAACACAAACAGAACGGGAACACAGGAAACTGACCAAAAATAAGGGACAGACAGGAAACCGAGATCTCGGGGCCTAACATGTTTCATGTGTCTTCCCTAATTGTTTCCACATGTGTCTTGTTAACACCACCTGTCTGTACAAATCCTCGTGTTCTTTTGTCTAGTTGCCAGTTTGTCTGTTACCAATGTGTGCAGCTTACAGCTTTTTTTCCTCCGAGACGGACCAGATTGTTTTCAGTTGGTTTCCATTCCTACCTTCAACTTCCAGCTTATCCTCTTCATTTTGAATCAGGTGCACTGGATATAGACCAGCCTTAAATGGGCTTCTGTTGTCTGGGTTTTCAGTAAGGCTAGGGCCACCACTTTACCTCTACACAGACAGTATGACTGCGGCATAGATCTCCTACTTTATCCACAGTAGAAGATCTCCCTTTCACACAAAGAGACTAAAGCCATGAAAGACTATATCGAATCCTGCCTATTGGCGGGACTCATCCATCCCTCTTCACCTCCACCCGGGGATGGCTTTTTCTTTGTGGAGAAAAAACATAAGAGCCTTCAAACTATGCATTTACTACCGGGGACTGAATAACTGAATAACATAATTGAAAAACCCATATCCACTGCCATTACTACAATCTGCTTTTGAGCTACTCAAGGTAGCTGAAATTTTCTCCAAATTAGACCTGAGGAATGCTTACCATCTTGTTAGGATCACACAGAGTGATGAATGGAAAACCGCATTCAATACACTCACAGGACACTATGAAATCTTGGTTATGCCTTTTGGACTCACCAATGCTCCTGCAGTGTTCCAAGCCTTCATCAATGATGTGCTAAGGGATTTAATAAATGTTTGCTGTTTTGTTTACATAGATGACATTCTAGTGTTTTCACCAGATCTTTCCTCCCATGGACAGCACATCCAGATAGTTCTCTGCTCTCCTCTGCTATGGAACCACCTCTATGTTGTTGCCAGCGGCTTAGACATTAATGGCTGTGTGTTATTTTGAGGGGACAGCAAATTTACACTGTTATACAAGCTGTACACTCACTACTTTACATTGTAGCAAAGTGTCATATCTTCAGTGTTGTCCCATGAAAAGATATGATAAACTAGTTACAAAAATGTGAGGGATGTACTCACTTCTGTGAGATACTGTACATCCCTGTGTCTACCTGTCCCATAAGCTGATGCCTGCCAAACATAACTAGGACATTGGGAATTGGGAGCTCCTAGCATTAAAGGTTGCCTTGGAGGAATGGCGCCACTGGCTGGGGGGTACAGAACAACCTCTCCTAATATTGACCGATCACAAAAATCTAGAATACATGAAGTCAGTCAAGAGACTTAACTCCCGCCAGGCCAGATGGACACTCTTTTTCTCCAGGTTTAAATTTCACCTGTCCTATCGACCAGGGTCCAAAAACACCAAACCGGACGCACTTTCTTGGTTATTTGACCCTGAACCGATCCTACAGGCAACCTGCCTAGTCGGGGCTGTCACCTGGGCGGTAAGAGTCCAGAGTCAAGCAAGCCCTCAGTGGCAAGATGATTCCTGTCTCCTGTCCAACTGTCTCTATGTTCCACCTGAACTCAGAAGTGTGGTAATCCATTGGGCTCACACATCTACTTTATATACTTTATATACATATAGCGCTGGACTTCATCACTGGACTGCCCAACTCCCACGGTAACACCACCATACTTATTGTTATTGACTGGTTTTCCATTTCATTCCTCTGTCCAAGTTATCCTCAGCTAAACAGACTGCTGAACTTTTGATTGAGCATGTATTTAAACTACATGGTTTCCCCCGCAATCTGGTATCTGACCATGGGCCCCAGTTTGTCTCCCATTTCTGGCAGGAGTTCTGCAAACTGCTGGGGGCCGAGGTCAGCTTGTTATCAGGCTACCACCCTCAGACTAATGGCCAAACAGAATGGACTAACCAGGAGTTGGAAATCGGACTTTGTGTGTTGGCCTCTCACAACCCTTTTTCCTGGAGTAAGCAGCTGGTCTGGTTAATTTACTAACATCTTACCTTGCTCCTCAACATGCACATCATAAAATAAGCCTTTTTGCTGATGATGTATTACTTTTCCTCTCAAACTCGCAAAGCTCACTCTCTGAAAACAATCAGTTATAGACAAATTCTCATCTTAGACTACTATATTCATTGGACTAAATCCGCAGTATTACCAATGAACTGCAATTTCCAATCTTTATCTACATCTCCTCTTCTCTCAGGCAACATTAGATATCTGGGTGTCAATAGGTTGTCAAACTTGATACAGCTAAATTACACACCTCTGTTTAAATCAAGCCCTGTGATGGACTGGTGACCTTTCCAGGGTGTACGCCTGCCTTTCACCCAAAGATAGCTGGGATAGGCTCCAGCAAATCCCCGTGACCCTGGTTAGGAAAAAGCGGGTATAGATAATGGATGCATGGGTGGATGTTTAAATCAATAGAGGATGACTTCGTGCGATGAAACACTTATCTGTTCTGAATGATTCCTATTAAATCCTCACCTCTTTAGTTCAAGTCACTGGACCAAATCATATCTAAATTCTTACGGAAAAACAAACCACGAATCAGCTGCTTGACGACTCAGGGCAAACGTTGTCCTGCAAAGAAATCTACATCTAATGTATGACCTACCTTTTATCAACTCTATTATCAAACAACGTAGTTGCTTCGAAAGCATTAACACAAACACTGTTGGGAATTCCTTAAAATGTTAGAATTCCATGCAAACATACTGCTAAATAAGAAAATGTTAAATTTCTTTCTAGTATCTTTCTTGAAGATAATATCTAATTAGGAACCTTTATGCTATTATTGGAGCTAAATTCAAATGTAGCCAACTTGACTTATCCCTACCCTCAATGGTAAGCAAATTCATTAAACTGTCAACCCCTAAATTACTATCCAAAATGTACGTTTTAATATCTAAAACTGATACGATTTCTCTCCCAACCTCAAAATGTCTGTCCCACAATTTTAAATTAATATTAAATAATGAGGGCATGGGAAGAAATGTGCAGGATCTCCACTGTCAGCCAGTAGTAGGATATTTTTGCCACAGCTGCCTCCTAATTTAAATTGCACCTTAGGTCATCATGCACCTTACACTCACCTTACCACAAAATGTACAGCAGTCTATGCTTGGGCTATAATAACCAGAATAAGCAATATGTTTCTGCAGAACATATATGTTTCCATCCATCCATCCATTTTCTATACCCCCTTATTCCTTATCCAGGAGCATGGGAATCTGCTGGAGCCTATCCCAGCTCTCTTTTGGGTGGAAGGCAGGGGTACACCCTGGACAGGTCACCAGTCCATCATAGGGCCACATATAGACAAACAACCACACACACACACACACACACACACGGGCAATTTAGAGTCACCAATCAACCTAACATGCATGTTTTTTGGACTGTGGGAGGAAACCGGAGTACCCGGAGTAAACCCACACAAGGACGGGGAGAACATACAAACTCCACATAGAAAGGCTGGGTTGCAAACCCAAGACCTTCTTGCTGTGAGGCAACAGTGCTAACCACTCATCCACCATGCTGCCCATGTATGTTTCTAAGTTTCACAATTCATGTTAGGCTACACATTTGTGTTTTGCCTCCCCTCTCATCACCTCATTATCTATTTCTAGAAATTTCATTCTAGAGACTATTTTCTCATTCCTACTAATAACAGCAGTAAAAGAAACCCAATTAGTCCACATTCTCCATTAAACCAGCAATTACACCCGGCTTCTCCAGATCATTATAATATTTGGATAATTCATTTACCTTTATTGATAGTATTTTCCCAGGATCCACTGGAGCTGCTGTCAAACTGTAGTTACCACAATGATAATTTGGGACACTCACACATTTCACTCTTGCACTGTCTACTCCATACAGAGGTTCAAATCCTGGCTTCAACCTTTGATTCATTCTGTCCTTGAAGACAATAACAGGTGTAAATTACAATTGAAAACCACTGCTCCTTGGAAAAACAGTGTGCAGTCTGACCAGAAACAGGCCAGAGCTCATCACTTTGTAGGTCCCGAAGAACAAGCTTCTCAACCCTGCCCATCTCCTGGCAATGATTTCTGTGATTGTGTGTGCATGTGCATGTGTCAAAGCTCTTATTGTTGCTTCACAGAAAAGACAAAGACATACACTTACACACTCAGAGACATACACGCACCTGCATGCATGCAAGAACATATGCATACTCACATGCAAGTGTTTTGATTCCTTATGGGTCTTCTATTGACTTTCATTCATTTCCTGTAGACCTAACCACAACTATAACCACTAAGTGCTTAGCCTTAACCCTCACCCTAACCTTACCTTAACCCTTACCTTAGTCCAAGTCATCACTATAAAATTCAGTGATTTAGATTGCTGAGGTCACACAATGTGGGTGTGTAAGCAGGTTTTGGTTCCCACAGAGTGAGTAATACCGTGCGCGCACACACACACACACACGTATGTATGTATGTATGTATATAGAAAGAGTAAAGCTGTATGAAATATTTATACAGAATGTTAAATCAGATGGGAAGAGTGATGGAAGTAGCAAGGATGAGACAGTAAGGGCATGAGATGAAAAGAAAGTCATCTTCTATGTGTCTTTTGTGCGTCACTCCATGCCAGTTTGGTATTATTGTTCTCAGCTCGTACCATTCTAATATGTTAATCCATGACAGGTTAGCCTAGTTTCATGCATATTAGCATGCAGCTTTCCTCAAAAGAGATCCTTCTTTCCTTTCATTATTGCTTTTTAACCTGGCCTCATAGTTCCATCCTTACGACTAAAAAGTTTTCTCTGTATCTTCAGGCCACTCATAACAAAAAATGCATAACATATTTAGATCTTCTACATTTCTGCCTAAACTGTTATTTCAGCATGTACCGTGCAGAGACAGAGTGATAGTCAAGGCTTCAGCCAAAAAGATAAAGCACACAGACAAAATAGCCAAACTGGTACAGATGCAAAGACAGAGCAGAGACAGGCAATAACAAGGACAGAGAGTCACTGAACAGTGACTGAACAGAACACTGGTTGTTTTTATGCTTGTGAAATATGGTGAGCGAAATTCCAGTTCTCCTCCTGCCCTGCATCAATACCAAAATATTGCTGACTAAACACACACACACACACACACACCTTCATTTTGTATCTCTTTTATATAATGTGCACCCTATTTTCTATGACTGACATTAAATATAAAAAAAGTAGACAGTGAATCAGAGGAGGCTAGCACCATGGTACAATTCACACATCCCCACCTTTAAAGCAGGCATTGAGAAAGCAGGAAAGGAAGTGGTGTTCCACAAACTTAGAAGAATTTTGCCTTGCCTGGAAATCAGTATAATAACATATAATCAGCTCTCATATAATCATCATAAAGACAACCGTTGCTTCATCTAAATCATCAACATGACTCTTAAATCTCATGCCAACTAGAGTGCAATTACACAGTAATGAATGATGGAAAAATAAAGGGAACACTGTTACATTGGTAACATTTATGTCTTGCAATCTCCAATTTATTGACAATTTCAACCTCTTCTGGAACCGGCCCGCCTTCTTTGCAGGAGATGGTCTGCATCCTAACCGCCTGGGCTCCCATATGCTTTCTACCAACATTCAACATCAGTTCACTGCATCCCGCATGCTAACACTGGACATGCTGTACATGACTGACTACCGGACTCCATTCAACCAATCCCCTCCATCTGATCATCCTCGGTATGGAAATCTCGGTCGAGGAAATCAGGTGAACCTGATCAACCACTCTGTGCTAGCTAACCTCCCCAGAAACATGGACTCTACACCCTCCCATAACACTCGCTTTGGGCTACTGAATGTTCGTTCCCTCTCACAAAAGCTTATTTTATTTTTGATATTATACTCAAACATAATCTGGACATCTTGTACTTAACTGAAACCTGGCAGCAGCCCAACGATTTCGTTGATCAGTCTATTCCTCCTGGTTTTACTTATCTCAGCCATCCACGCCACTCAGGACGCGGTGGCGGCCTTGCCATACTGTTCAACCTCAAATACAAAATATCCATTCACCCCACTGTCACCTCCCAGTCCTTCGAAGCTCTCACAGTTCGTATTCACTGTCACACACCAACCTTCTTGGTTACCATCTATCGCCCACCGAAACCCAACCCGATATTCCTGGACGAACTGTCTGACCACTTAGCTAACCTCATCTCACAGTCACCAAACATAATTCTTCTTGGCGATTTCAATATCCACTCTGACAATCCCAACAACACCACAAAAAAGGACTTCATTTCCTGTCTGGACAGCTTTGGGCTCCAACAATACATCACCTCCCCCACACATTCTCAAGGCCACATCCTTAACTTAGTTTGCTGTTCTGGCGTCACAGCTCGGTCATGTTCTACCCTCGACACCTTCTTTTCTGATCACAAACTAGTCTGTTTTAACTCCAAACTACTTCTCTTTAAAACCCACCTCTCCCATACCATCACTTTCCGTAACATAAAGAACATTGACCTCTCCTCCTACACAGCTGCACTTAATAAACTTCCATGTATTAATTATTCACCCTCCCTCCCCGACATGTTATCCAATTTGAGTTACGTAATCTACTAGACACCTTCGCCCCACTCAAAACTAGATCTGTCTCCGCACTCTGCTCCATGGTACACACCCGAACTCCACCACCTCAAAACCCAAGCCTGTCGTCTTGAGTGTCTCTCCAAAAAAAACGGTTTATCCATCCACAAGGACTTATACTGAAATATAAGCAAACCATTATTCAAACAAAAACTGCCTACTACACCTCACTCATTGTATCTGCCTCTGGTTCCACGTGTTCTCTTTTTTCCACTTTCAAATATCTATTGCGTCCTCCCGATACTCTTCTCTCCTGTACACTCTCCACCACCTTGTGCAATAACTTCATGGATTTCTTCTCATCAAAAACTGAAAACATACATCAGCAACTTCCCCCCATCTGCGATACTGCGAACTGCCATCACTGTACCTTACCCCATCCACCCATATCTTCACTGCTTTCTAGTTTTACCACCCCACCCAGTACTGTTATCTCCTCCTTAATCCTCAATTCTAAACCTTCTACTTGTAAACTTGACCCCCTACCAACCAACCTTGTCAAGCTCTGTCTCCCGTCCCTCCTTCCTCACCTTACCCACATTATTCACACTTCCCTCAAATCTGGAATTATACCCCCATCACTCAAGACAGCCATCATCCCACCCATTCTAAAAAAACCTGGTCTTGATTCTGCAGACCTAAATAACTTCCGACCCATCTCCAATCTTCCGTTCCTCTCCAAAATTCTTGAAAAAATTGTCCACCACCAGGTCCATAATCATCTTTCCACCAATAACCTATATGAACAATCTGGTTTCCGAAAACTTCACCGAAACTGCCCTGGTCAAAATCACCAACGATCTCCTGTCAGCCACAGACTCTGGCCTTCTTTCCATACTCATCCTCCTTGATCTAACTGCAGCATTCGACACCATCTCCCACAATATTCACCTCCATCGGCATAGCCGACACCGTTCTCGCATGGTTCACTTCTTACCTCTCAGACCGTACCCAGTCCGTCCACCTCCAGAACTTTCATTCCCAGTCCTCAACTGTCAGTTATGGTTCACCCACAATTTCCTGAAACTCAACCCCAACAAAACTGAAATTCTTCTTGTAGGCACCAGATCCACAATATCCAAAACTGGCACCTTCTCCATACAAATCAAAAACAACACTGTCCTCCCTTCCCCCCAAGTCAAGAGCCTGGGTGTCATTCTCGACAGCACTCTTTCTTTCCTTTACTCAGCATATCAATACCACTACCCGGCTGGCCTACTTCCATCTCCGTAACATCAATCGCATCCGTTCATCACTCACCACCAACAGCACTGCCATACTTGTTAATGCCCTTGTCACCTCTTGTTTAGATTACTGTAACTCAGTCCTTACTGGTTTACCTCTCAAATCAATTCACAAATTCCAAACTCCAGAATTCTGCTGCCTGGATCATTACCAGAACTCCATCCTCACACCATATCACCCGTTCTCAAACAACTTCACTGGCTCCCCGTGTCCTTCCGTATAAACTATAAAATCCTCCTTCTCACCTACAAAGCCCTCCACTCTCTAGCCCCACCATACCTCACTGATCTCCTACATATCTATTCTCCGCCTTGTACACTCCGCTCCTCTGGTTCCATTTTCCTCTGCACCCCTACGGCTCGCCTGTCCACCATGGGTTCTAGATCCTTCAGCCACACTGCACCTTGCCTTTGGAACGTTCTCCCTTATGGCATCTGGTCATCTCCAGATTTATCAACTTTTAAATCTTCTCTCAAAACCTACCTGTTCCAACTAGCATTCCCCACCTAACTTTCTCAACCTCTGATCCGTTGACCATTAGTCTGCAATGTTCTTTACCCTCTGCTTGTTATTTCATTTTCGCTCTGTCTTTGTGATTACTGTATTTTTAATCTATTTTACTGTCTTTGTGGTTACTGTGTCTTTAATCTATTTTACACAGTACATCGACCACTTCTCAGATGTCCTTTACCCCTTTTGCTTTTATATTTTTGTCGCTCTGCTATTTGTTGTTTTTGCTGTTTTTTTATGCATTTTAATGTATTTCATACAGTATGCTTTATGTTGTTTTTACTTCCCTGTAAGGTGACCTTGAGACTTTGAAAGGCGTCATGAAATAAAATGTATTACTACTATTATTATTATTTAGGTCTAGGCAAATTTTACTGATGGTCTTTCTCAGAGACTGTACAGAGCCACATTGCTGTCTTTAAGGTTGCATACGCAAAACACAATTTATCTGTAGTCACTCCCAAGAAGTTTCTCACGTCCATCTCATATATAAATGTTGTTGTATAGAATACAGAATAGAATAGTGAATTGTTCTTTCTTCCTTTCTCTCACTGTGTTGATTGAACCCTGATGAACCCACTATGATTACATTAGACTTCTGACTGCATTTTCTTCATGTTTCACTTATTTCAATTATATTTCACTTCTTCTGAGAAGAACTGAAAAGAATGAATTATTTGAAGTGTTTCAGTTAGGATTTAGAGCACATCATAGGACGGAACCAGTATTGTTGAGAGTCACAGACAATCTTAGCCTCAGACAATGGACTTGTCTCTGTACTTGTCCTATTAGATCTTAGTGCTGCATTTGAAATTTAGAGAAAACAGAAGTGATTGTATTTGGCCCTAAAAACCTCAGAAATAGCTTATTTAACAATATAAATACTTTTGAGTTAACCTTAGAGTTATTTTGACCAAGATGTCTACCCCGCCCCCTTTTTTGCAAATGGCCGAAAAACACATAGCTAAATTAAACTAGCTGTTGTTCTTACATTTTAAGAGTTATATTGACGGCCTTGGTGCCGTTTGAAGCAAAAGCGTCCCAGTTTTCTATCGGCGCGCTGTAGAATGTGAAATATGACTCCCCTCCCCCTCTAGCGTCGAGCGCTGCTGGCCCAGCGTTGTCAAGGATACATTTACAGTAAGGAGGGGCTGCGTTAAAGCCCACTGTTGCACCATCTGGCACGACTTCCCGTATGTGGGTTTAAAGGTCTCATCATTGGCTACAAGATGCGTCTGTCACCATTTACGAACAATTTGACTGGCTAATTCTCCTGTCAATCGAAGTTAGACTATGCCCCCTGACTGGGATTTTCTCTGAGGATGTGAATTCTATTGGTTTTACCGTTAGTTACGCTGTGAAACGTAACAACACGTTTGATTGAGGCCTCATGTAATTCACAGAAGCTTGCTATGTCAAACTTTATTAAATAAACTGACAAAACAGCCGTAAAACGAAGCGGTTTACGGCTTATTATGAGGAGGACGATAGATTTATGGATTTACTGTACAATATTACGTCTTTTTGGACTAAAACATGGGTGCACTTTGTTCTATGGATTCTAACGAACAAAACGATATGCGACACTCTATATTTGAGTACACATATGAACTAATGCGACAGAAATGTAAGGAACAGCGTATTGTACTGTATTTGTACTTTTGTTTAAATATTAAGAAACTGTAGTCGCTGTGATTATTCAATCCAAAATTGCTTTATGTCATTTGAATCGTGAGACTTTAAGGTTTTATTAGACATAAAATTTTTTAGACTGTATACACATTTTCCGACGATCTTTTGAGGCATATCTGGACATACAAAAATCGGAGCGGATCCGCTCTGGGGTAAGACTAAAAGGTTAAATCAAATCTCTAGAACTGCCTTCATTCACCTGGGCAATATTGTCAAATTTGAGATAGGAACATCCTATCTCAAAATGATGCCGAAAAATTAGTCCATGCATTTGTTACTTCAAGGCTGGATTACTGCAACTCATGAGACAGACACCATTTATACTTTTAAGGCTAGACTTAAAACCTGCCTTTTTATAGTTAGGGCTGACTCAGGTGACCCTTAACCACCCCTTAATTATGCTGCTATAAGCCTAGACTACCTGAGGACTCTCCATCGGTCCTGTTGCCAGTGACTTGAGATGATTATGCTATGATTTCGCACTATACAAATAAATTGAATAGCTAAATTGGGTAAATATATTTTAAAATGACATTAAAGGAGCCTTTATACAAGTTTTATTAACATTTATTTTGGCAACTTTTAATGGAGTAATGGTATAATTAGTAGTGCCATTCCATATTTCACCCATAACACCGCAAAACAAATAGCTACCATACAGTCTTCTATGATAGATCATGATTCCAAACAACCAAAGAGGAAAATAAACCACAAAGACAAAAAGTAGGAATTTGTGCATATCTAAAAACTGAGTCATGGCAACTGGACTTCTAGTTTTAGGTCAACATTTCACCAATAATCAAGTGGCTTTTTCAGTCTCAGGCAAAGCAGGTAAGAATCTCAAATTTATCCTTCAGGTTCGTTTCACTCCACCCCAGACCTGAAAGGTACAGAAAAAGGGAGGACAGAGAGAGAGAGAGAGAGAGAGCACAAACTATGGGAGAGAGAAAACACAAAATTAGTGACATTCAATGGTGGCATATACACTCCCCTCCAAAAGTACTGGAACAGTGAGCCCTTTATTTTTGCTGTAGAGTGAAAACATTTGGGTTTGACATCAGATGATGAATATGAGACAAGAGATCTCATTACTATTCTACTCATTACTAGCTGGATGTCCCAATATCTCCATGAAAAGCCTCCAGTTAATCCAGAATGCTGTAGCCAGAGTCCTGACAAGAACTAGCAAGAGAGATCATATTTCTCCTGTATTAGCTTCTCTTCATTGGCTCCCTGTAAAATACAGAATAGAATTTAAAATCCTTCTTCTCACATACAAATCCCTTCATAATCAAGCTCCTTCATACCTTAAAGACCTCATAGTACCATATTATCCCAATAGACCACTTCGCTCTCAGAGTGCAGGTCTACTTGTGGTTCCCAGAGTTTCCAAAAGCAGAATGGGAGGCAGAGCCTTTAGTTATCAAGCTCCTCTCCTGTGGCACCAGCTCCCAGCCTGGGTTCAGGAGGCAGACACTCTGTACTTTTAAGGCTAGACTTAAAACCTTCCTCTTTGACAAAGCATATAGTTAGGGCTGGCTTCAGGCAACCCTGAACCATTCCTTAGTTATGCTGCTATAGGCCTAGACTGCCCGAGGACCACCGGTGCACTGAGCTCCCCTTTTTTCTTCCATTAAAGTGAGTTTTTACTCTCCACTGTTGCCAAGTGCTTGCTCATAAGGGAATCGTTGGGTTTTTAGTTTTAGTTTTTGTGAAGTGCCTTGAGATGATTTGTATTGTGATTTGGCGCTATACAAATAAAATTGAATTGAATTGAATTAAATGGTAATTACACAAAGAAAGGCTAACTATTTGTAGCAGAAAGAAAAAAAAGAATTTCATTCCACGCCTGCTGCGTTTTTTACCACAGTATTTCACTTGTATTTGGGTATAGAATGCTGTGACTTATTATCTGACGATAACAATATAATTTTTATCTTAATTTTCACCACTCTCTGGTCCTGCGTAGGTCTGAGAGCATGTGAAAGAAAAAACATCTCTCTCTCCTCCAGGATGTGCCGTCTCCAGCCGTGGTGCGTTCATGGACCGTGTGTAAAAACAGTATTTGACAAACACTGTGATGTTCACGTGAAAGAAGTAACTCTAGCCCCAAAATAAACCTGGTTTACATCATCATCTGTCCCTAAAAAACATAACAGGTGCATTTTCCACAAGTCGTCAGTGACATAGCCGTTTTTTTTGCTAAAACTTCACACAATATTAATGTTAATATCGTAGCAGCACATAGAAATGTTCTAGCTAGATGTTAGCAAATGTAAGCTAACATAACCGAAGCGATAACGCTAGATGCGGTATTTCATTGCCTTATCACTCATAAAACCCGTAATATAGAGATTGCACCAACAAAAGCAAAGAATATACGGTTATAGAACAATAATACTTACATTTATAAGTCATGTCACGACTTCGGCCAACTCTTACATTTTTCAACCCAATGCATGACGGCCTATTCTAGTGACCATCGCTGCTCACTACTTTTTATAATGGATTGTGGGAAACTTTGAGGGCACTACTAGCAATTTGGACACCACTACAAAATGGCGTACTCACTATATAGGGATAACAAAGTGTCCATCGATGCATACTACAGAATTCGGGCAGAAGTAGTAGGTCATCCAGGTGCTTCTCACCTACTGTTTTTTGCATAATACCAATTAGAACATACTAATCACCTCGCATACTAGTTTTTGTGTACTATGTAGTAGTATATAGTGTGTGGTGCTGACATGTTAACCAGCTATAGAGTCATCAGGTGAAGGGGTCAAATCAAGGCGCATGATGGTGTCTATTGTGTTCTTCAGATGATTTTTGTACCTGAGTAAGATGGTCATTTAGAGTATTTTACTGTTTTCAAACAAACACAGTTCATCATTAAAAAAAAAAAGATAACTTACTCCTACAGGGCTGCTACAGAACATAGCTCCTCCCATGTAACATACAATGGTTCCTGTACCTTAACACCAAATTGTTATGTTAGTTATGACGGAATAGGAGACCCAAAGGCAGATTCAAAACAGTGAGTCACCAAATCATACAGGGCATAAATGCAATTATATTTCTGTTCTTAAAAGAAACCTGCACTGGATTTGTTAGCTCTCTATCTATTCTATCTTTATTTATATTTCTATTCTATCCTTACAAGAAGAACATTTACTAACCTTAATTTTAAAATGAAAGAATTAACTAGAGTTTTTTGTTACAGACTGAAAAAAAAGTGCTACAGTAATCAAAAGACAAAAAATTAAAGCATGAATAATAGTTTTCAGATTTATGGCAGATAGGAATATTCCCCATTTGAAAGAAACAAGAATTTATGGTTGAGTTTATATGGCTAGCAAAACTGGTTGTTTCAGATAGCACAAGATTTGTACAATATTGTGTTATAAGGTATGAGTAAGAGCTAAATTTCTGTGTAATTTTGGCAGCCATCCTCTGTTGGATGTCCTGTAGACAATTCAAAAGGGAGGAAATCCAGTAAAAATCTGAGGGGTCACGGCTGAATTAAATCCGTGTATTATCAGTATAAAAGTGGAAACTTAGGTTATATGCTTTTAGAAGAAATCCAATTGATGGTCAATCCCTGAAAGTATACCCCCAGTACATTATAAGCCATCATATAAATGGAGGTTCCAGTTAACACAAACAAAAACACAAAATACTCCAAATTATGTCTACCACAAACACACAACCATACATGTGAAACACTGTGTTTTTTAGTAGATAAAATATTCAAATTCTTAACTTAAAGTACCAGTAAAGCTATACACAAAACTCTTTTTGTTAGAGGACAAAAGTGCAAAGGATGGGAAGACATTGGTGTGATCTTTTAAAATATATTTTTGTACATTTTTTTTATAATAACCTTTTTCTTTATTCAAAATCTTATTTAAATCTCAATGAATTTATGTAAATGTATTCCCAACTTGCATACTGAATAGTATGTCTGAATGTACTTACTAATGATGACTCCTACTTCACAGTACTGATCATCAAAACCATCATCATGGTTGTTACAGTGTCATTAACCACAGATCTATGTCATTCCCGGCAAAGTGAGTTACAAAGTGAATTACCATTTTATATTTACAATACAATTTATATAATGGGTGATGTTATCACAGTGCTAAAGGTGTTATATGGTGTAGTGTAGGATCTATTTTATACACTATATAAAGATGCGCTTGGTATGGAATTATTGGTATGGGACCTAGTCATAATTTTGCATTTCTGTCTAGACTTTAGATTCACTTAGTTTGTTTCCTGTCAAGGACAAAGACTGACCCTGAGCAGTTGTTGTATCTACCCTGATACTGTATAAAACTCACTGGCAGACTGCTTTAGCACTCTGTCCTGACAGTGTCCTCTTTGCACAGACAATCAAATATTTATAATTACATACCCATACACTGAGACATTTAAGTCTCAGTTCATTCCAAATTGTCCATAGAGTATTGAAGTTTCTCAAAATTTCCACAACACTGGGTACATATAGGTGCATACAATGGATTCAGAACATATTTAGACCCCTTCACTTTTTGAACATATAAGATTTCTTTTTAAACCACTAGAACCCTAGAGTTAATTGTCTGGTCAAACTGAGTCTTTATCAATCAGGACCCATATTCACAAAGCTTCTTAGAATTCTCTCAGAGAGCTCCTATCTTAGCCTAAAAAGTCCTAGCTGGGAGTTCTAGACTAAAAGTGATTTAGGAAACTTCTCAGAGCAACTCTGAATAAGGAAAGTACAAAAACCTTTATCCTAGTGAGGAGGTGTGGTTGACCCCATTGCTAGGGATGATGCAGCATTTCAAGGACTGTGATTGGTTGATCAAAGATTATCTGTAAAGGTCTTAAAATGCGCTGTGTGAAAATAGAATATATGATAATAGAATGGACAGTGAAATTGTATTAAGAAATTGTGTAATGAATACAGGCTACTTTATGCAAAGTTTCTGTTATGCTAAATATTTTAATTAAAACAGCTACATGAAGCTACATCTTGTAATCATTAAAAATGTAATAATTAATTAATTCAAATGTTTATAATAACAGTAACTCAATACCAAAAACCAGGACTTTTCCACATGCGGTAATGAAAGCAGGATGTAAGTGTCACGGATCGGCCAGGCTCTTCCCCTCAGACAATCAACACAATCCGCTTCACCTGAGTCCTTACCACGATCACCTGCACCTCATTACCACAGCCACGCATAAAAGCACACTCCACATTCTCATCATTGTCCGATCTCGTAAACACGACGTGGACCTTACTCCCGCGAACTAAAGCTAAATCACAATTCTCCTATTCCTGTTTCCTACGTTTTCCTTTTGTGCCAGTCTATGTATTTTCTGTTCAACAAAACACTGGGGTGACTTCACTTACCTCTGACTCCGCTAGTATATGTTACAGTAAGCCTATATATAAAAAATGTTCACATCCAGCCCTACCCTTCATGCTACTGTATACTTAGCCAATCAACTGTGTTAATGTTCATGGGCAAGGTCCCCATGGTAACGTATTACTTTTGAGTATGTGCATCATTACTTGCGGAAATGTCAATACTTATGACATACTAATGTGTATGTTTAGTTCATTAGCATTAATAAAATGTAGTGACAGTAAGGAAAGGATGTTAATCATTTCATGGACAAAGAAAAATTGTGATTACATAAATTTTTACAGTACCCTTTTTTTTTTTTTTTTTTTTTTTTTTACAAAAAAGGGTTACTCCGAATTTAGATGTATTTGAAATAGTGTGTGCAAACCCTCAGTATGTCAAGAGCAGATTATTATTTAAACTAAAGAATGAAAGATGAACAAATTTGTCTTATCCAGAACATTATAACCTGTACTTTTATTATATAAATGAATTGAATGAGTGCTCCAAACAGAATTCTTTACCAGTAAACATTATCTACAAACCCCTTCTATTTTCTTCACACTTATTTATAAAAAAGATACAACAGTATTTGTCAATCTTGTAATAAATCAAATGACAGAAATTACATATTGGTACAACTTCTTTAACATTATTACTGCCAGTGGCAGAACAGTTTATGTTGGTGCAAAATGCAACTACATATACTCCAATGAAATTCTGAAAAACTTCCTGCTCTGTCAAACAGCTGCTGAAGCGGGACCAACCTGTGTATTAACTCTATTAAGAACAAGCTAAGCCCCTTTCTACCATCATTTCGTATATCCTCAGTTAAATATAAATTCATTTGTGTGTTTCTTGTCAGTTTGTAAGTTAGAACTGTGTGCCAGTGGTAGCTCTGATCCAACATGATATTTCCAACATTGATCCGCAACTCTGGACTGGTCAAATCCAACTCAGGTCAGTAAAGTTTGTTTCAGGGCTACTTTGACTGTTTTAAAATAGCTTCCAGGGTGATTCTGAGTTATTTTATGCCTGCACTGAAATGGAAGAATCTTTCATCTGATTGTTCAGAAGGACTAAGAGAGCAGCCACTCAAAAAAACCTAACTAGAAACTTTTTCCAGTACTAGTCATAGTAGATAAGTAGATTACTTGAAAACCATAATGACAAAGTATTCTGGTATAAATCCCCGACCATCAAACACTGCTCTTGTGTTCAAACAACATTTAGGTGCTTTTTATTTATTTTTATACTTAAAGTTTTTTATGAGTCCTCCAGAGAAGGAAAATGTGTGTGGCTCTCTTAACACCTGATTAATTTTAACCAAACCAACAGATTGTAATCCGGCCTGTTAATCACTTATTTATCTCCATGGATACAGTAATGCCCATGTGCAACCAACCACACATAACAGTTTTTCCCCACTCTTCATTTTTTCTTCTTTCTCCTTTTTCCTTTGTTGGGATTGTTGTGATGTTCTCTATCATGAGTACTCTGATTGGTGAATTCCTGCTTTTGATCTTTAGACCACTCTCTCTGCAGCTGCCGGAGCAAATCAGGAGTCAACAGTCCGTCTCTCACCAGGCGACTAGTCAGAGAGCTGTCCATCAACTCTCCTGTGCCTCCCTGTTCCCTCTGATTTCTGCTGCTAGTCAAGTAAGCATTACTGGCAGTTCTTCTGCTACCACCTGTTTGCCCTTGCCTGCTGCTCTGTGGTTGCAGAGCATCAGTGATGGCTGTGTCAGTGGCTCTGATGAGACGGGTGATATTTCGAACACCCTGTTGAATGATATTGTCAAGTTCCTGTTGGATTTCTCGAACCAAGGCCGTATCTGGAAACATGTCCATGAAACGGTAGCTATAAAGACACCAAGAAGGATTAGTGAGCTAGCAGCCATTAACAGCGCTGCTTGTACAAAATAGAATTTTATGCTGTAAATAAAGAGTTTGGAGAAAGGAATATGATGATGCACCATGCCTGTATACACACAGCTGACCACAATAATCACATATAAATGGTAGGTATAATTAGGCTTGAATGAGAATTTGATTGATGATTAATCTATTTATTGGCTGTGAGATTTGGAATAACATTCCAGCTGAAATAAGAGAATGTTTTACCTTCAATATATTTAAAACACAACTCAAACAATGGCTTAAGATGAACCAAATCTATGATCATTAATTCCATGCCAATATGTGCCATATTATAGGGGACCTGTCCAGGGTCTAATTCCTGCCTTTCACCCAAAAGAGAGGAGCGATAGGCTCCAGCAGAAACCCGTGACCCTGGTTTGGAATAAGTGGATATACAGTGGGTACGGAAAGTATTCAGACCCCTTTAAATTTTTCACTCTTTGTGTCATTGCAGCCATTTGCCAAAATCAAAAAAGTTCATTTTATTTCTCATGAATGTACACTCAGCACCCCATCTTGACAGAAAAAAACAGAAATGTAGAAATTTTTGCAAATTTATTAAAAAATAAAAACTGAAATATCACATGGTCATAAGTATTCAGACCCTGTGCTCAGTAATGAGTAGAAGCACCCTTTTGAGCTAGTACAGCCATGAGTCTTCTTGGGAATGATGCAACAAGTTTTTCACTCCTGGATTTGGGGATCCCCTCTGCCATTCTTCCTTGCAGATCCTCTCCAGTTCTGTCAGGTTGGATGGTGAACGTTGGTGGACAGCCATTTTCAGGTCTCTCCAGAGATGCTCAATAGGGTTTAGGTCAGGGCTCTGGCTGGGCCAGTCAAGAACGGTCACAGAGTTGTTCCGAAGCCACTCCTTTGTTATTTTAGCTGTGTGCTTAGGGTCATTGTCCTGTTGAAAGGTGAACCTTCGGCCCAGTCTGAGGTCCTGAGCACTCTGGAAGAGGTTTTCTTCCAGGATATCTCTGTACTTGGCTGCATTCATCTTTCCTTCAATTGCAACCAGTCGTCCTGTCCCTGCAGCTGAAAAACACCCCCACAACATGATTCTCCCACCACCATGTTTCACTGTAGGGATTGTATTGGGCAGGTGATGAGCAGTGCCTGGTTTTCTCCACACATGCCGCTTAGAATTAACGCCAAAAAGTTCAATCTTGGTCTCATCAGACCAGAGAATCTTATTTCTCATAGTCTGGGAGTCCTTCATGTGTTTTTTGGCAAACTCTATGCAGGCTTTCATGTGTCTTGCACTGAGGAGAGGCTTCCGTCGGGCCACTCTGCCATAAAGCCCCGACTGGTGGAGGGCTGCAGTGATAGTTGACTTTGTGGAACTTTCTCCCATCTCCCTATTGCATCTCTGGAGCTCAGCCACAGTGATCTTTGGGTTCTTCTTTACCTCTCTCACCAAGGCTCTTCTCCCACGATTGCTCAGTTTGGCTGGACGGCCAGGTCTAGGAAGAGTTCTGGTCGTCCCAAACTTTTTCCATTTGAGGATATTATGGAGGCCACTGTGCTCTTAGGAACCTTGAGTGCTGCAGAAATTCTTTTGTTACCATGGCCAGATCTGTGCCTTGCCACAATTCTGTCTCTGAGCTTCTTGGGCAGTTCCTTCGACCTCATGATTCTCATTTGCTCTGACATGCACTGTGAGCTGTAAGGTCTTATATAGACAGGTGTGTGCCTTTCCTAATCAAGTCCAATCAGTTTAATTAAACACAGCTGGACTCCAATGAAGGAGCAGAACCATCTCAAGGAGGATCAGAAGAAATGGACAGCATGTGAGTTAAATATGAGTGTCACTGCAAAGGGTCTGAATACTTATGACATTTCAGTTTTTCTTTTTTAATAAATTTGCAAAAATTTCTACATTTCTGTTTTTTTCTGTCAAGATGGGGTGCTGAGTGTACACTAATGAGAAATAAAATGAACTTTTTTGATTTTGACAAATGGCTGCAATGACACAAAGAGTGAAAAATTTAAAGGGGTCTGAATACTTTCCGTACCCACTGTAAATAATAGATGGATGGATGGATGTGCCATATTTAATGTTGTATGTTGTTATATCTATTTGTTGTTCTGTAACGTGGATTTTCATTCGTGTTGTGAATGGTCTGTTCTGCTGTGCATGATGGTATATGTTGTTTTTCTTTTATGTTGTTTCTTCAGACCCGCCAGGAACTACAGTGGGTACGGAAAGTATTCAGACCCCTTTAAATTTTTCACTCTTTGTGTCATTGCAGCCATGGCCAAGTACAGAGATACCCTGGAAGAAAACCTCTTCCAGAGTGCTCAGGACCTCAGACTGGGCCGAAGGTTCACCTTTCAACAGGACAATGACCCTAAGCACACAGCTAAAATAACAAAGGAGTGGCTTTGGAACAACTCTGTGACCGTTCTTGACTGGCCCAGCCAGAGCCCTGACCTAAACCCAATTGAGCATCTCTGGAGAGACCTGAAAATGGCTGTCCACCAACGTTCACCATCCAACCTGACAGAACTGGAGAGGATCTGCAAGGAAGAATGGCAGAGGGGATCCCCAAATCCAGGTGTGAAAAACTTGTTGCATCATTCCCAAGAAGACTCATGGCTGTACTAGCTCAAAAGGGTGCTTCTACTCAATACTGAGCACAGGGTCTGAATACTTATGACCATGTGATATTTCAGTTTTTCTTTTTTAATAAATTTGCAAAAATTTCTACATTTCTGTTTTTTTCTGTCAAGATGGGGTGCTGAGTGTACATTAATGAGAAATAAAATGAACTTTTTTGATTTTGGCAAATGGCTGCAATGACACAAACAGTGAAAAATTTAAAGGGGTCTGAATACTTTCCGTACCCACTGTACAGGTGTAAAGTAGCCTTATGGCTAATTCTGGCATATTTACACATATTTCATTAATCTGCACTTTCCCTTTTAAATAAATAAAATAAAATAAAAAAAGATTATTGAAACAATTAATTGACTAATTAATCACCTGTTAATAAATAACCTGATTACTCCATGCCTCTTATTTAGCTTTTGGCTTTTAAATTTATCTTGAGATTGTTTTAGGCATGCATTTGATTTAAACAGACTATTGTCAGGCAAGACATTACATGTTTAAACACAAATATCCAATTAATGTTCAATTTTTGTTTTTGATTTTAGAATTCTGCATGCAAGCTACTGGTGCGTTCATGACAAACAGAAGTAAATGCATAGCGAATCAGCCAAAACCTTTATATTATATATATTATATTATATTATATTATATATCATCTAAGAGTAACTAACTATTGATAGTATGGAATGTAAAATATTATGTTGCACGATTCATAGTGTAGTGTGTTCAGGCAATGCTGATACAGTTAAGAGTTTTGTACAATTAATGATTCACTGTTCTTGGCCAAATCTGGGTAGGAGCTCAAGAAATTTGTTCTGAGAATTTCAAAGAACTGATTTAGTTTTGTCGTTTGACTGTGGCTAACAACAGTGAACACAGCAATATTACTCAGCTACAATATTACCTCTTGTGTTTAAATAATAAGTAGGTTGTTTTAAAGTTGCCAACCACTTTTTTGTATTCTAAAATAAACAAATTTGCTGTGGGCTAGCTATGGCTAGACAAGCTAACTATCTTATGAAGGCGAATGAGACAAAATTGGTCATTAGTCAAAAGTGCTTCCTTTTCAAATGTTCATGCATAACAGATGTGCCTGGTCTGCCTAACAGATGTTGTACTTTTCTTGCCCTCAGACTTTGGATGACTTCTATCATCAATGTGTTACATTGTGCAAGGCCATTTTGAAATGTTTTATCACGTCATGGCCATTACATAATAGGGCTTTTCCACTAGCACTACTCAGCTCGACTCGGCTCGACTTTTTTGGTTTTACATTAGGGGATAGTACCTGGCAGCATGTTCTTTTTTAGTACCTCCTTGGCCGAGGTTGGCCGTTCCAAGCAAGAAGAGCCGATACTAAAATGTGACTTCAGACTGTGGGCCACCAACTAGACAGGGAGCAATGTCACTGGAAGAGTCCGACACAAGAATCAAAAACACGACTTTTTCAAAAAACTGCAACAGGAACTGTTTGTTTTCCATTTTTATAGTCTTTAGTGAAGCAAATGGCTAACACTACTCACAAAACAACACCGTGGTCCTACAAGGTGTGTATGTGTGTTTGTGTCACGTATAATGGACATCACAGTAGTTTCGCACCACCATGCTATGACAACCCCACCCACATTGAGGTGGTTCTCAATTGTAATGGAAAATGACCTAAACCGAGTCGAGTAGAGCCAAGTAGTGCTAAAACTGTGTAAAGGGGAAAAGGGGCATAACACATGAAATGACAACCAACTAATATTCAACAATGAAATTTGTTCGCAACTAATTTTGTAACCCAGTTCTGTTGACTACATCAAATATTTGTTGCACCTCTAGGTATCTTCATGGGTACAGTAATGATCATGTATAACCAACCACACATAATAGGAAGCGGAAGAATAAGTGGAAGTATTAAAAATATAATGTTACCTTAACCAGAGGTAAAGATCTAACACATCATGAACAGCTTCCAAATGAACCAGGTCTTTAATGTTTTTAGGTGGAGCCAGAGGCCAGCTGATATGGCGACAAACCCAGGCAAATATCAGGGGTTCATCTCGACTGAATTGACGTGCAAACTGAAAGATAAGTGAAAGCCAAGTTAGTGCAGAGAAAAGCTCAGTGAACAGGCAAATTGAAGGAAATATGTTGAAATGTGGTTTAGAACTAAGTCACAGTTTCATTAAAAATAATCCAGTGAAATACAGTGTTATAACTCCGAAAAAATATTTTAATATGAAACAAACATTATCTTCTCTTTATTGTCTTCCTGTAAAATTCAGAATAGAATTTAAAATCCTTCTCCTCACATTAAGGCTGGGCGCACAGTAGACAATTTTAAGCCTGATATCATGCCCGATTCGCCTCGGTCCTGGAGCTGTATATTGCTGATGTGCAGTAACTGGCCCAACCAACCTGCAGTGTCTATTTGTTGTTTATTGCTGCTGTTCTTTTCTCTCTCGTCTATCCACTCACCCCAACCGGTCGAGGCAGATGGCCGCCCAAACTGAGCCCAGTTCTGCTGGAGGTTTTTTCTTCCGTTAAAGGGAGTTTTTCCTCTCCACTGTGAGGAAGTGCTTGTTCATAAGGGATTTGTGGGGTTTTTAGTTTTTGTAAAGTGCCTTGAGATGATTTGTATTGTGATTTGGCGCTATACAAATAAAACTGAATTAAATTGAATTGAATTGCATTGAATGTTCTGTATGTTTTATGGCCTTATTTCAGTGATCTCATTCATTCAGGTACAGTGGGATTTTTTAGTGCCATGGTTTTCATTGTGTTGATTGATTCCATTTAAAATATTTTCAAATCTTGTCCCTTTCATGCTGTCAGTAGGTCATGCCTTCATATTTTTAAGCAATCAGATTCAGCTTTATGCAGTCACACTTCCACAATTTCTGAAAACTGCACTTTCTATTTACAGATAGTGTAGTGTGGTGATTCCACAGACACAAGATT
This sequence comes from Mastacembelus armatus, assembly GCF_900324485.2. Taxonomy (NCBI): domain Eukaryota; kingdom Metazoa; phylum Chordata; class Actinopteri; order Synbranchiformes; family Mastacembelidae; genus Mastacembelus; species Mastacembelus armatus. Next base: position 16,116,657 of record NC_046635.1, read on the forward strand.
TCATAAACACTCACGGAATCAAACGTGATAACCTAACCTCTACAAGTCTCAAACGAAAATATAGCCACAAGCGGCGATGAACGGCCCTCGCCTCGAGCGAACCGCGTCCCCCAGCGAACCGCGTCCCCGAACAAACCGCATCCCTAAGCGCCTCTCCATGAACGGACCAAACCACCGAGGAGACCACCTCCTCCCGAGTGCCTCCCCTAGGTGCCCCCCTGAATGGGACAGCCTCCCTGAGTAGCCCCCCTGAATTGACTACCCCCCAAAAATTGGCTGCTCCCCAATGCTTGTGCCAAATTTGGTACTGTTCTGACAAAGTAAGTGCAAATATATAGGGGGCGCTATCCGCCCCCCCCCCAAGTTGACCATGTACTTTAGTGGACCCCCGCGGAGGTCTGTGCCAAATTTGGTACAGTTCTGACAAAGTAAGTGCAAGTACATAGGGGGCGCTATTGCATCTATAGTGATTTTCTTAAGTCACATGGGTTCAGGCCAGTGGGCTGTACAATTTATCAATTGGTCCGATTGAAATCCGACCATGCGTTTGTGAGTTATCACAATTTGAAGATGGCAAAACATAGGTCAACTTCTGGGGTCCGGCAAAGGAAATCCGTAAAAGTTAGCAAAAAAATTTGGATAACTTTAGCTGCCCCACATGTCTAGATGATGCTGACCAAGAATCAGCTCATTCGGTCAAAAGCCCTAGGACGAGTTCACTCAAGTACAAGGTGTGCGAAAACTGGACATTTTGCAAAATTCCCATTGGAAATGAATGGCGAGATTTCGTCATCGCCAAGGCAACAGCATTGAAAATAGGGCATGGGTCCGATTGGCTTTTATGATCAGGATGCCCTAAAGGATATCTGTGCCAAATTTGGTACAATTCTGACAAAGTAAATGTTTTGGTTTGAATGGCAATTTTCAAATCGTTATACAGGGGGCGCTATAGTACGGAGCCCCCGAAGGGACATGGGAGAAAAAAAATAAAATCGTAATCGCGAGAAACTTTTGCGAGATCCCGAGAAACTTTTGCAAGATCCCTAGAAACTTTCTCATTGTAAATCTACTTGCGGGTCAGACTGTCTCCATGGGAACGACAACAATGGGAAGAATACAAGTGTGGGAGCCGTTCGTAGAGTTTTATTTTGAGCTAGGGCTCAAATACAGAGACATTAAATCAGTGCTTGGCAGTAAACACGGTTTTTACCTAAGTGAGAGACACCTGAAGAGAATACTTAACAAAAGGGGTTATTCTCGTCATAAAAAGTACTCCGAACTGGCGGACTTGGTTGATTTTGTTAGCAACGAACTGCGAGGGCAGCAAAAAACGGCGAACTCAATGACCTTTAGATAAACTCCAGGCTGGTGGACTTCCTGTTTGTCATACGACCTTGACATGATAAGCTTTTTTGCTTGCCCCGAAAGGAAGAAGAGGCGTGCCGAGTTTAGTGAGTGTGCGATGAAAAAAGTGTGGGTCGGCCTCCCATAGGCGCAATGTATTTCGACTTTTCTCGGGGGCACTGTGGAGCCATTGTTTTGAGGTCGTGTGTGAAACCTTTAAAAAACTAAATTTTTTCACGATTCTGATTTGGGTGCAAATTTTCGTGAGTTTTCGAATATGTTCAGGGGGTCAAATTAAGGGTTTTTACGCAGAAGAAGAAAACGATTCGTAATAATAATAATAAGAATATTCCTAACGATTTCCAGGCCCACGGCCACCTGTCAATCATAATATATATATTTTCGGAAAGGTCTCACGCAGTCCCACGTCATGGTGTGGTGTGGGTAAGTCGTCCATGTTACCGTGGGGGACCCCTTGCAGTTTTGTACTCCTGGCTCACTGAGCGATCACAATAGGCCCTTGCCTGAATTGTCAGTGCGCTCGGGCCTAATTAACATATAACGAAGTGATAAAGAAAACATGTCTTGTTGACTACAGAGTCCATGTTTTGTTTGGTCTTTCACTATGTCACAATGTCTGCTTCATGCCAGTCACTGTTGGTACTATAAACAAGTTGTTTTTTTTTTAACCCTCAATTCAATTTTTAATTCAATTTATTTGTATAGCGCCAAATCACAATATAAATCATCTCAAGGCACTTTACAAAAACAAAAAAACCAACAAATCCCTTATGAGCAAGCACTTGGCGACAGTGGAGAGGAAAAACTCCCTTTAATGGAAGAAAAAACATTCAGCAGAACCGGGTAAACCTCTGATGCTACTGCTCCCCAACCCACCGCTTATTCTTCTGGTTCCTTCCTTCTACTCATTCTTACCTTTAGGAAAGAGGTACATACAAAAGGTTGCTTCTTGTTGATGGGAGCAGTACAGAAGACATAGCGCGACCTCAGGTTAAGTGGGATATGCTGAATCATATCTGCCAGAAACTTGAAGTCATCAATGTTGCAGACAAAATACAGACCATCCACCTGAGAGAGGCTGACAAATATGTCCTGAGAAAAAGAGAGAGAAAAAAAGTCTTTTATCAAAATATGAAAATGAAACTACACTGGATGCATGATAAAACTAGATAATTTTAAGAGTGAGAAACCTTCACCTTAAGTAGCTTTCTTTTGTGACGTGATAATCTTCCAGTGTTTTATTGGCACTTATTACAAATTGCAGTGGAAATCTATTTTATGAACTTTATTGTGCCCTTTGTTTCTCTGTCATTCTCCAGCAGACTGCTTTAGTACTCTGACGTGACGCTGATCTCTTTGCAAAGACCACTCCAGATTCTGGAATATTGAAGTTTCTCAAGATTTCCACAACTATTTGGTGCCAGAAGTAATTTGCATTGGCTGTTTGGATCAGACAGTGACCATACTGTAAGAAATTGTTTCAGACCCTACCTCCAATCCCCCTGTAGCAGACCTAAAGCAGCAGAATATGGTCACATTCCGGATTGAGGCAGGAATGATATCCCTCTGACAATTTATGACTAAGACACTCTTTGTGACCCACTAAGGTAAACAACCGAGGTTGGTACAGGCCCTCACAACAAGTACTGCAATGTCAAGACTCCCTTTTTGACAAAGAGCAGGCGAACGGCCCTCACAAAGAGAACCCCGCTTAACAAACAGACTCCACGTGCTCACGTCCTGTCATAAATACATTAAGACTACTCTCTTTTCAGGCAAGACCTGAAACCTATACAATGACTTATGAACCGGTCTTTATATTCTGTTCTTACATTTGTGCTTTTATTGCTAAACATGTAACATGTGTGACCAGACCTACAGAGCATCTTTGTCAGACTACGATATGATATAGAAGTGGTGCTATTATTTATCTGTTATTCCTGCTTGTAGTTAATCTCTATATAACTATGAAGTTTTATTGATTTTCATTTATGCTGTTGCTGAACTATTGACTCTGGTTAATTACTAAGTTTGACATGTGTTTGCTGGATGGAAAAATAAATAATTGTTCCCATCTTAGGAAACACTCTTAAAACTTTAAACGCAACACTTTAAACACAACAACTCAATAATGATAACGATGAGGAATACAGACACTTGATAAAAAGCTTTGTTGATTGGTGTAACAACAACTGTCTAAAGCTCAATATTAAGAAAACCAGAGAACTGGCAGTGGACTTTAGGAGGAGCAGGAAGACCCCAGTCCCTGTCTCCATCCTTGGAGACGAAGTAGAGATTGTGGACATCAAGGCTGGTGAGGCTAACAGACTAAACAAGTTGATCAGGAAGGCAAAATCTGTTGTTGGACTGGAACTGGACAGTCTGGAGGCTGTGGCAGAGAGGAGGATGGTGGACAAAATCAACTCCATACTAGACATCCTGCCGACCCACTTCATGAGGAACTGTGGCGAATGGGAAGTTCATTCAGCCACAGACTAATTCCTCCTAAAGTCAGGACTGAGAGATTCAGGAAGTCTTTTGTGTCCACGTCCATAAGACTATAATAATTCCATAATATACAACACAACAACAACACACACACACACACACACACACATACAAAACCTCAAAAATAAATAATTACTTTACTTTTCTACATACATGTTAATTGCTTTATTACTTTATTAATTAGTATTAATTTATGCAATTTAAATAATATTAAATTCAATAACTTTAAATGAGAATAACTGCTGTAACAATTTAATTTCCCCTTGGGGATTAATAAAGTACTTCTTCTTCTTGTTCTTAAAGAATAGGGTAATCTCTTCATTCACAGAGATTAGTGAGACTGCCCATCACAGTCAGGGGACTGAGCCAAATATGGAGCACATCTGGGACCAATGTCTGTATATATAGCATATACATATTGTAAATAGTGAGGGATTTTACGACAGAGCAAATGGTCACTGACTTAAACCAATGTGGGGGTTGAATGCTTGCTTGACCCTTTCATGGTATGTGGTTCTGTCTGTTTTATTGTTTTAGTGTTTTAGGGTAGGAAGTTGTAAATGACTGTCAACAATTTGTTTCTTTGATGGTAAGAAAACTGAAGATAGTACCTGAACAATATAATGTGGGGGTCTGTTCAGGATTAGCCCAAAGTACGGTATATAACCTGCTCTTGTAATAAGGACGGCAGAGGACTTCTGCAAGGACGTCCTCTCCGGGCCCGTGATTAAACTGATATGATTCATCACACTTGTGGTTGTTTTCTGAGAATTAGCAACTCTCAAACTTAAAGAAATTTCTACCACAATTTGGAGACGAGGATGGGTTGGACATGCCATTGACTGGCGCCTGTTCTAGACCGAAGGAAACCACCGGTGGTAAAAGTTAAACACAGGGAAAATTCCGCTCCGACAAACGGAGGACCTGGATCCCGCCTGAGGTCAGAACAGGTGGCGGACAGTGGATGCTCCATTCATTTACTGAGTGAGTACAGTGTTATGAATCATTTCTTCTGTATGTTTTTGGTCTGCGTCAAAGAAAACCCTAGGTGTGTGTGTTTGGTAATCACGTGATCTTTGTAATCCCTCCTGGTAATGAGACCAGTGTGTCTGAGGGACAGACGCCAGATGATGAAAAAATAATCCTAAAAAACAAAAAACAAAAAAGAAGAAATAAAAAAAGAAACAACAAGAAAACCCCACTGGCTGAGGATTACAAACGTAAGTCTTCCTTCGGGAAGCCATATGGTTTATTAAGGAAACGACCCGTACGTGGAAAACATGAAAAAAAATTAAGACAGTACTGAAAAAGTAAGCTATGATTGTTAATGAAAAGTACGATATTGTTGTTTATGAAAAGTAAGCTGTTATTGTTAATGTTGTTAATGAGAAGTGAGTAATGAGAAGTAAGCTATTATTGTTTATGAGGGTTTTATTGTCTATTATTCTTAGAAATCGTCCCACAAAATAAATTGGGCGTGTGAATGTGGTGATAATTTTATAAGCTTTGTGGTGACTCCTTCAGTGTCTTGTATGCACAATGTGTGTACAGTAAGGGTACGTTGCTCGGAACGAAAGTGTCATACAAACTACCTGGCTGAAGAAAGTTACCCAAAGTTAGTGTTTGTCCGATAAGATCCAACCATACGATGAGATGGGAAGATCAGTGTGAATGACAATTTATTGTGTGTGTATGTTATAAGCCCAATGAAAGTGTAAGCACCAGTCCCAGTGAGTCTAGGAACATGGGGAATAATCCGGGGAAATTAGAAATCCTATCTGACCCTCTGACAGGCCCTGCTAAAATAATGACAGAGAAATGGGGTAAATGTGCAGTTGAGGAGATTCCACTATGGCACGCCATTACTGAAGGGGTGTTTCCATTGCAAGGCACACTTAGCACAGACTGTTTGAAGCGGTGTAGAATATTGCTGGAAGAAAGAGAAGCGGAAGTGACAAAGAAAAGAAAAGGGAAGAAAATAAATTGGCACTCTTTCCAGAAATGGGAAAGGGAGGCAGAGGTGAAAGAAAAGAAATCCACTGCAGGGTTGATGGTGAAATTAGCAAAGTCTGATGGTGAGGAAGTTAAGAAGGGAAAACAGAAACGTAGAGTAAGAAAGGGTAACCTGCCTCCTCCATATGCTGTCTCTATGCCCATGGGGGTCCAGCAGCAGCACAGCCTATCAGAGCCCAGGTGGCTGCAGCAGCAAGTGCCCAGTCACATGGAAGTTCAGACGAAGAACAAGAAAGTGAATCTGAACAACTCTATCCTGGCCTGTCTTCTCTTTACATAACCCCTAAACCAGCGAAAACCCAGACTGAGAAAAAAACTCAAATTTCACCTGATCCTTTGAGCAGAACAAAGTCTCCCCTAGCAGCTACGTTTGACTACTGGCTGAGGAGCCAGACCAACAAAGGGGAAATACACCAGATGCCCATGATGACGTTCTCTAACCCTCAGCCTATGCCACAAGACGCACAGGCACAGGTCAACTGGAATCCAGAAGTGCTCGTCTACAGACCATGGCAGCCAGATGAATTGAAGGAGGTTGCGGATGAACTACCGGACCCCCAAAAAACTGGCGGTGAGAAATGGGTAACAGCAATGCAGCAATTACTCACTATGTATAACCCTACGTTACAGGAAGTAGAAGCTGTGTGTCGCAGGTTTTTCAAACTCCGGTGGGCAAACATCAGACCCACAACATGGTCAACCACGGCAACAGTGGGGTCCCAACAGTTCACCACCATGATGGACACCCTGTATGACGCTGTGCGAGCTGCTTTTCCTTTGAGAGTCTGCTGGCCTGAGGTTCACAATACCAGACAAAAAGAGGGGAGTCAGCAGCTGATTATTGCACCCGCATGGAAACGGTATTCGCTGCGCATTCAGGAATCGACCCAGGTAATGCGGCATACACCCACCTGTTGAAAACTGCATTAGTAAATGGTCTTTATCCTGGCTTAAGGAGCTGCGTGATGACATCATGTGTAGGCTGGGAAACAGAGACTTTGCCTTTGGCTCACATGAACCAGGTAAAAACTCTCCAAACTGCTCAGTTGATGTATTACCAACAGGGAACACAAACCCTCAGAAGGGGCCTGAGGCCACGACACTACACTCCAAAAGGCCGAAAATTTCTGCAGGATCAGCGTCAGAGAGGACAGCCTAACACAGAAGTACGGTGTTACACTTGTGATGGATATGGACACATATCCCGTAACTGTCCTACAAACAGGAGGAGGACTTCACAGGAGACACAAGTGCAAGAGAAACCCTGGCCATATGCTCCGCCCCAGGGACTTGCTGTACATTCACCAGGGTTCCAGGCTCCTCAAGCATAGGAGACAGGGGAGGCAGGTCAGAACATCGCACTACACGGAGACACACATTCTACACACAGTTCTACAGCCACACACTAATAGACCAGCTGTTACATACCATCAATACATACAACTCACATCAGACTCAAAAACACCACCTAGATTAACTCTTAAGATACAAGGAGTAAATGTAACATTCTTAGTAGATTCAGGAGCAGAGATTTCTGTCATTCAATCTAAATTGCTCCCAAATGCACAGAAAACAACACAATACCTTAAGACAATAGGAGCATCAGGCATTCCTGGTCTTGAACCATTATCAGAGCCACTTACAGTATGTTTTGGTGATTACAGAGGTGACCATGTGTTCCTTTTGTCAGATGTATGTCCTGTAAATTTAATGGGCCGATACCTCATGTGTGCACTAAGGGTTGATGTTAAATGTGAGCCCACAGGCATTAACATAACTTGTGCAACAGCCGGTCTCTATCCCTTCTCTTTGTCACAACCTGCCTGTTATTACTCATGGGATCTCATACAGTTCCCTGACATAGATAAATTATATTCAATGGTGCCACAGATAACACAGGCACCTGCAATCCTACAATGTATTTCTCATGTTTCGGTAGACAACAGAGATATCACATATGAAGAAACTTGGACTACAACTGACAAAGACACTGGAAATAACCTCAGTATTAATTGGACACAACTGTGCAGCAGCTGTAGTAAGCCTCTCTAAGTCACAATTAGCTGTGTTTACAGAAAGGGGTTTTGTCCCACACATTGCATTAACAAAGCAACCATATCAGTCCTGGGAAGATATAGGTTCGTGGGTTAAAACAGCCCTATAGGTTACAGACTGGCAGCCAGAGTGTGATTATATTGCAAATCATTGAACATTACATCCTGCTCCTTTCATATCCTGGTACCAGTTATACGATCTATTCATAGGTTGTATTCACAGCATAAAGAACCGTTAATCCTTATGCCTCTGATGGCTGATGAGGAAGCATTACTTTCAACAGTACCTAGCAAATTGTGGGCTACAAGTAAATTTGATTTTGGGGAAAGGGTGCAAGGCCTGTTGTTGTACAGCCAAAGTCTAATTTTAGGCCTTGTAAAAAACAGTATACACTGAGTCCTGAAGCTGTTGAAGGCATTGCTCCTGTCATTCAGTCACTAATAAATAAAGGTGCTATTGTGGAATGTCCTCAGTCACCCTGCAACACCCCAATCTTGCCTGTAAAGAAACCAAATGGTAGTTGGAGGCCGGTTCAGGACCTCAGAGCCGTGAATGCAGCTGTTCACCAAGTGGCTCCTACAGTTCCAAATGTAATAACACTAGTGTCTCAAATTCCAGGGGATGCTCATTGGTATTCTGTTATTGATTTAGCAAATGCATATTTTAGCATTCCTGTTCATCCTGACTCACAGTTCTGGTTTGCATTCACTTTCAATGGTAAACGCTACACATGGACTCGCATGCCCCAAGGGTCTTCTTCAAGTCCTACTCTGTTCACAGTGGCAGTGGCTGAAAAACCTCTCACATTGGGAGAGTCCATGTGGTAGCACACTAGTTCAGTATGTTGATGATTTGTTAATATGTTCCCCAACAAAGCTAGCATGCCAAACAGACACAGTGTCTCTACTAAGTTTTCTGGCAGAAAACAGCCACAAGGTTTCAAAAGACAAATTACAACTTGTCTCACAATCTGTGCGCTATCTTGGCCATATTTTAACTCCGGAGGATCGCAAATTGGGTCCTGAACGCATCCAAGCAATTCTGGATGTACAAAAACCACGAAATAAAAAACAAATGATGTAATTTTTAGGATTAGCAGGCTACTGCCGTCCATGGATTCATAACTATGCGGAGATCTCCCAACCCCTTAATGACATCACACATGGGGGAAAACATCTGGCCATGACTGACGATTTGACTTGGACTTCGACTGCAGAGACTGCTTTCACAGAACTAAAACAGGCCTTGTCAAGCACACCCTGTTTAGGACTTCCAGACCACACTAAACCATTTAATTTATTTGTATCTGAACAAGGCAGCATGGTGGCTGAGTGGTTAGCACTGTTGCCTCACAGCAAGAAGGTCATGGGTTCGCAACCTGGCCTTTCTGTGTGGAGTTTGCATGTTCTCCCCGTGCTTGCGTGGGTTTACTCCGGGTACTCCGGTTTCCTCCCACAGTCCAAAAACATGCATGTCAGGTTGATTGGTAATGAGGTTGATTGGTAAATCTAAATTGCCTGTAGGAGTGAGTATGAGTGTGTGAGGTTGTCTGTCTTTGTGTGTCTCTATGTGGCCCTGTGATGGACTGGTGACCTGTCCAGGGTGTACCCCTGCCTTTCACCCGAGAGAGAGTTGGGATAGGCTCCAGCAGATCCCCGTGACCCTGGCTTTCAGGAAAAAGCGGGTAAAGAAGATGGATGGATGGATGTATCTGAACAAAATGGCTTCATGTCTGCTGTCCTCACCCAGCAACATGGTGACAAACAACGACCCATAGGTTATTATTCAAATTATCTTTCTATAACAGAGAGAGGTATGGTACCATGTTTGAGAGCAGTAGCAGCTACTACTGAAGCTGTCTTAGCTACAACTGATATTGTTGCCATGAGTCCTCTTACAGTACATGTCCCCCATGCAGTCTACTCTCTCATTCTGCAAGCAAAAACAGCTCATCTTACACCAGCTAGACAGACGCACTGGCAGAATATTTTATTAACAATGTCACATGTTACTCTCAAACGCTGCACTGTTCTTAACCCTTCAACCTTGCTCCCTACAGCTGAAGACGGAGAGCCTCATTCATGCTTAGAGCTTGTAGAAGCTACAGCTAATCCACGTGATGATTTATTTGACACACCTTTGGTTAATGCTGAAGCTGTATTCTTTGTTGATGGGTCTTCAATGAGGAACCCATCAAATGGGGCACCATGTGTTGCTTATGCAGTCTGTACTGAATATGATAAAATTGAAAGTGCTAGATTGCCCTCTCACTTATCAGCTCAGGCTGCAGAGTTGTTTGCCCTAACCAGAGCTTTCATTTTGGGTACCGGAAAACGCATCACAGTCTACACTGACTCTCAATATGCATTTAATGTTTGTCACAACTTCCATGCTTTGTGGAAGAACAGAGGTTTCCTCACCTCAACGGGTAAACCTATTGCTCACAGAATTCTCATTATTAATCTTCTGAATGCCTTATTGCTCCCTACTTCAGTAGCAGTGTGTAAATGCCAGGCCCACACTGGTGCTACTGATCACATCTCGTAGGGGAATGCAACTGCGAATGGAGCAGCTAAGGCAGCAGCAAATTCACCTGTCTCTCCATTTCTACAGATGCCCCTGTCTATTCAGGAAAATGTTTTTTCCCTTGATGATGTCTCCTTATTACAGACAGGAGCTGATGTGGGTGAGCAAACTGCCTGGAAAAGAAAAGGGTGCACACAACGTCCCTCGGGTATCTGGGTTAGCCCTACTGGGCTCCCGGTGCTCCCTAGATCCATATTTCCCTTCTTGGCAAAATTGACTCATGGGCCTGACCATGTGTCAAAAGGGGGGATGGTGGATATTGTAAATAGATTTTGGTATGCACCAGGATTTTCAGTGTTTGCTGAAAATTTTTGTAAAAAATGTGTGATTTGTGCTACTAACAATATAGGTAAAAGTTTAGAAGTAACTATGTCTGTGCATCCAAAACCAGAAGGCACATTTGAACACTTAATGGTGGATTTTATTGAACTCACTCCATGCAATGGCTACAAATATTGCTTAGTAATATTGGATATGTTTTCAAAATGGATTGAGTGTTTTCCATGCAGAAATGCTACTGCTGTTTCAGTGGCAAAGACATTACTGAAAGAAATCATTCCACGATGGGGACTCCCTACCAAACTAAGTAGTGATAATGGGTCACATTTTGTAAATAATGTGATACAGAGTCTGTCAGTAAGCCTTCAGATTAATTTGAAGACACACTGTGCATACCATCCAGCTAGTGGTGGTGCAGTTGAGAGAGCTAATCAGACACTGAAAACCAAACTTACAAAATTAATGGCTGAAACACAATTGTCATGGGTAAAAGTCTTACCTTTAGCGCTAATGTTTATGAGAGGCCGCCCACATAAAACAACTGGGCTCTCTCCTTATGAGATACTCACTGGACGACCCATGAGAATGACAAATACGCCTTTCCCCCAGAATAAGTTAACTTTAACAGGAATGGATGATTAGATGTTACAATACTGTTGTGCACTTAACCAGACTCTCAAGCTCATTTTCCCTAAGGTAAAAGCTGCCCTTCCTGAGCCTGTGGTAGGACAACTCCATGCCATCCAGCCAGGAGACTGGATAGTGGTTAAAGACCTTAGGAGGAAGCATTGGAACCAGCCCCGTTGGACAGGACCATACCAGGTGCTACTGACGACCCCAACGGCTGTCCGGATTGCAGAGAAGGATACGTGGATTCATGCATCCCACTGTAAACCCTTCCCACTGGGTGCCACTGATGAGACGACAACGAGGAGCTGAGAAGATGCATGGACTGTGGGTGCTGTTAGCAGTTGTCATCACTGGAGCGATCACCACTGCAGCCATAATTCAGACTGCATTCAGAACAGACGAAATCACGAAAGGAAGAAGCAAAGACATGTCATCCAGACTCCCAGAAGATGACATCTTACAGGCAAACAAAGAACTCTTAATAAGACGCAAAAGACAGTTGTTCGAACAGTCCGAGTGGAAACCTTGGGGGTTTGACGCAGAGGAAGTGCTATCTCAACCCGCTGTTCATGTTAATAGTTGGTATTCCTACATTCAGTGGCATAAAAACAACCTTTAGGGACCATATTCTAACATTCTAGCTATTCAGGGTCCTCCTGAAAGTTGGCATTCTCTTTTTAAATTAGAAACACAGCATTGCCCTTGTTTGGACCCTGTTATTAGTTTAGTACAGTCTTTTACAAAATATACATCTGTAAGTGAACACAGCAGGCAATACTGTAAATATTCCCATCGAATGTGGTATGGTGCAACCGCAGATGCATATGGACATACACAGGAACAGAAATCTATTTATTTATCATGTGTAGATTGGTTTTGTGATCACATGTTGCCTGCACCATTTCCATTGAATTCTACTATAGCTGACTCTGTGGAAGTACCTATGCAACCCACAAATATTTCACATTCGGTGTGTTTGTGTTCAAATGGCACAGGGCAGTGTATGGGAATATCACAATGTACAAACCCTGTTGCAGGTCTTACACGTCGAACAATCATGACTGCACATGGGACTGAGCACCAGCCAGCTTCTGGTTCAGTTAATATCACTTTCAAAGATGGACAGACAATATTAGTAAATGATTACCTTCATGCTCCTGCATATATGGGTATACCACCTATTGGAAATTTTTATTGGCTTTGTGGGAACAGAGCATTTATGATGGTCAGGATGTTGCTATTTTGTTAATCTTACAATTGTTAACTTAGCCTTAGTTCCTGTTAATTTAATGCATAGTGTAAACCACATTGAGAAGCGAGAGATAGCAAAATTCTCAACCCTTGAAGCTTTCCATTGGCGTATTTCTTTAGGTGAAAAATGGGGAATTGGGTTGTTACCTTGGTACGGTGTAACATTTTTAGCCGATCACATTGACAATATTACCTATTCAATGTCTGCATTTGCCAATGAGACTATAAAAGGGTTTTATTTACTTCAAGCAAATGACAAATTTCATAGACTAACATTATTAAAACATGAAATGGCTTAGCCAAAACTGGAGGCCTGTGTTTAACTTTAAATTTGACAGGAGATGCTTGCGTCACTCTCATTCCTGACAATTCTGATAATATGACAAATGTTATAGCAACATTACAACGGATTCGGGATGTTTTTGGGCCATCCGAATCTGCGGGTTTCAGTTTTAGAAATTGGTTATCAGGTGCTGGAATTGTGCAAATTTTAATCCCTGTAGTTATTATGTTTAGTATGCTCATGTGTTTTTGTACATGTGCACTCACTTGCATGCGGGCCCTGATGTATAAATGGTTAGGAGGAGTACTTGGAGGAGAACACATTTCACTTTATGTTAACTTACCAACTGAATCGACAAATATTGCTGAAATACAGTTAAACGATTGGGCCCCGGGAAACCCATACAATGAGAGTGATCTAGATATAGAAAGACCCTGACTAATGAATGCACCATTTTGTTCCCTTGATTGCTAATGTCTTGTCTTGAATGTGTTGACACTTTGTGTCAAAAGGGGGGAATGTGGGATTTTACGACAGAGCAAATGGTCACTGACTTAAACCAATGTGGGGGTTGAATGCTTGCTTGACCCTTTCATGGTGTGTAGTTCTGTCTGTTTTATTGTTTTAGTGTTTTAGGGTAGGAAGTTGTAAATGACTGTCAACAATTTGTTTCTTTGATGGTAAGAAGACTGAAGATAATACCTGAACAATATAATGTGGGGGTCTGTTCAGGATTAGCCCAAAGTACGGTATATAACCTGCTCTTGTAATAAGGACGGCAGAGGACTTATTACTTATTATTATTGACTATGTTCAACCTTGACCGTGCTCCCCCAGCACCAGCAGCTCCAGCAGCAGCCCCTCCAACATCACCCTCACCATATCAGGCTGACTCTACTATGTCATCACCTCCATTCATCTCCGACATTGGAGCAACTGAACATCAACCAGATGGACAGCACAACAGACAGTCATTTCTGGGGTCCACCAGTACCAGAATTTATGTTGACCCCCGCTCCATTGTGGAAGTAGGAGGTACAGAACACAGCTGGCTTTCTGTCTACAGTCAGAGGCTGATATCAGAAGCTATAACACATCTGCCTCACCTGAAAGAATCTGGTTCACTGATGAAGTAACCATCTTCTGCCAAGAGTTCAGTAACACTGTGGCTGAACTGAAGCATCTTCTTATGTTGCTGACTGAGAAAATACCTGGCAAATTTCAAAAGGATGATCACTGCAGAACACTTCAGAACTTCCAGCGCTGTTCTTGTGGTGAGCCAGCAGGGCTGTGTGGTGTCCCATGTGCTAAGCTTTTTAATGTGTTTTGTTTGTCTGTCTAGTGTTAGTTACTTTTTTTAGCATAAGTTAAAAAAAGCATGTACAGCATGCTTCATTTTAAATTCGCCAAGATAGGGGGTGCGTAAACACAGAAAATGCTCAATCCTCGACAACTCCTGTTGTTACTTATCTTTCTGGGAGAAGCGGCGTGCATTTTTTTGAGATTAAAGCTGAGCACACATTTTAAGTGTGTGCCCGGCCTAAGTCGAGTGAATACATTAATGCTCTCCAGGGAATTTATCCTGTCTATCAACACAATACACAGGCCCAGCCTTTGCCACAGAACAGGTGAGGAAGGAACTAGCTAAACTAAAGGCCAACAAAGCAAAAGGACCAGATGAGATCAGTCCCAGAGTACTTAAGGTGTGTGCTGGACAGCTTGCAGAGGTTTTTCAGAAACTCTTCAACCTCTCTCTGAGGCTCAAAAAGGTGCCTAAGTTATGGAAAACTTCCTGTATTGTCCCATTACCAAAAAGAACTCGTCCCAGTACCCTTAGTGACTTCAGACCAGTAGTGCTAACATCACATGTCATGAAAGTGTTTGAGAGAGTGGTCCTGTAACACACCTGAGGTCCCAAGTGTCTGAATTTCTGGACCCCCTGCAGTTTGCATACCAAGAACACATCGGAGTGGAAGATGCCATCATCTTCTTAATGCACAGAGCATACTCCCATCTGGAGAGGCAGGGCAACACTGTGAGAGTCATGTTTTTTGACTTTTCAAGTGCTTTCAACACTATTCAGCCCCAGCTGCTAAGTGCAAAGATGCAGGATATGGAGGTTCCCGCAGGTATGGTGGAGTGGATCAAAGACTACCTCACTGGGCGGCCACAGTTTGTTCGCTTAGATGGCTGCATATCTGATGTAGTGATGAATAGCACCGGTGCACCTCAAGGAACTGTACAAGCACCATTCCTGTTTACACTCTACACCTCAGACTTCCGCTACAACTCAGGAACCTGTCACCTCCAAAAGTTCTCTGATGACGCTTCAATCATTGGATGCATCAACAATAATAACAATGAGGAATACAGACACTTGATAAAAAGCTTTGTTGACTGGTGGAACAACAACTGTCTAAAGCTCAATATCAAGAAAACCAGAGAACTGGTGGTGGACTTTAGGAGGAACAGGAAGACCCCAGTCCCTGTCTCCATCCTTGGAGACGAAGTAGAGATTGTGGACTCCTACAAATACCTTGGAGTCCACATTAACAACAAACTGGACTGGTCAAACAATACAGATGCACTCTTCAAGAAAGGACAGAGCAGACTGTTCTTCCTCAGGAGACTGGGCGTGTGCAACAAGCTATCAAAGATGTTCTATCAGTCTGTAGTAGCGAATGCACTGTTATTTGCAGTTGTGTGCTGGGGAGGTGGCATCAAGGCTGGTGAGGCCAACAGACTAAATAAGTTGATCAGGAAGACAAAATCTGTTGTTGGACTGGAACTGGACAGTCTGGAGGCTGTGGCAAAGAGGAGGATGGTGGACAAAATGAACTCCATACTGGACAATTCTGCCCACCCACTTCATGAGGAACTGTGGCGAATGGGAAGTTCATTCAGCCACAGACTAATTCCCCCTAAAGCCAAGACTGAAAGATTCAGGAGGTCTTTTGTGTCCACGGCCATAAGACTCCATAATTCCTCAATATAAACAATAACACACACACACACACACACACATACACACACACACACCCCCAAATAAATAATTTGTTAATTACTTTATGAATTACTATTAATCAATATAATTTAAATAATCTCAAATTTAATAACTGCTGTAACAACTGAATTTCCCCTTGAGGATTACTAAAGTACTTCTTCTTTTTCTTCTACACTTTATCCACACAAATGTGGCAAAATTACAATGCCAGTCCGCCAACAAGGACCAAATAGAAACAGAATAAGCACAGAGGAATCAATGGAGGTTGAAAAAAAATCAAAGATTCTGTGGATGATGATAGCCTGCGAATAAGTGGCTTTTCTGGACCAGTTCGTTTGGATAGAGACAAAGATGCTACTGGAAAAAGGCATGGAGGTGGAATGTGTGTGTACACTAGAGAGAGGTGGTGCAATAACGTGACTGTGCGGGATAAAATATGCTCTATGGACATCAAATTGCTTATTCTCTCTATCCGACCATTTCATTTATTGCGTGAGTTTTCTCAGTTACACTTTCTTGTTGTGTACATTCACCCTCGTGCTAAACTGGGCTCAGCTATACACTGTGTACACAATTATTAGGCAAGTTGCATTTTTGACGATTAGATTTATTATTTAACAACAGTGCTCTTGGTCAAACCAAAATGTTTATAAACTTCAAACCTGAATATTTAAAGAAGTGAACGTGAGGATTTGGCTTTTTTTACAAGAATATCTGTGTGCACAATTATTAGGCAACGATTAGTGTGCAGAATTATTATGCAACTCAAAGAAAAACAAAAATTTTCCCATCTCACTTTTTCATTTTCATCTGTTAATGTGAGAATAATAAAGAAACAACTCAAACTTTACCAATAAGCATTATCATTTTAAAACTCAGTGACCAATATAGCCACCCTTCTTTTCAATAACTCTCAAAAGTCTTCCATCCATTGAATCTGTCAGTTTCTTGATTTCTTGACCATCAACTTTTTGTGCAGCAGCAACCACAGCCTCCCAGACAGTGTTCAGAGAGGTGTACTGTTTTCCTTCACTGTAAATCTCATGTGTAACCCTCTGGGGTCTGAGGGGGTTTTTGGGGCCTGGACAAATTTTGACATGTGCTTTTTTCAGTGTTTTTTAAACATATTAATGTCTAAAGTCTAATAACACTGTAATCAGCACAAAATTGGCTACAATAATATGTGAGCAGCAAGTTTATACATTATTGTGTGTTTGAGAAAAAAGTGGTTATGCATGGTTAGTGAAAAACTACAATTTTTTACTCACTGAAATAAGACCATAAAACACAAACAGAACATTAGTTCACAAGACTTTGGAGACCTGCATGTTGTAGGCTAAAGTGTTTACTTCAGAGTGTTGTGAATGTCATCTTGTTCACACATTCACAGGAAACAATACACTGATTTAAATTTTCTAAGACACTTTTTGTCCAGAAAGGCCATATGCAAGAGGGTGTGTCTGAGGATGAATAGTCATGTGATTTACCTGAGAACACAAAAGACGCACTGAACGACCAGACAAAGACGCGCATAATGAGCCTTTCAGTCAATGTAGATGGGACGGATTAGTGCAGCACAATACAACACAATGAGGAGCCAAACGATCCTCATTTGAGTTAAAATCAGTGTTTTTACTCTGAGGACAAGCTAAACTCTTTGTCTCTGTGTGGAATGTAAGGAGCGCCGCTTCACGTGCGTAACGCGCCATCTTCCAAACGCGCCGAAAAAGTGAGTAAATTCTATGATGAAGTTTGATATTTTGTGTCATTTCTCGGGGGTGTGCACATATTTACCTGGTTCACCTGAGATTATTTACATGTGAACAGTGGACAGAGTACAAGGCGGGACCGCATTACCTGTAATGAGGTGAGACAGGAAAAAACTGACTTCTCCTTACGTTCATACGGATTAAATAAAAAGTGATGATTTGTTTTTGACTTGAATTGTTTCACTCAAAAGAAAACATTTCAAGCTTTCTAGCCATATAATTCTTATTTTTATGAGGCAAGTATTTGCTGAGATTCTGGTTGTTTTATTTACGCGTCTGTGAAGAGAAATGGCAGAGACAGAAAAGTCCGAGAGCGCACCCTGTCGGCTTTCTTTATTTAAAAAAACCACAACGTTTTGTTTTTATTATGATGGTATACCACTAAAACTAGACCCTTTACAGATTTGAATGATATACTTCTTTTATCTGTACGATCAGAATTGACGGAGTAATTTCAGTTTGTTTCGGCCTTATCAGAAAAAGATGCGTCAAAACGCGCCGGCGCGTGCGTCGACCCCAGAGGGTTAAGAAAGGCCCATAAGTTCACAATAGGGTTTAGGTCAGGTGAGGAAGGAGGTCTTGTCATTATTCTTTCATCTTTAAGGCCTTTACTGGATAGCCATGCAGCAGAGTACTTCGGTGCATGAGATGGAGCATTGTCCTGCAAAAAAAAATCATGGTCTTCTTGAAAGATGCAGACTTCTTCTTGTACCACTGTTTGAAGAGAGTTTCTTCTAGAAACTGACAGTAGGTTTGGGAGTTCAGTTTGAGTTGGACCGAAAAGGTCCAACAAGCTCATCTTTAATAAATTCCAGTCTATACCAGTACCCCATCTCCACCTTGCTGGCGACTGAGTCGAAGTAGAGCTCTATGCCCATTGCTGATCCAGCCGCGGGCCCATCCATCTGGTCCATCAAGTGTCACTCTCATCTAGTCAGTCCATAAAACCTTTGTAAAATCAGTCTTCAGATATTTCTTGGCCCAGTCTTGGCATTTCAACTTATGTGTCTTGTTCAGTGGTGGTCGGGAACACCTTGTACTTCGGGATATTCCAGGCAGGTTACAGTTCTGGAATAGGACAGCACTGGAGGATAATGGGTTCCTGGTAGCTTCACATTTGATTCTTCTCAAATCTTTGGCAGTTAAGTGGCGTCTTTTTCTCTCAACACGTTTCTTGCGATCCTTTTGGGGATTTGCAACAAAATGTTTGATGGTTCTGTGGTCACGTCCTAATATCTTGGCAATTTTAAGAGTGCTGCATCCCTCTGAAAGATTTTTTATACTTTTTGACTTTTCTAAGTCTGTTAAATCTCTTTTCTGGCCCATTTTCCCTGAGGAAAAAAAGCTGCCTAATAATTTTGCACACCTGATATAGGGTGTTGGTCTCCTAGGGCCACACCCTCCCTCAATACACAAATGCACATCACCTTGTATGCTGAAATCCAATAGGCAGTCAAGTTTATACAGCTTGGAATTGGAAAATTTGCATTAAAATGACACATTACAGCTGAAGTCGATACCTTTTAATAAAGCTCCCAGACCCGATAGTATACAGTATTGTTCAAAATAATAGCAGTACACTAACTGGTGACTAACCAGAATAATCCAGGTTTTTAGTATATTTTTTATTGCTACATGGCAAACAAGTTCTCAGTAGGTGCAGTAGATTCTCCGAAAACAAACAAGACCCAGCATTCATGATATGCACGCTCTTAAGGCTGTGCAATTGGGCAATTAGTTAAAAAAAATAGCAGTGTCTGTACAAACTCAAAACTATTTTGTACAAACGTTTTTGTTTCTAGGATTTAGCAATCCTGTGAATCACTAAACTAATATTTAGTTGTATGACCACAGTTTTTTATAACTGCTTCACATCTGTGTGGCATGGAGTCAACCAACTTGTGGTACCTTTCAGCTGTTATTCCACTCCATGATTCTTTAACAACATTCCACAATTCATTTACATTTCTTGGTTTTGCTTCAGAAACAGCATTTTTGATATCACCCCACAAGTTCTCGATTGGATTAAGGTCCGGGGATTGGGCTGGCCACTCCATAACATTAATTTTGTTGGTTTGGAACCAAGACTTTGCTCGTTTATTAGTGTGTTTGGGGTCATTGTCTTGTTGAAACAACCATTTCAAGGGCATGTTCTCTTCAGTATAAGGCAACATGACCTATTCTAGTATTCTGACATCTGCAAACTGATCCATGATCCCTGGTATGCAATAAATAGGCCCAACACCATAGTAGGAGAAACATGCCCATATCATGATGCTTGCACCACCATGCTTCACTGTCTTCACTGTGTACTGTGGCTTGAATTCAGAGTTTGGGGGTCATCTCACAAACTGTCTATGGCCCTTGGACCCAAAAAGAACAATTTTACTCTCATCAGTCCACAAAATGTTCCTCCATTTCTCTTTAGGACAGTCGATGTGTTATTTGGCAAATTGTAACCTCTTCTGCACATGCCTTTTTTTTTGGGACTTTGCGGGGGATTCTTGAAAATAGATCAGCTTTACACAGACGTCTTCCAACTGTCACAGTACTTACAGGTAACTCCAGACTGTCTTTGATCATCCTGGAGCTGATCATTGGCTGTGCCTTTGCCATTCTGGTTATTCTTCGATCCATTTTGATGGTTGTCTATAATTTTTTGCACCTCTTTATAGGTTTTCCCCTCGCCAATCAACTTTTTAATCAAAGTAAGCTTTTCTTCTGAACAATGTCTTGAACGACCCATTTTCCTCAGGCTTTCAAATGCATGTTCAATAAGTGCTGGCTTCATCCTTAAATAGAGGCCACCCGATTCACACCTGTTTTTTCACAAAATTGATGACCTCACTGATTGAATGCCACACTGCTATTTTTTTGAACACACCCCTTTCAACTAATTGCCCAATTGCACAGCCTTAAGAGCGTGCATATCATGAATGCTGGGTCTTGTTTGTTTTCTGAGAATCTACTGCACCTACTGGTAACTTGTTTGCCATGTAGCAATAAAACATATACTAAAAACCTGGATTATTCTGGTTAGTCACATTGTACTGCTATTATTTTGAACAATACTGTAAAAAAGCTCTCTGTAAAGCCAGAACTGCATACTATTCATCACTAATAGAGGAAAATAAGAACAATACCAGGTATCTTTTCAGCACTGTAGCCAGGCTGACAAAAAGTCATAGCTCTGTTGAGTCCAGTGTTCCCTTAGCTCTCAGCAGTGATGACTTTATAAGTTTCTTTACAAATAAAATCCTTGAAAAAGCTATCAGACCACTTACACTATGTAAGTAAGAATGAACTATTTGAAGATTTTCAATCAGGATTTAGAGCACATCATAGTACAGAAACAGCACTGTATAACACAAACCAGTTAACCAGACTTCAAGCGTGTCTAACTGACATAAAGGCCTGGATGACCAGTAATTTCCTACTGTTAAATTCAGAGAAAACAGAAGTTATTGTATTTGGGCCTTAAAACCTCAGAAATAACTTTTCTAAAATTATAGCTACTTTAGATGGCATAGCCCTGGCCTCCAGCACTACTGTGAAAAACCTTGGAGTTATTTTTGACCAGGGCATGTCCTTTAACTCACACATAAAACAAATTTCTAGAACTGCCTTCTTTCACCTGCGAAACATTAAGAACATCCTGTCTCAAAATGATGCAGAAAAATTAGTCCCTGCATTTGTTACCTCAAGGCTAGATATTGCAAGTCATTACTATCTGGATGTCCCAGTATCTCCATAAAAAGCCTCCAATTAATCTAGAATGTTGCAGCCAGAGTCCTGACAGGAACTAGCAAGAGAGATCATATTTCCCCTATATTAGCTTCTCTTCATTGGCTCCCTGTAAAATACATAATTTAAAATCCTTCTTCTCACATACATATCCCTTCATGATCAAGCTCCTTCATATCTTAAAGACCTCATAGTACCATAGTATCCCAATAGACCACTTTGCTCTCAGAGTGCAGGTCTACTTGTGGTTCCCAGAGCAGAATGGGAGGCAGAGCCTTTAGCTATCAAGCTCCTCTCCTGTGGAACCAGCTCTCAGTCCGGGTTCAGGGTTCTCTTTCTCTCCTAGTTTGTACTCTCTCCCCCTCTCTCTGTACCTTCTGCAAGTGTCCCTGGTCCTGGAGCTGTATATTGCTGATGTGCAGTTACTGGCCCCACCAACCTGCACTGTCTGTTGTTTATTGTTGCTGTTCTTTTCTCTCTCCTTTATCCACTCACCCCAACCGGTCGAGGCAGATGGTCGCCCAAACTGAGCCCGGATCTGCTGGTGGTTTTTTCTTGCATTAAAGGGAGTTTTTCCTCTCCACTGTCGCCAAGTGCTTGTTCCTAAGGGATTTGTGGGGTTTTTAGTTAGTGCCTTGAGATGATTTGTATTGTGATTTGGCGCTATACAAATAAAACTGAATTAAATTGAATTGAATTGAATGTTCTGTATGTTTTATGGCCTTATTTCAGTGATCTAAAAAAATTTTGTTTTTCATTAACCCTCTGGGGTCGACGCATCTTTTTCTGATAAGGCCGAAACAAACTGAAATTACTCTGTCAATTCTGATCGTACAGATAAAAGAAGTATATCATTCAAATCTGTAAAGGGTCTAGTTTTAGTGGTATACCATCATAATAACAACAAAACGTTGTGGTTTTTTTAAATAAAGAAAGCCGACAGGGTGCGCTCTCGGACTTTTCTGTCTCTGCCATTTCTCTTCACAGACGCGTAAATAAAACAACCAGAATCTCAGCGAATACTTGCCTCATAAAAATAAGAATTATATGGCTAGAAAGCTTGAAATGTTTTCTTTTGAGTGAAACAATTCAAGTCAAAAACAAATCATCACTTTTTATTTAATCCGTATGAACGTAAGGAGAAGTCCATTTTTTCCTGTCTCACCTCATTACAGGTAATGCGGTCCCGCCTTGTACACTGTCCACTGTTCACATGTAAATAATCTCAGGTGAACTAGGTAAATATGTGCACACCCCCGAGAAATGACACAAAATATCAAACTTCATCATAGAATTTACTCACTTTTTCGGCGCGTTTGGAAGATGGCGCGTTACGCACGTGAAGCGGCGCTCCTTACATTCCTCACAGAGACAAACAGTTTTGTTTGTCCTCAGAGTAAAAACACTGATTTTAACTCAAATGAGGATCGTTTGGCTCCTCATTGTGTTGTATTGTACAGCACTAATCCGTCCCATCTACATTGACTGAAAGGCTCATTATGCGCGCCTTTGTCTGGACGTTCAGTGCGTCTTTTGTGTTCTCAGGTAAATCACATGACTATTCATCCTCAGACACACCCTCTTGCATATGGCCTTTCTGGACAAAAAGTGTCTTAGAAAATTTAAATCAGTGTATTGTTTCCTGTGAATGTGTGAACAAGATGACATTCACAGCACTCTGAAGTAAACACTTTAGCCTACAACATGCTGGTCTCCAAAGTCTTGTGAACCAATGTTCTGTTTGTGTTTTATGGTCTTATTTCAGTGAGTAAAAAATTGTAGTTTTTCACTAACCATGCATAAACACTTTTTTCTCAAAAACACAATAATGTATAAACTTGCTGCTCACATATTATTGTAGCCAATTTTGTGCTGATTACAGTGTTATTAGACTTTAGACATTAATATGTTTAAAAAACACTGAAAAAAGCACAAATGTCAGGACATGTCAGAATTTGTCCAGGCCCCAAAAACCCCCTCAGACCCCAGAGGGTTAACCATGCATAAACACAATCATGTATAAACATGTTGCTCACATATTATTATAGCCCAGTACGTGCTGATTACAGTGTTATCAGACTTTAGCCATTAATATGTGTAAAAGCAATTGAAAGAAGCACAAATGTCTTCTGGGTTAACATCCTTCAGGGCACACAAATTTGGTAGAGAAACTCAAAACGCTCTCAATAAAAGTATTATAAAATACACTCAGTATAGTGTAAAAAGATTTGATAAAAAGATTTGACGACAGTACACACCTGTGGGGGCCCAATATATGTACTAAGTGGATCTGCCAAAATTCCATTCATCCTAACCTTTTGCTGTCTGTTAATTAACTAGACACAAATACAGTCAACCAGACAAATGGTTGATATAAATATGGCAAAATCATAGGGGAAAATTCTGACCTGCTTATTTTTCTGAAAATCTTGATCTTGTTACTGCAGGTCTGCCTAGATATCTTTTAAAGTGGCTCAATAGCTTAATGATGTTCTGTTACCAAAAGCTATTAATGTCTGTTAATTGTAAAACTGAATCAGTCTGACATGCTGCACATGCACAAATTGATAATTTGATCATGTGATGTTTACTTTCATTGAATTTCATTGGCCCACTCAGCCACTCTCAAGAATCCTAAAACACACTAGACATTAAAGAACATTTGTTTCAGAAATGCCATTAGCACTAGACTAAAATACATTTCTTACAACTAGCAGAGATTAACCCATTATGCTTTGAAAGGATTTGGCAAAACAACTTTTATGAGATGGTGACATACTGGAATTGCATTCCGTTTGGTGATTCATGTTATACTTTCATGCCCAATAACATAGCTCCTGATGGCTCTGTGACTCATGCTCTGGAAGGACTGATATTGCTCTGTGATGATCTGGCAGACCTCAGGTGATGACACCAGTGTTTGGGGAAGGTTTGACAGTTTGGACGAGTGGAATGTTATTCCTAACTGGACTTCTATCTATTAGTCAAGCTTTTTTGTCATTACTTGTAATACAAAATTCATACTGCCACACGCTGCTTCAAAGGTAATAAATGAATAAATAATTGGCAGACTAAAGACACAAGTAAAACGCATTATATATAAAAACACAGCCATAAATAGCCGCATACTAGGCAGGTATGTCTGTGAAGATTTTCAGTCGTCCAGGTGAAGTTATCTATAGGTTGGGTCATTTCATGTTATTTCACTATAGGGCTGCTCAATTATGGAAAAAAAAACCTAATCACGATTATTTGGGTCATTATTGAAATCACGATTATTTTACACGATGACTCATTGACTTTGGAAATATGTTGCATTTATTAAACAAAACAATGAATTTTACTTAAAACAAATAATATAAAATATATTTAAATGTATAACTCACACCACCGCGAGGCAAATCTTGCACGTTTTTTATCCAAGTCCACTTCTCCAAATTCAAACTGTTCCCAAACAAAATTGCTTCTATCTCTTTTGTTGACCAAAGACTTCTGTGTCTGCCCTCTTTCCGCCATCTTCACTCGTGCTAATTTTTAAATGGTACCAGATACCAGATACATGACTTATTTCACAGACAGTATAGGCTGAGAGTGTTCGGGCTTCGGGAGAGGCAAAAGTGGGCATGCGGGTCACTAAGAACATAGGTCAAAATAACCAAAAAACGGAATAATCGTTTTTCCTTGATTACATAGTTTTTGTGATCGTTAAGACCCGAAATCAAAATCAAAATTTGATTAACTGCACAGCCCTGTTTCAATATTCATCCTTCATCAGGACTGATGAAGTTTTCACCTAAAAACTAGAAGTCCAGTTGCCATGACTCCTGTAGATACTAGGCAGGTAAGGCAGATTTAGCAATGTAACGAATAATACACTTAGATAAAAAGGGTGTAATAACTTCATTCTGACCAGCAACAACACATTTAGTCAAGTCATTCTGTCGCTTGCTGTCTAGGTGGTGTCCAGCAAATGATGTGGGCTTCATAGACAATTGGATAACTTTAAGGGAAAACCTGGTCTGATAGCAAAGAACGGCATCCATCCCACTTTACCAGCTCTCATCTCTAGAAATTTGGCTAGGTTTATTAGCCAACCTAAAGTCTAGCAATCCAGAGTGGTGACCGGGATGCAGAGACTCAGTCTTAAGCACCTCTGCAGTCTCCTTAGAGCTGTCATCCACCCAAACCCCACAGAGACCATGTCTGCTCCTCAACCATCTAAATTATAAAAATCTGAAGTTAGCACCAGGGAAGTTATTAATAAAAACAAAATAAAAATTAAAACTACTCTTCTTACTGAACAGGGAAACAGAACAGTCAAATGTGGATTATTAAATATAAGGTCCCTTTTGCCTAAATCTCTTTTAGTAAATGATTTGATAAGTTATCACCAAATTGCCTTACTCAGTCTTACTGAAACCTGGCTGCAACAGGATGAATATGTCAGCCTAAATGCATCACCCCCCCTCTCAAATTGTCATATTCTTCGAAGCACAGGCCAGGATGAAGGAGTAGCTACAATCTTCCAGTCAAATTTATTAAACTCTTACCCTAGGCACAGTTATAACTCACTTGAGAGCGTCACACCCAATCTGGAAAACTAAAAAAAACAGTTCTATGTTATTCAGGGTATCTGCAGGTTTCTAAGAGCTAGATTTAAGACTTTTTAAGACCTTTTTAATACCACACTGAATGAAATTTAAGACCAATTTTGTAGAAATAAAATAAAACATCCCACAATACAACCAATTACCATAACACACTGTTTATTGATATAAACTGTTTACACACCATTTGATTTATTGTGTAAAACAAAAATAAAATGCCAGGTGTTTTTCCAACAGGTTTCCACAGCTGCATTGTCTTATTCACACCGCATGTGGGTCTCCAAAGCTTTCATACACATTGTTCCGAGTTTTACATTTTTTTGCACAGCCTGCACCGGACCTCGAACACGTTGCCACTAACTGGACTTAACCACAGCGCAAAATTAGGGTTTTGTAACCAATTGTCATTAAATTTACATTTATCCATGGCAAAAGACTAATGCTGAAACTTTCCCGCAGTTCACGCAGCTGCCGGAAAGCATGTGTTAAATGAACTCCCCTCAAACGCGTATTTTAGTTGGTTCCGCCTATTTCGTTCTGCATAACAAATATGCGAAAAGCTTTCAAATTGATTTCAAGATGAAAATAAAATCTTCTTTATGGGGTCTGTTAGATTTCATTTTAAGACCTTTGAAACGCGAATTTAAGACATTTTAATGCTAATTAAGGCCTTAGTTTTATAATATGGAATTTAAGACTTTTTAAGACTTTTTAAGGATCCGCGGACACCCTGTTATTGTGTATAGTCCACCTAGCCAGTTTAGCCTAGTTTTTAACCGAATTCCCCGATATCCCATCTGATCTAGTGTTTCGTTTCCGATAAAGTCATTACAATGAGTGAGTTTAACATTCATGGAGATGTTGAAAGTAATAGTCACCCCTAGCCTGTATAGGCTCGTTAGATGGACTATGGACCCACAATCCTCAGTTGGTTTCACGGGTGAGGATAAACATTGAACTTCACCCTTAGACTGACGTGGTTGGATAAGTGCTGAAATGTTTCTACCTACAAACTACTATTGCAGTTGCCATGACTTCTAGATCGCCACAGCAGATGTTTGTCTTACAACAAATAATAAATTTAAGGAAATTATTCCTGTAAGATAGCTTCTTTCTAAATTCTGGACAGCTGCGGAATGGTTGAATCAAGACAGGCCTGTCCGATCAGAACTGGTACTGTCACACTACTTGGTTGAGTGTTGTAAATAAAGACTTAGTCACTTCCAGTCACTGTTCATTTAATCTCAGTAAATTGTTTATAACTCAGATCAAGAATAATATGGGTGTGAAAGGCATATGTGTGTGGTTTTCTGAAACACAGAAAAATATGCAATGAATATAACAGTAGTCTACAGTCGTATGACGACACCTCTAATACAACAGTGTGATCTCATTACTGCTGACTAATTACAAGAAGTAAGATTATAATGCTTTGCAATTAACCAACTGCTATAGAACAGCAATATACACTGTTACCATGCTTAAACAAAGAGCGTGTAATAGCAGGTATTGGATAAAGCTACATACTAGCCTCCCTTAGCTCAAACACTACGCCCTCCGTATACACTAACAGTACAAAACAGTGACTAATAAACAGCACTACACTGCATAGTTAGCATTAGCCTAGTTCCGGAACAATGTAGTCCAACAACTTCATTGTTAACTCAAACGAGCACTTAGCACAAATTACTGCTGCACGGAACAGGTGTACTTACATTTCCATAAGCACACAGTATGAGACACACCACCACTTTAGCTTAGCTACAACCCCAGCCAAACTCTCTGTCTAACTACTTGCAGCTAACTTGCTTCGGTGAGCTACTCTCTGCCCGCTCGCGGTGGAAGCATGTCTCTCTCTCTCCTTGCTTGCTCACTCACTCACTCCATCTAGTGTGCTGGTGATGTTAATGTCCCAAATTCCAAACAGGAACACAGAACAGTCTGTTTGGTTTAGTGGCGTTTTGTACAGCCGCCCCCAAATTCCCAGCGGGAATCTGAACTCCTCTATGGCTGGAAACATTAAGTCCATTACGGTTAATCCTGTAAAACTGGCAGACATATGAGCTTAGTCACAGGTCTGGTATAGGTCCTAGTTTTGACTTGCACCTCAGCTGATCGTGTCCTCTCAGAATCCAGTACTTTCTCTGTAACTCTGTTATCTGTGCCTGGGAAGACTCTTGTCACTTTCCCAATGGGCCAAAGAGCTCATGGCAGCTGTGAGTCAATGATGAGCACTGTGTCATCAACTTGGAGGTTCCTTGCCTCAGTGTTCCATTTCTGCCTGTTCTGGAGGCTGGGCAGATAATGTTTGATAAAATGTCTCCAAAAGTGGTCCGCCAAGACTTGGCTATGGCACCATCTCCGTCGACTCAGCAGCTCAGAATCCGGATAAACCACCTGTGGTAGGGTTGAGTCCCGCCGCCCCATGAGGAAACAGTTGGGAGTGATGGGGTCTGGATCTGCAATGTCAGCTGAAGTATAGCCAAGAGGCTTTGAATTGAGGATGCCCTCAATCTCCACGAGAACAGTCCGTAATACCTCTTCTGTAACAGTCTGCTCCAAGTGTTGTATTCAGAGCAGCTTTAAGGGAACGAATTTCTCGCTCCCAGCATCCACCAAAGTGTGGAGCACTGGGTGGATTGAAGGCGAATCTGATCTGCTGAGAACTTAATTTCGCCTGAAGCTCTGTCTCTAAGACCTCGAAACTTTCTTTCAACTCTCGTTCGCCTCCTTTAAAGTTAGTACCTCGATCGCAGAGAATCTCATGAGGTTGTCCTCTCCTGGCGATGAAACGCCTCAAAGCCATGAGAAATGAATCTGCATCGATGCCTGTTAATAAGTCCAAGTACATCTTGGGATCTGCTGCAGGTGATATGGAGAAGGAAACAGTGGCCCCTTTGAGGACTTGTAAATCTTGCCTAACTGTGAGAAGAGTCAATTCCTCCAGCTCTCCAACAAGTCCAAGCTGTTGGGCTGCTGCATGAAGAAGGATGGTCTGCTCTGATCCATCATCTAATACAGCATAAGCTTCGAGGGACTTGTCTCCATTCCTCAATAAGACTTTACTGACCTTTAGAAGCACCCTCTTCCCATCTGTGGGGCGATCAACATACAGTATCTCACTGGTTGAGTTCACAGGGCTGGACCTTTCAGCTGTAGTTGTGTCTAGTCATTTCTGATCTCTCATTGACATCATGGAGAACTCCAAGATGCTTCCGGTTACAGCTTTTGCAGAGAGCTTCCAATGTACACTTGGCGGCTTGACGGCCCCTGCCACAACGCCAACATCTGTTGTTGGTCTTAATCCAGTTCACCTTTTGTTCTCGACTCAGCTGCTTGAAGTTGGCACAGTAATTCAGGAGGTGCAAAGTGTTATCACAATAAGGGCAATACATATTTGACTTCCCCTTCTTGTTGTGGGTTTGTTGAGCTTGCACCTCTGGAGCTCTAGGTTCTGGGGGGTTCTCTGTGCCCATGAAAACTAAGGTGCTCTTTGTTGCCGTAGTATCTCTGTATTTATCTTTCCTTTTAACTGGGTCTTGTTTGGGATAACTGGGATAAATGTCCTCTTGCACATTTAGATTGTACTCCAACCATTCAGAAAAGTCCAGTAAAGAGGGGATGGAGACGTGCAGGGGGTGGATATATTTCCTGAAGCTGGATCTGAAGTCATGAAGTAGCTTGCGGAGCAGCCTGTCCACCTGAGATCCACACTCCAACTCGACTCTGCCTTTGCTCCCGAGCTGCTCCAGCATGCTCACCAGGGATCATACACAAAGTGCAAACATGTGAAATGCCTTGATATCATCAGTGTGGACGTTCAGACCATCCATCAGATGAGCGATGTGCTGGAGAGCTAATATATGAGGCTGACCATACATCTTGGTGAGGGCTGCCATAGTGTCTGTGAAAGGGTACCTGGAGTTACTGTAAGAGTCAGCCACCAGTAAGGCTTCTTCAAATCTAAGGTGGTCTTGCAGAATCTGAAACTTAAACCTCTCTGTTGCATCACTGGGTAGGAGGTTCTCCAGGGCTATTCTCAGCCGAGCAAATTCCCGTGGGTTTGATGAGGTGATATGAGGGATGGTGGGCGTCGGTCCTCTATAAGTCCTCTCTTGAGTGAGTGTATCCATGTGCCGTGATCCGTCTGAGTGATAGCAGGATTGTTCAGTGTCACCCTGCTCATGGTAACTTCGCCTGTGATGCCCTGCACTTGCATAATCATCTATGTGTGGTGACGTGGATCTGTAAGGTGAGGGAGGTCTAGAGGTTGAATAGTGGAGTGATGTGTAATGGACAGCAGGTCTTCTTGGTTCAGAATATGTGTTCTGTGGGTGAACATGTTCTGGTGAGCGGGCATGTGTTGTTCTTGTGTAGGGTTGGGGTGGGAATCATTCTCTTTCTGAAGATGCACAGTTGAACTTCCTCTGACTCGCGTGAATAAGAGGGAGAGCCCTTTAAATCCATCTTGAGTTGCCTTAACTCTCTGCGAAGTGCAGCAGTCCCCTCTAGCATTTCCTGATATGCTGGGAGCAGGTCAGTGTGCTGTCTTGTCCCATTCCCAGTGTCTTGTCCGTTCTCCCAGCAGTCAACAATCCTGAACCCATGATCTGATGCTTGACTAAGTGGTAAGTTAGATCTGGATGTATACTCTGTGTGCTCCAGTTCTCTATCCTTTTCCCTTTGGTTGGGACTAACTGGTTGTGACAACTGCCTCAGAGAGCCAGGTCTGGCGAGATCATAATCTACGTGTGCACATACAAATCCCTTCATAATCAAGCTCCTTCATACCTTAACCCACTGGGGTCGACGCACGCGCCGGCGCGTTTTGATGCATCTTTTCCTGATAACACCGAAACAAACTTAAATTACTCCATCAATTCTGATCGTACAGATAAAAGAAATATATCATTCAAATCTGTAAAGGGTCTACTTTTAGTTATATACCATCATAATAATCATAAAAGAGAATGTTGTGCTTTTTTTAAATAAAGAAAGCTGACAGGGTGCGCTCTCGGCCTTTTCTGTCTCTGTTAAACTTGCTGCTCACATATTATTTTAGCCCATTTTGTGCTGATTACAGTGTTATTAGACGTTGATATGTTTAAAAGACACTGAAAAAAGCACAAATGTCAGGACATGTCAAAATATGTCCAGGCCTCCAAAACCCCCTCAGACCCCAGAGGGTTAAAGACCTCATAGTACCATATTATCCCAATAGACCACTTCGCTCTCAGAGTGCAGGTCTACTTGTGGTTCCTAGTTTGTGCTCTCTCCCTCTCTCTCTGTATCTTCTGCAGGTGTCCCTGGTCCTGGAGCTGTATATCACTGATGTGCAGTTACTGGCCCCACCAACCTGCAGTGTCTATTAGTTGTTTATTGTTGCTGTTCTTTTCTCTCTCCTCTATCCACTCACCCCAACCAGGAGGCAGATGGCCACCCAAACTGAGCCCGGTTCTGCTGGAGGTTTTTACTTCCATTAAAGAGAGTTTTTTCCTCTTCACTGTCGCCAAGTGCTTGCTCATAAGGGATTTGTTGGGTTTTTAGTTTTAGTTTTTGTAAAGTGCCTTGAGATGATTTGTATTGTGATTTGTATTGTGATTTGAAATTTTTCTAGCCTGGAAAAACAGTCTACTAACATATAAAAAAGCTCTCCGTAAAGCCAGAACTGCATACTATTCATCACTAATAGAGGAAAATAAGAACAATCCCAGGTTTCTTTTCAGCACTGTAGCCAGGCTGACAAAAAGTCACAGCTCCGTTGAGCCCAGTGTTCCCTTAGCTCTCAGCAGTGATGAATTTATGAGTTTCTTTACAAATAAAATCACAACTATTAGAGATAAAATTCAGCAGATGCTTCCTATACCTGCAATAAATGAATCTTTTACTACAGTAGCTCTTGAATCATCTGTAGGACCTCAGTTATGTTTAGACTGCTTCTCTCCTATAGATCTCTCTGAATTTACATCAGTAGTTGCTTCATCGAAATCATCAACGTGTCTCTTGGACCCCATCCCGACTAGACTGCTTAAAGGCACCCTGCCATTAATGAACTCATCTTTATTGGACTTGGTAAATTTATCTCTAGTATCAGGCTACGTACCACAGGCCTTTAAGACTGCAGTAATCAAACCTTTACTCAAAAAGCCTAGTCTTGATCCAGGTGTCTTGGCTAATTATAGACCAATATCCAACCTGCCATTTATTTCTAAAATCCTAGAAAAAGCTGTTGCTAAGCAGCTATCAGACCACTTACACAGGAATGAACTATTTGAAGATTTCCAATCAGGATTTAGAGCACATCATAGTACAGAAACAGCACTGTTGAAAGTTACCAACGATCTTCTCTTAGCCTCAGATAATGGACTTGTTTCGATACTTGTCCTCCTAGACCTTAGTGCAGCATTCGACACCATTGACCACAACATCTTATTACAGAGACTGGAGCATGTGATTGGTATCAGAGGAACAGCGTTAAAGTGGTTCCAATCCTATTTATCGGACAGATTCCAGTTTGTTCATGTCCATGATGAACCTTCCACACGAACAAAAGTTAGTTATGGAGTTCCACAAGGTTCTGTGCTAGGACCGATTCTGTTCACCCTGTACATGCTTCCTTTAGGATATATCATTAGGAAGCACTCTATTAATTACCACTGCTATGCGGATGACACTCAGTTATATCTATCTATTAAACCTGTTAACACAAACCAGTTAACCAGACTTCAAGCCTGTCTAACTGACATAAAGGCTTGGATGACCAGTAACTTTTTACTTTTAAACTCGGAGAAAACAGAAGTCATTATATTTGGGCCTAAAAATCTCAGAAATAACTTTTCTAAAATTATAGCTACTCTAGATGGCATAGCCCTGGCCTCCAGCACTACTGTAAAAAACCTTGGAGTTATTTTTGACCAGGACATGTCCTTTAACTCACACATAAAACAAATTTCTAGAACTGCATTCTTTCACCTGCGCAACATTTCCAAAATTAGGAACATCCTGTCTCAAAATGATGCAGAAAAACTAGTCCATGCGTTTGTTTCCTCAAGGCTAGATTACTGTAACTCATTACTATCTGGATGTCCTAATATCTTAATAAAAAGCCTCCAATTAATCCAGAATGCCGCAGCCAGAGTCCTGACAGGAACTAGCAAGAGAGATCATATTTCTCCTATATTGGCTTCTCTTCATTGGCTCCCTGTAAAATATAGAATAGAATTTAAAATCCTTCTTCTCACATACAAATCCCTTCATAATCAAGCTCCTTCATACCTTAAAGACCTCATAGTACCATATTATCCCAATAGACCACTTCGCTCTCAGAGTGCAGGCCTACTTGTGGTTCCCAGAGTTCTCAAAAGCAGAATGGGAGGCAGAGCCTTTAGCTATCAAGCTCCTCTCCTGTGGAACCAGCTCTCAGCCTGGGTTCAGGAGGCAGACACTCTCTGTACTTTTAAGGCTAGACTTAAAACCTTCCTCTTTGACAAAGCATATAGTTAGGGCTGGCTTCAGGCAACCCTGAACCATCCCTTAGTTAGTTATGCTGCTATAGGCCTAGACTGCCCAAGGACCATTGGTGCACTGAGCTCCCCTACCCTACCCGCCCCCCCCTCCCCCTTCTCTCCGACCTCATGTATATTCCACCATTGAATGTTACTAACCTTGTGCTCTCTCTCTCCCCTAGTTTGTGCTCTCTCCCTCCCTCTCTCTCTCTCTCTCTCTCTCTCTCTGTACCTTCTGCAGGTGTCCCTGGTCCTGGAGCTGTTTATCGCTGATGTGCAGTTACTGGCCCCACCAACTTGCAGTGTCTATTTGTTGTTTATTGTTGCTGTTCTTTTCTCTCTGCTCTATCCACTCACCCCAACCGGTCGAGGCAGATGGCCGCCCAAACTGAGCCCGGTTCTGCTGGAGGTTTTTTTCTTCCGTTAAAGGGAGTTTTTTCCTCTCCACTGTCGCCAAGTGCTTGCTCATAAGGGAATTGTTGGGTTTTTAGTTTTAGTTTTTGTAAAGTGCCTTGAGATGATTTGTATTGTGATTTGGCGCTATACAAATAAAATTGAATTGAATTGAATTGAATTGAATTGAATTGAATTGGCGCTATACAAATAAAATTGAATTGAATTGAAGTCTGCTTATTATCTCCTAGGTCTGTGTGCTCTTGGTGTGACATTGCCATAGTAATCCACTATCCGGCTCGAAGGACCATGTAAGATAGCTTCTTTCTAAACTCTGGACTGGTGCGGAATGGTTGAATCAAGACAGGCCTGTCCGATCAGAACTGGTACTGTCACACTACTTGGTTGAGGGTTGTAAATAAAGACTTAGTCACTTCCAGTCACTGTTCATTTAATCTCGGTAAATTGTTTACAATTCAGAATAGGAATAATATGGGTGAAAGGCATATGTGTGTGGTTTTCTGAAACACAGAAAAATATGCAATGAATATAACAGTAGTCTACAGTCGTATGACGACACCTCTAATACAACAGTGTGATCTCATTACTGCTGACTAATTACAAGAAGTAAGATTATAATGCTTTGCAATTAACCAACTGCTATAGAACAGCAATATACACTGTTACCATGCTTAAACAAAGAGCGTGTAATAGCAGGTATTGGATAAAGCTACATACTAGCCTCCCTTAGCTCAAACACTACCCCCTCCGTATACACTAACAGTACAAAACAGTGACTAATAAACAGCACTACACTGCATAGTTAGCATTAGCCTAGTTCCAGAAAAATATAATCTAACAACTTCATTGTTAACTCAAACGAGCACTTTTACTGCTGCATGGAACAGGTGTAGGCCTACTTACATTTCCATAAGCACACAGTATGAGACACACCACCACTTTGGCCTAGCTACAACCCCCGCCAAACTATCTAACTACTTGCAGCTAACTTGCTTCGGTGAGCTACTCTCTGCCCGTTCGCGGTGGAAGCACGTCTCTCTCTCTCCTTGCTCGCTCGCTCACTCACTTCGCCTCGCAATCACTCTGCTGCCATCTAGTGTGCTGGCGATGCTAATGTCCCAAATTCCAAACAGGAACACAGAACAGTCTGGTTTAGTGGTGTTTTGTACAATTCCATTATTAAATTCTATGCCATGTGTCAACACAGTAGAGTGCAACCACCTCAATCGTACCTCCCTACCAAGATGATTATCATGACAGTGCTATAGCCTCACTGCATTAAACACTTGATACTGTATAACCTCTGAAAAAGAAGGTAGTGAATCAAAGGAAGCTAGCTGTAGCTGCCAAAGATGAAGCTTGTACTACAAAAGCTTGAGTCATCTGCAAGACTGCTTCTTTACCATAGATCTCTTTGAACAGTTGCTTCATCTAAGTCATCATGTCTCTTCCCCTAAAATCCTTTAAAAAGTTGCTGCTAACTAGCTATGTCACCACTTACACAGGAATTAACTATTTGAACATTTTCAATCATGATTTAGAACACACAATACAGAAAGAGCACTATTACTAGTCACCAACAGTCTTCTCTTCGCCTGGGCTCATCTCTGTACTTGTCCTCTTAGATCTCAGTGTTGCATTTGTCACCATCAACCAAAGCATATTATTATACAGACTGGAACATGTGACTGGGATTAAAGAGACAGCACCAAAGTGATTTTAATCTTATGTATAAGATGTTGCAATTTGTTCATGTTCATGTCTTCATCTTATACATGCGTACCAGAGGCAATGTTGTTAAGAAGCACTGCATTAATTACCATTGCTATGCAGATGACACTCAGCTGTATCCGTCTATGAAACAAACCAGTTAATTAGACACCAAACATGTCTAAAGGGTGTAAAGGCCCACATAACCAGTAACTTTTTACTTTTAAATTAAAAAAAAAAAAAACAAAAAACAAAAGTTACTGTATAAAAAAACCTCAGAAACTGCTTATCCAACAACATACAGTGGTGTGAAAAAGTGTTGGCCTCCTTCCTGATTTCTTATTTTTTTGCATGTTTATCACACTTAAATGTCTCAAATAATCAAACAAATTTAAATATTAGTCAAAGATAACAAGTAAACACATCATGCAGTTTTTAAATGAAGGTTTTTTTAGCCACACCCAGGTCTGATCACTGCCATACCTGTTTGCAATACCCCAAGAGCGCAGCGATGACTCATCCAAGAGGTCACAAAAGACCCTACAACAACATCCAAAGAACTGCAGGCCTCACTTGCCTCAGTTAAGGTCACTATTTATGATAAGAAAGAGACTGGGCAAAAATGGTCTGCATGGCAGAGTTCCAAGACGAAAACCGCTGCTGAGCAAAAAGAACATAAAGGCTTGTCTCAGTTTTGCCAGAAAACATCTTGATGATCCCCAAGACTTTTGGGAAAATACTCTGTGGATTGACGAGACAAAAGTTTAACTTTCTGGAAGGTGTGTGTCCCATTAAGTCTGGCGTAAAAGTAACACCACATTTCAGAAAAAGAACATCATACCAACAGTAAAATATGGTGGTGGTAGTGTGATGGTCTGGGGCTGTTTTGCTGCTTCAGGACCTGGAAGACTTGCTGTGATAAATGGAACCATGAATTCTGCTGTCTACCAAAAAATCCTGAAGGAGAATGTCCAGCCATCTGTTCGTGACATCAAGCTGAAGCGAACTTGGGTTCTGCAGCAGGATAATGATCCAAAAAACACCAGCAAGTCCATCTCTGAATGGCTGAAGAAAAACAAAATGAAGACTTTGGAGTGACCTAGTCAAAGTCCTGACCTGAATCCGATTGAGATGCTGTGGCATGGCCTTAAAAAGGCGGTTCATGCTCAAAAACCCTCCAGTGTGGCTGAATTACAATAATTCTGCAAAGATGAGTGGACCAAAATTCCTCCACAGCGCTGTAACAGCCTCATTGCAAGTTATTGCAAACGCTTGATTGCATTTGTTGCTGATAAGGGTGGCCCAATCAATTATTAGGTTTACGGTAGTGATGGGCAAATGATACCGAGGCTTTGAAGCTTGTGTCACTCTTCCTGAAGCGGAGTGATTCGAAACGCTGTGTCGGAGCTTGTATCAAAACACC
Organism: Mastacembelus armatus; assembly: GCF_900324485.2. NCBI lineage: Eukaryota > Metazoa > Chordata > Actinopteri > Synbranchiformes > Mastacembelidae > Mastacembelus > Mastacembelus armatus. The sequence goes on from NC_046635.1 coordinate 16,153,803, forward strand.
AGTGTCACGTGACTGACGTTCGAAGCTTTGAACGTCAACGCTGTTTCGCTTCGCGCTTCATTGCTTCAAAATGTTTCAAAGCTTTTCATTGGCTTATAGTCTTTCAGTGTGTGTCATTGGCTCATGGCGTTTCAATGCATTCTGAGCCAATGACAGCTTGACAGTTTTGGCAGATTTGAGTGGTTTGGTGCCATACCAGCTATATAAGATGCATCATTATGCTTCAAAATGGGGTTGTGAGGAGATAGAGATTTGGAGAGTGAGAGTATTTTGGCAAGTTTCATGGCGAGTCCCACCAATAAGCAACGTTCTAAAGTTTGGGATCATTTTGATCTCAAGAGGTCTGAAATTTTATTGCTGTCATGGGATTGAAACAGTGCCAGTGCTTCAGTCGTGCTCTTTAGAGGTTGCTAGGTTTTCAGTTGTCCACCAGATGTCACTGTCACTGAAGCCTCGAAGCTTTGAATCTTTTTTGGCACAATTGTCAGGAAAGCCTCAGTGCTTCATGAGGCTTCACTTGCCCACCACTAGTTTACGGGGCAAACACTTTTTCACACAGGGCCATGTAGTTTAGGATTTTGTTTTCCCTTAATAATAAAAACCTTCATTTAAAAACTGCATGACGTGTTTACTTGTGTTATCTTTGACTAATATTTAAATTTGTTTGATGATCTGAAGCAAAGTTTAAACATGCAAAAAAAAAAAAAAGAAATCAGGAAGGTGGCCAACACACTGTAGCTACTTTAGATGGCATAGCTTTGGCCTCTAGCAGCACTGTGAAAAACCTTATTAGTTACTTTTGACCTAGATGTCCTTTATTTCTAGTGCTACACCTATCGATCATCTTTGGAGTCGAGTATTTCAGCAATTACTTGAGTAATCAAATAAAATACGCAAAAAAATAACACTATTTTGTAAACGACAGGTTACCTTAAAATGACATTACCTTGTGTCAGCTCCCTTGGGTGAGCCAGTCTGGTTCACAACTGGGTGCTTTCTGTTCAGATGTTGAAGCACTGACAAAGTGCTGTTGTGGTACACCAGTTCTACTTTACAATACATGCATTGTACCTTGTTGTCATCTTTTTTAAGTTTGAAATGGTCCCAAACTTTGGACATTTTCTGCCTTTTTGGACGGTTTCACTCTGCCATAGCGGCAACTTTTGACACTGAAATGTGTTGCGTGACAGTGATTACAGTCCATGTGGAACAATGATCCCTAGCCATAGCAGGTCCGATAACACATGTGATAGTGATTAAATTTATCCTCGGGGCAGCGCATTTGCATCATCCCCTCCTCATCCTAATACAGCACTTCGTTCTCAGAGTGGTCTACTGGTGGTTCCCAGAGTTTCCAAAAGCAGAATCTGAGGCAGAGCCTTTAGCTGCCAAGTTCCTCTCCTGTGGAACTTAAAACCTTCCTTTTTGACAAAGGGCTGGCTTCATCCCTTAGTTATGCTGCTATACGCCTAGACTGCCCAAGGACCATTGGTGCACTGAGCTAGGCCTAGACTGCCAAAGGACCATCGGTGCACTGAGTTCCCCTACCCTAACCCTCCCCACCCTTCCCTTCTCCTCTCTTCCTCTCCTCCCCCCCTCACATGTATATTCCACCACTGAATGTCACTACCTTTGTGCTCTCTCTCTCTCCTAGTTTGTGTTCTCTCCCTCTCTCTCCGCAGGTGTCCCTGGTCCTGGTATATCGCTGATGTGCAGTTACTGGCTCCATCAACCTGCAGTGTCTATTTGTTGTTTATTATTGCTGTTCTTTTCTCTCTCCTCTATCCACTCACCCCAACCGGTCGAGGCAGATGGCCACCCAAACTGAGCCCGGTTCTGCTGGAGGCTTTTTCTTCTGTTAAAGAGAGTTTTTCCTCTCCACTGTTGGCAAGTGCTTGCTCATAAGGGATTTGTTGGGTTTTTTTTTTTTTTTGTAAAGTGCCTTGAGATGATTTGTATTGTGATTTGGCACTATACAAATAAAATTGAATTGAGATGAAACTTTCTTTTACAGTCCAGTTTCAGCTCACCTACCTAGTAAATAGTTGTGTTTTACTTAGTATAAATATATCTGAGTTATTACCAACATAATCCAGTTACAACCGAAAGGCACTTGATGGGTAACAATGGAGGTTTTTCCTAGTATTTCATCTGTAGTTACCCTGTATTTACCTACTTGTTACAGATGTTAGTTACCCATCACATACTGTAAGTTTCCCTTTATTTACCAATTATTTATATTTGTTTTTATTCACCATTTGTATTGTGATTTGGCGCCATACAAATAAATTGAATTGAAAATTGAATTGAATAGATCTTGGCAGAGCTGACTTATGAAATAATCTAATTCAAGGTGTTTGGTCAAGGCTTAATTTCATACATTTAATTAATTAATATCCAGTCTCATATCATAGCTACGATCTGTCCTGCATCCATCCCTAGCACTTTGCACAAATCAAACTGAAGGAGTCAGTGGAAGTCAGTAGGTGAAGGCACTCCAGCGTGGGTTATGCAGATCGCATCAGGCAGGCAGAACTCAATATAACAGAGGCTACATGGCACAGCGTCAGGACAGGACCAGCAAATCCGGTAAGAGCAGAGGAAAGGGATCATGTGTGTACGTCCATAACAATCTGTGCACTAACATAGCGACTATAGCCTGTCACTGGTATTTGACTCTTAAACGCGGGACTATTTGCCTTCCCAAGGAATTTACTGTGGTCATGATAACTGCCATGTACATTCCACCGGATGCCAAAGCTGACTCAACTCTCTGACATTTGCATAGCAGTATTAGTTTACAGCAGAGTATATATCCTGTTGCATATAATAGCTGTGTACTTCAAACACGCAGATTTAAAAGCAGTGCTCCCTAAATTCCACCAGCATGTTGTGTGCTATCATAGGAGATAACACACCGGATAAGATCTACGCTAATATCAAGTGGGCCTACAGGACTAGACCACTTCCACACCTGGGTCAGAATGACCACATGTCCCTGCTCTTAATCCAAACATACACGCCCCTCAGGAACTGCTCTTACCACCACCAAAACTGTTAAAACCTGGCCTGATAGAGGCTCTCAGCAGCTGCAGATTGCTTTAACAGAACCAGCTGGGCTCTCAGTCTTTGACTAAGTCCATGCTGTGGCATAAATAAACATGGACTAAGCATGGATCTGAACAGTTTTTTCAAAAATGAATGTAGACATCTGTATGTTTTTACACATGCTCTTGCATCCTAATTTTCTTTTACTATTATATAGGCCAGGGGTCTCTAACTTCAGTCCTCGAGGTCCACTGTCATGCTTCTTTTCCAACTATCCCTGCCCTTGCAGTTTCTGATTGGCTGAACACACCTGATCCAAGTAATCAGCAGTGGGTAGGGCAGGGACAGTTGAAAAACAAGCAGGACAGTGGACCTCGAGGAGTGGAGTTGGACACCCCTGATATAGGCTCATATTTTAAAATATTTTTAAAGATATTTATCCTGATCTGTCACTGATCTTGCACTGTTGAGGTTTGCTTAAATTTCATTGTACATGTTCAATGACAAATAAAGAAAAGAAAAAAGAAATTGTAACTCTAATTCTAATGTGTATAGAATAACAGAATATGTGGCTATACTCACAACAAGGTTGGACAGTGTAGCATCAGGTAGATGATAGGCAAACATCTCTATCTGCTCTGCAGTAGGATGGAGACCTGCCATCTGAGACAAAGAGATTGATGGTAGAAAAACATAATTGCACACCATACTGTCAACATATATGTGTGTTTGCACACTATAAAGCTGATGGGATGCACTATGAAGCTGGGATTTCAGTGCTTACTGACGAATGTCGTTTGAGTGTATGCCTATGTCTGTGTGTAAATGATCACCTCTATAGGATCTACTGACTGGCTGAGTATTTCTTTCAGGACAGGCAGGTCATCTTGGTGCATGGTAGTAACTTCCCCTTCTTTAAACTTTGATGAAAATCTGTGAGAGATGATAGAGGAGACAGGTTCAAACAATCCAGAATAACTGTATTGTCTCTCCTGCCTTTAACCCCCAGAAAGAGAATAATGTACTGTAAGTAAAAATGGGACAGACCTGCCTGCACGGCCAGCTATCTGCAGAGCCTGTGACGTGCTGATAGTCTCCATCTGTTTTTCTCCCTTTTCATTGACATTAGGTTTTACAAGGCTGTTGAAGATGATCCGTTTTATATTCCTGGAACCAGAGTGGAAGGCATACAGGTAAATGGATAGATGTGATCTGAGCAGATGTTGGTCACGTATTGCTCAGGGAACCAGTGGAGCCCACAATCTAGAATCTCTGGTTAACATCTTTCTCACTGGTGTGCAACCCTCTGGGCATTCGCTTATGGGTCAAAGCAATAGCAGGAAATTATCTGCACCCTACTGAGCCCAGTAAACTCTAAGAAAGCCAGGGATATAACCTACAACTACAGCATTACCTAAACTCCAAACACCAGGCAAGAGCGAGAGAAGCAAACAGTAATAGCTAGTCTCGGTAAACAACAACCCAGACAAACAGAAACACACTAATATAACCATCAGTGAGTGGAGAAAATGCTTGCATGTGGCATCAGAATCAGCTCATATCTCCACATGCAAATACAATGATGTCACACATAAAATATAGGTTCTCACACATGATTTCTATTTGTATACAAGCAACAAAAAAAGGGCGAGAGGCAGGAAGACGAAGTGGATTTCTACCAACATGTGTCAACCCTAGATTTGATCATGTCAGGAAGGAGAGCTATGAAAACACCAGTTTGACTGGTCATGTCAGACTGATTTCAGTGGCATCAATGATTCTGTCATGATCAATCACGTGGGAAGAGCCCAAGCCAGACTGGTCTCAGAGGTAGCACATCCAAAGGGAAGAGAGGACCCTTGTTTTGTACAATAAATAGTAGAATTCTTTGGTTTATCTACAATCTGTCAACATATAAGCGAAGCTCACCACTGCCATTTTGGATTTCCGGGAGATGTACACATCTATAAAGAAATACATACTTAAAATCAGCATGCATGCCCCTTCCCAGTCTGCCAGCACTTCTTAGTGGTGACAGTGAAAAAGTCCTGTGGAGAGTCACTTTGAGAAGGAGCACAGGGGGCTTTTCCACTAGCACTACTCGACTGTACTCAACTTGGTTTTTGGGGTTTCCAATAGGGGATAGTATCTGGTACTTTTTATTTCCTTCTCAAGGTTCGAAGCGAGCTGAGCTGATACTAAAATGTCACGTCAACAGACTGCGGACCCCTGATTGCCCAGGGACTGACCTCACTGGAAGTGTGATAAGCATGACCTCCAAAGCGTCTGGCATAAGACTCAAAAACCTGCCATTTTTAAAAACTGCCTGTAGTTGTGTTTCCATTTTTCAAGTCTTTAGCAAGGCAAATGGCTAAAGCTACTCACAAAACAACACCATGGTCCTATGAGGAGGTGTCTGTGTGTGTGTTTGTATTGCATATCATGGACGTCATGGCAGTTTTGCGCCACCCTGCTATGACGACCCCGCACATGTTGAGGTGGTATTCAAACGTAATGGAAAATTACCAAAACTAAGTTGAGTAGTGCTAAAACTGTATAATGGAAAAGTGGCATTAGATAATAGCGCCAGGACAGTGTGCTTGGCCCCCAGGCACCCCAGGCACCCCATGCAGCAAGAATGCAGGGCATCACTAAGTTGCATTCGAGAGATCAAGTGTCGTTATCCTCAGGCCATGAAGCCATGATGACAATTTTCGTCTTCACGCTCTTTAGGTTAAGAAAATAAGGGAGAAATGCCATATATGTGGGAGATGACATGACTGAGGACAGACAACGGACAATTTTCTCTTCAGTGTGCTAGTGTAGCAGGAGCACGGTATTAGGAATAGCTAAATTTGAACGAACAACGCCACCCAGGGATGTGGAGCCCTGAGAAAATTACAAATTTAGGGAAAAAGGCCACATCAGGTTTGGACATAAAGAGAGAAGATTCTCTGATTCAGAGTAACAATTACAAATTAATACTTAATTTCATCACCTTCATAAGTGCCCAAAATTCCTGGAAAAGTCTTTCAAGGGCAGAAGGGCCTAAACAAGTATGGGGTTGTATGTCTCTACGGATGAGAATCCAGCAGACAATGCTTCTAGAGGGAGTACAATAAATGAGCTGCTCTCACCTAACTGGTTCTCTGGTCCATCATTCTTGTGGGAAAAGGAAATAACAACCTCAGATGTTCTGCCAAATCTCCCAGTAGGAGTCACAGAAGTAAAGAAAATTCAGACATTACAAACAAAGGCAGCAGAAAGTAAAGATCTTGTAGACTATTTGTCCAAGTTCTCGGCTTGGTCTAAAACTATCAAAGCACGACTTCAGAGATGGATTAAGAAGGATAAAACAAATGTACCGGCTTCATTAAGTGAATGCTAAATGTTTGATTCTAAAAGGAGTACAAAGGCAAACGTGTCAGAAAGAGATCGATGTGCTGAGTCAAGGAAAACAACTACCAAGTCACAGTAAACTTCATCACTTAGATGCCTTTATAGACAAGGATGGTATGATCAAGGTGGGAGGTAGGTTAAGTCACTCATCATACACTCACTCATTTAAGCATCCACTGATCCTTCCTAAAGATCATCATGTAATGAAGCTGATAATTGCACACTGTCATGAAAGTGTAAAGCATCAAGGTAAAGGTTTCACAATTAATGAAATCAGATCGTGTGGCTATTGGATACCTGAAATAAATAGAGATACCTGGAATAAATAGGTCACATCTTTCATTCGCAACTGTGTAACTTGTAGAAGGATGAGAAGATCTGCTGAAGGCCAGAGGATGAGTGATCTTCCCTCAGAATGTGTAGAATCTTTTATGTATTGTGGTATGGACTTGTTTGGTCCTTTTGTGATGAAAGAAGGAAGAAAACATCACAAAAAGTATGGTCTGCTTCTAACATACATTAAGAGCTATTCATATAGAAATGTTAGAAGATATGTCCACAGATGCTTTTACCAACAGTCTAAGATGCTTTATTGCAATTCGAGGTACAGTGGGTACGAAAACTATTCAGACCCCTTTAAATTTTTCACTCTTTGTGTCATTGCAGCCATTTGCCAAAATCAAAAAAGTTCATTTTATTTCTCATTAGTGTACACTCAGCACCCCATCCTGACAGAAAAAAAACAGAAATGTAGAAATTTTTGCAAATTTATTAAAAAAGAAAAACTGAAATATCACATGGGCATAAGTATTCAGACCCTGTGCTCAGTATTGAGTAGAAGCACCCTTTTGAGCTAGTACAGCCATGAGTCTTCTTGGGAATGATGCAACACGTTTTTCACACCTGGATTTGGGGATCCTCTGCCATTCTTCCTTGCAGATCCTCTCCAGTTCTGTCAGGTTGGATGGTGAACGTTGGTGGACAGCCATTTTCAGGTCTCTCCAGAGATGCTCAATTGGGTTTAGGTCAGGGCTCTGGCTGGGCCAGTCAAGAACGGTCACAGAGTTGTTCCGAAGCCCCTGCTTTGTTATTTTAACTGTGTGCTTAGGGTCATTGTCCTGTTGAAAGGTGAACCTTCGGCCCAGTCTGAGGTCCTGAGCACTCTGGAAGAGGTTTTCTTCCAGGATATCTCTGTACTTGGCCACATTCATCTTTCCTTCAATTGCAACCAGTCGTCCTGTCCCTGCAGCTGAAAAACACCCCCACAACATGATGCTCCCACCACCATGTTTCACTGTAGGGATTGTATTTGGCAGGTGATGAGCAGTGCCTGGTTTTCTCCACACATGCCGCTTAGAATTAACGCCAAAAAGTTCAATCTTGGTCTCATCAGACCAGAGAATCTTATTTCTCATAGTCTGGGAGTCCTTCATGTGTTTTTTGGCAAACTCTATGTGGGCTTTCATGTGTCTTGCACTGAGGAGAGGCTTCCGTCGGGCCACTCTGCCATAAAGCCCCGACTGGTGGAGGGCTGCAGTGATAGTTGACTTTGTGGAACTTTCTCCCATCTCCCTACTGCATCTCTGGAGCTCAGCCACAGTGATCTTTGGGTTCTTCTTTACCTCTCTCACCAAGGCTCTTCCCCCACGATTGCTCAGTTTGGCTGGACGGCCAGGTCTAGGAAGAGTTCTGGTCGTCCCAAACTTTTCCATTTGAGGATTATGGAGGCCACTGTGTTCTTAGGAACCTTGAGTGCTGCAGAAATTCTTTTGTAACCTTGTCCAGATCTGTGCCTTGCTACAGTTCTGTCTCTGAGCTCCTTGGGCAGTTCCTTCGACCTCATGAGTCTCATTTGCTCTGACATGCACTGTGAGCTGTAAGGTCTTATATAGACAGGTGTGTGCCTTTCCTAATCAAGTCCAATCAGTTTAATTAAACACAGCTGGACTCCAATGAAGGACCAGAACCATCTCAAGGAGGATCAGAAGAAATGGACAGCATGTGAGTTAAATATGAGTGTCACTGCAAAGGGTCTGAATACTTATGACCATGTGATATTTCAGTTTTTCTTTTTTAATAAATTTGCAAAAATTTCTACATTTCTGGTTTTTTTCTGTCAAGATGGGGTGCTGAGTGTACATTAATGAGAAATAAAATGAACTTTTTTGATTTTGGCAAATGGCTGCAATGACACAAAGAGTGAAAAATTTAAAGGGGTCTGAATACTTTCCGTACCCACTGTATTTGTACCTTTAAGCAGGCATTACAAAGGCTGGAAAGGATGTGGCGTTTCACAAATTTAGAGGAATTTTATCTAGCCTGGAAAAAGAGTCTGTTAACGTATTAAAAAAAGCTCTCCGTAAAGCCAAAACTGCATACTATTTATCAATAATAGAGGAAACTAAGAACAATCCCAACAATCCCAATCCCAACAATAGTTGCTTCATCAAAATCATCAACGTGTCTCTTAGACCCTATCCCGACTAGACTGCTTAAAGACGCCCTGCCATAATTAACTCATCTTTATTAGACTTGGTAAATTTATCTCTAGCATCAGGCTACGTACCACAGGCCTTTAAGACTGCAGTAATCAAACCTTTACTCAAAAAGCCTAGTCTTGATACAGGAGTCTTGGCTAATTATAGACCAATATCCAACCTGCCATTTATTTCTAAAATCCTTGAAAAAGCTGTTGCTAAGCCAGCTATCAGACCACTTACGCACGAATGAACTATTTTAAGATTTTCAATCAGGATTTAGAGCACATCATAGTGCAGAAACAGCAATGTTAAAAGTCATCAACGATCTTCTTTTAGCCTCAGATAATGGACTTGTTTCTATACTTGTCCTCCTAGATCTTAGTGCTGCATTCAACACTATTGACCACAACATCTTATTACAGAGATTGGAGCATGTGACTGGTATCAGAGGAACAGCATTAAAATGGTTCCAATCCTATTTATTGGACAGATATCAGTTTGTTCATGTCCATGATGAACCTTCCACACGCACAAAAGTTGGTTATGGAGTTCCACAACGTTCTGTGCTAGGACCGATTCTGTTCACCCTGTACATGCTTCCTTTAGGATATGTCATTAGGAAGCACTCTATTAATTACCACTGCTATGCAGATGACACTCAGCTGTATCTATCTATGAAACCTGTTAACACAAACCAGTTAACCAGACTTCAAGCCTGTCTAACTGACATAAAGGCCCGGAGGATCAGTAACTTTCTACTTTTAAATTCAGAGAAAACAGAAGTTACTGTATTTGGGCCTTAAAACCTCAGAAATAACTTTTCTAAAATTATACCTACTTTAGATGGCATAGTCCTGGCCTCCAGCACTACTGTGAAAAACCTTGGAGTTATTTTTGACCAGGACATGTCCTTTAACTCACACACAAAACAAATCTCTAGAACTTGTGCAACATTGCCAAAATTAGGAACATCCTGTCTCAAAATGACATAGAAAAACTAGTCCATGCATTTGTTACCTCAAGGCTAGATTACTGTAACTTATTACTATCTGGATGTCCCAGTATCTCCATAAAAAGCCTCCAGTTAATCCAGAATGCTGCAGCCAGAGTCCTGAAAGGAACTAGCAAGAGAGATCATATTTCTCCTATATTAGCTTCTCTTCATTGGCTCCCTCTAAAATACAGAATAGAATTTAAAATTCTTCTTCTCACATACAAATCCCTTCATGATCAAGCTCCTTCATACCTTAAAGACCTCATAGTACCATATTATCCCAATAGACCACTTCGCTCTCAGAGTGCAGGTCTACTTGTGGTTCCCAGAGTTTCCAAAAGCAGAATCTGAGGCAGAGCCTTTAGCTATCAAGCTCCTCTCCTGTGGAACCAGCTCCCAAGTCTGGGTTCAGGAGGCAGACACTCTCTGTACTTTTAAGGCTAGACTTAAAACCTTCCTTTTTGACAAAGCGTATAGTTACGGCTAGCTTCAGGTAACCCTGAACATCCCTTAGTTATGCTGCTATAGGCCTAGACTGCCCAAGGACCATCGGTGCACTGAGCTCCACTATCCTAACCCTCCCCTCCCCCCCTCTCCTCTCCCGTCACATGTATATTCCACGATTGAATGTCACTAACTGTGTGCTCTCTCTCTCCCCTAGTTTGTGCTCTCTCCCTCTCTCTCTGTCCACACTCTCCCTGTACCTTCTGCAGGTGTCCCTGGTCCTGGAGCTGTATACTGCTGATGTGCAGTTACTGGCCCCACCAACCTGCAGTGTCTATTTGTTGTTTATTGTTGCTGTTCTTTTCTCTCTCCTCTATCCACTCACCCCAACCGGTTGAGGCAGATGGCTGCCCAAATTGAGCCCAGTTCTGCTGGAGGCTTTTTCTTCCGTTAAAGGGAGTTTTTTCCTCTCCACTGTTGCCAAGTGCTTGCTCATAAGGGATTTGTTGGGTTTTTTTGTTTTTGTAAAGTGCCTTGAGATGATTTGTATTGTGATTTGGCACTATACAAATAAAACTGAATTGAGATGAGACTTTCTTTTACAGTCCAGTTTCAGCTCACCTACCTAGTAAATAGTTGTGTTTTACTTAGTATAAATATATCTGAGTTATTACCAACATAATCCAGTTACAACCGAAAGGCACTTGATGGGTAACAATGGAGGTTTTTCTTAGTATTTCATCTGTAGTTACCCTGTATTTACCTACTTGTTACAGATGGTAGTTACCCATCACATACTGTAAGTTTCCCTTTATTTACCAAGTAAATTCTTAGTAATTAGGGGACTGTAAAAGGAAGGGTTACCTAGTTTTTTAGCTATTAATGCATTTGGACTTTACTTATGGGATTAGAGTTTATCTGGTGTTCTGTATATTTACAGCAGAGATTCTTGTATAATTTATGTATGAATGTGTGTGCATGTACATCTCTGTATGTAGTTTGATATATGTTGTAAGACTATCTTGTGGTGACCACGCTGGGACAAGATCCAGTCAACTGTATATCAACTGTGACTAATATCTTATTTATAATTAGTCTGAAATCTCCCGTCACATCAAACTGTTAGCTTTAAATCTGATTTCTTTCGATCAGTTCACATATTTTGATATATACCTACATAGGACAGGAGGATGGTTTAAAGGCAGATGGAAGGTGACTGCTTAATTCTTGTTTTAATTCCAGTCTAATAATTTTAAACCCATACCATGTGTATCACAAGGTTTGCGATGTGAGGCTATTTGAAGACAAAATATCTATAGTTTGTCTCAAATCTAGTACAGTCTGATTTACCCGGAATAAAGTTACCATGAGTAACTAACTTGGTTTAACCATCACTTTCACTTCATGATTAACACATGACAGTTGGACCCTGGTTCACCCAGCTATTCAGATGGTATAACGTGGAAGTCAGTGTGATGTGTTTTTAATGTTATCAAAGAGTCAATGCATCGATTCCAAAACACATTGTGTTTTTTTTTTTCGTCACATGGTCAGACAACAGGTGCTTTTTGTAATGAATCAACCTAATACTTTTATTTGTAAATAAATGTCTCGGCGCACTGTTTTTGGTTATAGCAGAAATTAAGTTGCTATAGAGACAACACGGTCAGAATGTTTACTTCCTAGTTTGACGATAATGGGTCCTGAAAAGCCACGCCTACAAAACATCTGCCTCACACACGCCAATGTTTCACCAGTTAACAGGCCACAATTTCTGGATCAGCCATGGCATAACAGCCCAAGAACAGCAGAACAATAAGCTGGCCTACCTCAGGTAATGAGCCTCAGACCCGCAGCACACGCCAAAACGGAGTGTTTAAGTGACTTAAACAGAAACCGCGGTGCAAACAAGGTGGCCATGCAGCAGCACACAAGACGGCGTCACCACAGGCACCCACTCAAGATGGTGCATGGCACGTGCAGACCACCCACTACACTTTATAGTCAGTGCCAACCACCAATCACCTGACAGCTAAGCTGCACACCAACATGCCACATCAGCACAAGGACAAGAAAGTACCCAAAAGCGAATGCCCAGGGGACTGTGCACCAATGAGACAAAATGACCAACCTCCTAAGGACATGCCATGGATTTACAAAATTATCCATTTGAAAAAATGAAAAACTGGCGGTGGCTTTGAAGTTTATTCACATATCATATGTTTGTTGGTACTTACAGGTTAAGGCCCATGCCAATAGCATCTGTAGCAACCAAGATTTTGCATGGGTCATCAGGATCATTGAACTTCTTGGCCTGGGACAGCTTGGTGCCTTTAGACCATAGAAAAGCCAAACTTAGTCTCTCTCAAACACAACACAACAGTACACTCTATAGAGTTCCTTTATAGAAGTTTCTATCGCACAAAAACAAATAAAAATTTGTAAACAAATTCTGACTAGCATTTTTGTCTTAAAAGGTGAGTTTAAGCTGAAATTAATAATAACTACAATGGTAATTTCAAAGAGTATAATGAATTCTACTTTGTGATACTTTGTTGTTCAAAAGAATTCCTAGAAGGTTAGACAAAGGTCTTCTAATCTCTTCTGAGCTAACTTGCTGAGAAGTACCAATTTGTCATTCAGGTTTCATGTCACAAGCAGACCCTCACGCACTAACCTGGAGGCAAGCTACCATAAATCACAGCACATTGTAGTCCTCTGGCCTCAATGTTTCTGCTTATGGAGTATATATCATTTTTACTGAAGCAGACAATACAGTCTCCTGGTCTCAGGTTGTCTAGTGACTCCACAGCATTATCCAGGACAGAGAATGGTGTTAAACGCTGATAGGTGTGGACCTGAATAAATACAGAACAATGGAAGGAGAGAAAGAGAAAGGTTAAAGAAAAATGCTGGACAACATGAGGCTACTGTACGACATGTTGCAGTCTCACCTCAACCTCTTCTCCGGTGGTGTACAACAATTCCCTAACAAAGTCTATGGCTGCAGGTTCTCCACACACATGGATTTCCTCTGCACACAGGCCTACACAAATGCAAAAAAAATACATAAGTTAGAAAACATCATCACTCAAAATAAATGATGTTGTTATAGGTACAACGGAAAAACTAACCCTAACCCTGCTTTAGGCCAATCATAAGGTGAAAGTACAACATGTCTGTATGTTTTTGAGTGCATTACCAACCCAGCAGTGCTCTGGTCCAGGCCCAGCCTCTGGAAGGATCTCGGATCATTTGAATTTCATCAATTACAGCCACTTCATCTACAGACAAACAAACAAACAAAAAAAACTACATTCTCGTCCACAATGAAGGAATATATATAAATGTTATTGTATCAACTTAATACATCTGAGCATCAGTGATTACAACAATAACCCAAAACTTGCCTCCCAAAACAAGGTAGTAATAATTTCATTCATTCCTGTTTGGCTAAACAGATAGGACATTAAAGTAGGAGTAATTTGAAAAGACATAACTATCAAGATTTCAAAATAACAATAATTTTGATCAATGGTTATAGAATTTATTCAATTCAATGCAATGTCCCACAGAGCAATATAGTTCTGTTAAAATAATAATATTGAGCAGAAATGTTTGTATGTGTATTATGTGTATTTTTACTCACAAGATGTGGAGACACTGCACATCTCAATGGTACAGGCCACATGACCAGATGCTCGACCATTCAAGTCCACAAAAGTCCTCTCCTCTCCTGTAACCAAGTCACATGGCACACCCTGGAATACACATACATAAAAATACAACATTCATCAAGATAGTATGGTTTGGAAGGTATAAAAGATGACACCTTAAAAATACACAGAGATAAAAAAAAATAAAATAAAAACATAGGACAGATAGAGATAAAAAGATGGGTGGTGTGAGTAGAGTAATACAGTGGTGTGAAAAAATGTTGGCCCCCTTCCTGATTTCTTATTTTTTTGCATGTTTGTCACACTTTAATGTGTCAGATCATAAAACAAATTTAAATATTAGTCAAAGATAACACAAGTAAACACACCATGCATTTTTTATAAGAAGGTTTTAATTATTAAGGGAAAACAAAATCCAGAACTACATGGCCCTGTGTGAAAAAGTGTTTGCCCCTTAAACCTAATAATTGGTTGGGCCACCCTTAGCAGCAACAAATGCAATCAAGCGTTTGCAATAAGTTTGTTGCAGGGCTGTGGAGGAATGTTGCCCCACTCATCTTTGCAGAATTGTTGTAATTCAGCCACATTGGAGGGTTTTCGATCATGAACCGCCTTTTTAAGGTCATGCCACAGCATCTCAATCGGATTCAGGTCTGGACTTTGACTAGGTCACTCCAAAGTCTTCATTTTGTTTTTCTTCAGCCATTCAGAGATGGACTTGCTGGTGTGTTTTGGATCATTATCCTGCGGCAGAACCCAAGTTCGCTTCAGCTTGAGGTCACGAACAGATGGCTGGACATTCTCCTTCAGGATTTTTTGGTAGACAGCAGAATTCATGGTTCCATTTATCACAGCAAGTCTTCCAGGTCCTGAAGCAGCAAAACAGCCCCAGACCATCACACTACCACCACCATATTTTACTGTTGGTATGATGTTTTTTCTGAAATGCGGTGTTACTTTTACGCCAGACGTAATGGGACACACACCTTCCAGAAAGTTAAACTTTTGTCTCGTCGATCCACAGAGTATTTTCCCAAAAGTCTTGGGGATCATCAAGATGTTTTCTGGCAAAACTGAGACAAGCCTTTATGTTCTTTTTGCTCAGCAGCGGTTTTCATCTCTGCGAACTCTGCCATGCACACCATTTTTGCCCAGTCTCTTTCTTACCATAAACAGTGACCTTAACTAAGGCAAGTGAGGCCTGCAGTTCTTTGGATGTTGTTGTAGGGTCTTTTGTGACCTCTTGGATGAGTCGTCGCTGCACTCTTGGGGTAATTTTGGTCGGCCGGCCACTCCTGGGAAGGTTCTCCACTGTTCCATGTTTTCGCCATTTGTAGACAATGGTTCTCACTGTGGTTTGCTGCAGTCCCAAAGCTTCAGAAATGGCTTTATAACATTTTCCAGATTGATAGATCTCAATTACTTTCTTTCTCATTTGTTTTTGAATTTCTTTGTATCTCGGCATGATGTCTAGCTTTTGAGGATCTTTTGGTCTACTTCACTTTGTCAGACAGGTCCTATTTAAGTGATTTCTTGATTGCAAACAGGTGTGGCAGTAATCAGGTTGTGGCTAGAGGAATTGAACTTAGGTGTGATAAACCACATTTAAATTATGTTTTAACAGGAGGGGCAAACATTTTTTCACACAGGGTAGTTTTGGATTTTGTTTTCCCTTAATTATAAAAACCTTTATTTAAAAACTGCATGATGTGTTTACTTGCATTATCTTTGACTAATATTTTAATTTGTTTGATGATTTGAAACAAAGTGTGACAAACATACAACAAAATAAATCAGGAAGGGGGCCAAGACTTTTTCACACCACTGTACACCAATTTAACACCACACTCCAATAACAATATTGAAGCAACTTTGTTTAAAAAGTATCAACATTGACTTAGAAGAACAGCAGTGTTCTTATTCTCCCTTATTCTTCTTCCTTTTAGAAACCCTGTCCCAACATTGTCCACAATGATATTCCTCCAGTTTGGTCAGTGATCCAGAGATGTGAGTTTATCAGATTTTGCCCCAGATCCCTTTGGAGCCACTAAAGGCTTCATACAGTATTTTTCTACATATACAGTAAGTACCCCCTGAAACCTGTAGAAAGGATCTCTACCTAACTTTTTTTCAGATATTAGAAGGTGTAATGACAGTCAAAATCAACACTATAAACCACTGCTCTTTCCATCTTTAACAATGACATTAACACTAGATGCCTGATTAGGACCAAATGTACAGTCCAGACCTGATTAACATAATTTATACAAAGAAAATTATGACCATGCTATATTGTTAATGTTAATAATACAAACATGGCAGCTTTATATACCAACACATTCAGAAGTAAGAACAATTTGAATTTGATTCCTAGAGCTGCTTTTAACACTCTCAAACCTGTCAAACCTGGTTTACTCTTTCTTTGTCCCACTCTGTTTGTGCAAAAGAACATCACCTATTCACTCTGGCAACTACTGTTTCAAGGTTTTAGCTGCACACTTTTAACTGTATGGCTGCCTGTTTCAAATGAATAGTTATGGCTCAAGAATGCTTCTTATAGCCTTCACTAGCTGGGAGAAGGAACTGATTTACAGACTATATTTTTCAGAATTTAGAAAAGTTGGAATAACAGAAGTTTTCCTGTAAGTAATAGTGTCAGAGGGGATAAAACAGCACAGAGACATTACATCCTCTCCCATTTTTACTTCATTCACCAGGCAATTTGCAAACCTTCCGTTAACATGTTTATAAAGAACAATGACAGAACAGTGCAGATACGTACAGCATTGTTGCTCTTCTCAAAAATCTCATGGGCAAGTAGTTTTAGAGGGCCACAATAGACTCCAGACTTAGCAGCCAGGTAGCACTGAATGGCATGGTAGGTTTTACCACTGTTAGTGGGACCAGCATGGAAAATCACCTTTCTCTGGATAGCACGAGCTTCCGGGTACCTGATGAACACACACAGATGCTAAAAAAATAATACTGTGCAAATTTTGACACATGCATATAGATCATGACTAAAATCTTGCACATTAAGTATAGAAATACACATGTTGCTAGCAGAGTTGTTTACAACATGAGATGTATAACAGCATTTCGATATTCTTGGGTATACATTTATAATACATACCAATTGGCAGGGACTCTGAGATCTGAAATCTTTCTCAGGTCATCCATACAGTCCAGCATGGGAAAGATTTGCTTGGCATGATGAATGAAATATGGGTAGATGTCATCTATGTGACCTTGACAGCAGAAAAAATTAAAGTTAAAAAATTACTTTATTTAGTCAGTAATGACCCACACATCTTAAGGTCTTATTTAAAAACCTGCCTGCTCCACAGCATATGTCACTGAGAATGATGTGCAGGTCAGCAGGGAGTGTTGTCATTTCCAGGACATACTTTCTGAAGCTGATGAAGGCCTGATGAAATAGACGAACTGTGCACACGCGCGCACGCACAGACACACACACACACGACATATATTATTTAGAGCATATACACTTCTCTGCCAACTTAAATATGCCCGAAGATCAAATATGTAAACTTCTCCTCTCTCATGAATTATTGGAAATATGAACCATTTCTTTACTGCGTGGTTCTTTCTTTTATTTCCAGCTGCTCCCATTCAGGGTCACCACAGCAGATTAATTGATCCACATAATCGATTTGGCACTTGTTTTACGCTGGATGCCCTTCCTGACGCAACTTCAGCAGCTGAGGCTAGCACTGTGTGGTTCTTTAATGTTAAATTAATTTAATACAATGAGAATTAAAGAATACACTCAGAAATGTGTACACAATATGTCCATTAAAAACCCTGTGGTTTTTCCATCCATCCATCATCTATACCCACTTATTCCTAACCAGGGTCACGAGGATCTGCTGGAGCCTATCCTGTGGTTTTTCACACTTTAATTACACAATTATAGGTAACTTATCAAAATATAGACAGATAGCATTTACACAGACAATGCATTTGACAATTGTCTTTCTCACCATCGAGGCCATGATCTGCTGCTAGTTTCTGCATCTCCTTCCTCTTATAAAACCGGTTCAGAACTTTCAGCAGCTCATCTGAATCACAGACAAACAGAGAAAATAGCCTTAGAAAATGACTTTCATGTCTACAATTCAGAGGTAACACCAGCACTAAACATCAGAACAGCGTAAGTATTGCATGACAAGAGGGCTGCAACAATAAACACAAAATAATTTCAAAAATTGGCAATGAACACATTTATCGACTTGTTAGATCGATTCAATTCAATTCAATTCAGTTTTATTTGTATAGCGCCAAATCACAATACTATCATCTGAAGGCACTTTACAAAAACAAAAAACCAACAAATCCCTTTTGAGCAAGCACTTTTGCAACAGTGGAGAGAAAAAATTCCCTTTAACGAAAGAAACCTCCAGCAGAACCGGGCTCAGTTTGGGCGGCCAGGGCGCTCCAGCACCAGGGTTACCTGAACCAACCCTAACTAGCTTTGTCAAAAAGGAAGGTTTTAAGTCTAGCCTTAAAAGTACACAGAGTGTCTGCCTCCTGAACCCAGACTGGGAACTGGTTCCACATGAGAGGTGCTTGATAGCTGCTGGGTTGGTAATGCACTCAGAGACATGTTGTACTTTCACCTTATGATTGGGCTAAAGCAGGGTTAGGGTTAGGTTTTACGTCATACCTATAACTACATCATTTTTTAAAATATTTTCTAACTTATGCATTTTCTTTGTATTTGTGTAGGCCTGTGTGCAGAGGAAATCCATCAATTTTTACATTTTAACCAGTGCCTTATTGTTAAAGTTTTTGTTATATGATCAGATGAGTCCTACAGTAAAAATGCTAACGGTTCTCAGGCCAATTGACATAGTAACTTGAGTATCTCACTGAGTAGGCAGACTTCTGTTTTATCTACTACAGGTCCATACTGACTCACAACCAGTGTCCGGAGTGGTCGTTTTAATACATCCTGCACACAGTGGGAGACAGAGCCGAGCTCACACGAGGCAGAACGAGACATCGATTCAGGCAATGAATTTTACTCCATCCCAAGCCATTCTACTTGCGAGCGATATTTACGGTGGCCGACAAGGGCAAACGCGCTGCAAAAGAGAAACGCGCTGCAAAAGAGAGAACACAACG
Source organism: Mastacembelus armatus (assembly GCF_900324485.2). Classification (NCBI taxonomy): domain Eukaryota; kingdom Metazoa; phylum Chordata; class Actinopteri; order Synbranchiformes; family Mastacembelidae; genus Mastacembelus; species Mastacembelus armatus. Next base: position 16,172,993 of record NC_046635.1, read on the forward strand.
GAAGTGCGCCAGGCCGATAGGGGGACCCCGAACTCAGGGGTGCTATGAACAAAGAACTTTTACAGAGGCGAGAGAGACACATTAGTGTACGGAGCCCCCGAAGGGACATGGGAGAAAAAAAATAAAATCGTAATCCCGAGAAACTTTTGCGAGATCCCGAGAAACTTTGCGAGATCCCGAGAAACTTTTGCGAGATCCCGAGAAACTTTTGCGAGATCCCGAGAAACTTTTGCGAGATCCCGAGAAACTTTTGCGAGATCCCGAGAAACTTTTGCGAGATCCCGAGAAACTTTTGCGAGATCCCGAGAAACTTTCTTTGTAAATCTACTTCCGGGTCAGACTGTCTCCATGGAAACGACAACAATGGAAAGAATACCAGTGTGGGAGCCGTTCGTAGAGTTTTATTTTGAGCTAGGGCTCAAATACAGAGACATTAAATCAGTGCTTGGCAGTTAACACGGTTTTTACCTAAGTGAGAGACACCTGAAGAGAATACTTAACAAAAGGGGTTATTCTCGTCGTAAAACGTACTCCGAACTGGCGGACTTGGTTGATTTCGTTAGCAACAGACTGCAGTACTCCGGGCAACTTCACGGGTACCGTTGGATGTACGCTAAATGCCGAGAACACGGACTGCGTGTGAGGAAGGAGGATGTGCGCTTGGTTTTGAAGGAGCTGGATCCCAGAGGAGTGTCATTAAGGCAAGCAAGATGTCTCAGTCGACGGAACTACGTTAGTAGCCTTGCTTGCCTTAATGACACTCCTCTGGGATCCAGCTCCTTCAAAACCAAGCGCACATCCTCCTTCCTCACAAAATTTAGATCTGTTTTAATATCATCAGTCGTAAAACTTATTAGCTAACATATTTTATAAGTATGTTAGCTAACATACTTTATAAGTAGGTTTATAAGTAAGCTAAGTTTATAAGTAAGCTAACATACTTATAAAGTATGCTTATAAAGCTTTTTTATTTTATTACATGAGTAGCAAACACGTGTAAGGTTCATACTTTACAAATTGTTTTGTAAATTCGGATTAATTGATTCATCTAAAAAAAAAATCGACCAATTAATCGATTATTAAAATACTTGTTGCGGGCCTAAATGACACATCCAGTAGAGCTAATACTGACAGCACCAGCAAAGCCTCACGTGGAGACTGATTCACCACCTTAAGAGTTATTTAGAATCAAAATCTGCGATGTGCTCCGGTGAATTTACTCACTTTTATCGAGCGGCTGGGTCAGCTCAGCTCCCACACTCCCATCTACAGAAGAGTCAGTCTTCACAGAGACAGGAACAAACAGGGAGGTGTCCGGGGGTTTTGGATGAGAGCTTTTAGAGGAAACATTCCTGCTACAACCTACTGCACCAGCCTGAGGTTTTTTATGCAACGGAACATACCCAGAAGAAGACAAATAACAACTGCCGAAGGTGATCCGGGTTGTGTTAGTGTTAATGTGGCGTTGAAACCGAGAAAACAAATACATATAACGGTTCACTAACATAATTATAACACATCCACGAGCTACGCACAAAACCTGTGTATTACCACTCCACACTCTTCAGTGGGGCCAAAATATGTGAATTGCAAATCACTAAATTCATCAGAGGACGGTCAATACATTTCTCTTCCTGCGAATACAACGTGGGACAGGACCATTCGCTTCGTAGCTGCCCACAAATGTGCCTGTAAAAAAGTTGCTATTCCGTTCAATGATCTAGTATTTATTCTACTTCTTCTTGTGGTGTATTATGGCGGTTGGCAAACAACTTTGAGGTGCATTACTGTCACTTATATTTTTTTTATAAATGTGATCGATTAAAAAAGAAATTGCGTTGTGAAAAAAAGCAAAAATGCAAACAGGAAATAAAAGGCGCCTATAACTGAATTCGAAGATCAGCCTATTTGTCTGGCTCGGATCACACGAGACCAGTGTTTCCCAAACTGTGAGAGGGCGCGATATCGCTCCTGGGTGGTCCCCCCTCTCCCCCTTTATTTATGTCAGACATTAGCAGGCAGAATAATTGTTTTGGTGTCTGAGCACTCCGAACCCATTTTAGGGACGTACAACAACAAATCCATTGCCATGGCAATTTCTCACCTATCTCTGTTTCTCACTGACTAGACACGTGTAGGTCTGAACAATGGATAAGTACCTGGCCTGTGTGGTAGCAGTGTGGCCTGTCTGGTCCGTGCCTATCAGGTGTCTGATATCGCTCAAGAATTTTGCCGTGCTATCTGTGGTCCTGGTGGTTTGTGGCATCTATATAAATGCATGTCATTGTATTAAAATCACAATACGATGTCACACCAAGCAGTATTTCGCGGACAGTCCCAAATAAAATAAAGCATGCATTCAAGTCTATATGTTCGGAAAGTCTTTCTGTTTTTTATTTTTATCTTAATCTATTTATTTATTTTTAATTTTAATTTTTAAGGGTGCTGTTCTGAGGTCTGACTGGCACGGACCACTGGCCTGTGTGGTCTGTGCCTGTGGTCTGAGTGGCATGGACCACAATATTAGCTATATTAATTCAATTCAATTCAATTCAATTCAATTCAATTCAATTTTATTTGTATAGCGCCAAATCACAATACAAATCATCTCAAGGCACTTTACAAAAACTAAAACTAAAAACCCAACAATTCCCTTATGAGCAAGCACTTGGCGACAGTGGAGAGGAAAAAACTCCCTTTAACGGAAGAAAAAACCTCCAGCAGAACCGGGCTCAGTTTGGGCGGCCATCTGCCTCGACCGGTTGGGGTGAGTGGATAGAGCAGAGAGAAAAGAACAGCAACAATAAATAACAAATAGACACTGCAGGTTGGTGGGACCAGTAACTGCACATCAGCAATATACAGCTCCAGGACCAGGGACACCTGCAGAAGGTACAGAGAGAATAGAGAGAGAGGGAGAGAGCACAAACTAGGGGAGAGAGAGAACACAAGGTTAGTAAGATTCAATGGTGGAATATACATGAGGTGGGAGGAGAGAAGAGAGGGGAGGGGAAGGGAAAGGGGGGGGGTTAGGGTAGGGGAGCTCAGTGCACCGATGGTCCTCGGGCAGTCTAGGCCTATAGCAGCATAACTAAGGGATGGTTCAGGGTTGCCTGAAGCCAGCCCTAACTATACGCTTTGTCAAAGAGGAAGGTTTTAAGTCTAGCCTTAAAAGTATAGAGAGTGTCTGCCTCCTGAACCCAGGCTGGGAGCTGGTTCCATAGGAGAGGAGCTTGATAACTAAAGGCTCTGCCTCCCATTCTGCTTTTGGAAACTCTGGGAACCACAAGTAGACCTGCACTCTGAGAGCGAAGTGGTCGATTGGGATAATATGGTACTATGAGGTCTTTAAGGTATGAAGGAGCTTGATTATGAAGGGATTTGTATGTGAGAAGAAGGATTTTAAATTCTATTCTATATTTTACAGGGAGCCAATGAAGAGAAGCCAATATAGGAGAAATATGATCTCTCCTGCTAGTTCCTGTCAGGACTCTGGCTGCGGCATTCTGGATTAATTGGAGGCTTTTTATGGAGATATTGGGACATCCAGATAGTAATGAGTTACAGTAATCTAGCCTTGAGGTACCAAATGCATGGACTAGTTTTTCTGCATCATTTAGAGACAGGATGTTCCTAATTTTGGAAATGTTGCGCAGGTGAAAGAATGCAGTTCTAGAGATTTGTTTTATGTGTGAGTTAAAGGACATGTCCTGGTCAAAAATAACTCCAAGGTTTTTTTACAGTAGTGCTAGAGGCCAGGGTTATGCCATCTAGAGTAGCTATTATTTGAGAAAAGTTATTTCTGAGATTTTTTGGCCCAAATATAATGACTTCTGTTTTCTCCGAGTTTAAAAGTAAAAAGTTACTGGTCATCCAGGCCTTTATGTCAGTTAGACAGGCTTGAAGTCTGGTTAACTGGTTTGTGTTAACAGGTTTAATAGATAGATATAACTGAGTGTCATCTGCATAGCAGTGGTAATTAATAGAGTGCTTCCTAATGACATATCCTAAAGGAAGCATGTACAGGGTGAACAGAATCGGTCCTAGCACGGAGCCTTGTGGAACTCCATAACTAACTTTTGTTCGTGTGGAAGGTTCATCGTGGACATGTTGAATGCTGCACTAAGGTCTAGGAGGACAAGTATTGAAACAAGTCCATTATCTGAGGCTAAGAGAAGATCGTTGGTAACTTTCAACAGTGCTGTTTCTGTACTATGATGTGCTCTAAATCCTGATTGAAAATCTTCAAATAGTTCATTCCTGTGTAAGTGGTCTGATAGCTGCTTAGCAACAGCTTTTTCTAGGATTTTAGAAATAAACGGCAGGTTGGATATTGGTCTATAATTAGCCAAGACTCCTGTATCAAGACTAGGCTTTTTGAGTAAAGGTTTGATTACTGCAGTCTTAAAGGCCTGTGGTACGTAACCTGATACTAGAGATAAATTTACCAAGTCCAATAAAGATGAGTTGATTAATGGCAGGGTGTCTTTAAGCAGTCTAGTCGGGATGGGGTCTAAGAGACATGTTGATGATTTCGATGAAGCAACTACTGATGTAAATTCAGAGAGATCTATGGGAGAGAAGCAGTCTAAACATAACTGAGGTCCTACAGATGATTCAAGAGCTACTGTAGTAGAAGATTCATTTATTGCAGGTATAGGAAGCATCTGCTGAATTTTATCTCTAATAGTTGTGATTTTATTTGTAAAGAAACTCAAATTCATCACTGCTGAGAGCTAAGGGAACACTGGGCTCAACAGAGCTGTGACTTTTTGTCAGCCTGGCTACAGTGCTGAAAAGAAACCTGGGATTGTTCTTATTTTCCTCGATTAGTGATGAATAGTATGCAGTTCTGGCTTTACGGAGAGCTTTTTTATATGTTAGTAGACTGTTTTTCCAGGCTAGAAAAATTTCCTCTAAGTTTGTGGAACGCCACTTCCTTTCCAGCCTTCGTGATGCCTGCTTTAAGGTACGAATATGTAAATTATACCATGGGGCTAGTCTTCTCTGATTCACTAACTTCTTTTTCAGAGGGGCTACAGAATCAAGCATTTCACGCAGTGAGGTTACAGCGCTGTCAACAACATGATCAATTTGGTAGGGAGTGGGATTGAAGCAACAGCCCTCCACTATGTTTATACTTGGCATAGATGTAAATAAAGATGGAATCATTTTCTTAAATTTATTAACAGTGTTGTCGGATAAACATCTGCTGTAGTGGAATTTTCTTCCAAACGCTGCATGATCCATCATTTTAAATTCAAAAGTTATTAAAGAATGATCTGACAAAATAGGATTTGTGGGAAAAACTATTAGATGTTCAATTTCGATGCCATAGGTCAGAACAAGATCAAGGATGTGATTGAAACAGTGGGTGGGTTTATTAACATTTTGAATGAAACCAATTGAATCTAATATAGAATTAAATGCAATGCTGAGGCTGTTATTTTCAACATCTACATGAATGTTAAAATCTCCCACTATAATGACTTTATCTGATCTAAGCACTAAATCAGACAGGAAGTCAGGGAATTCAGTTAAAAACTCTGAGTAAGGGACAGGTGGACGGTACACAATGACAAGTAGAACTGGTTTTTGTGTTTTCCAGTTTGGATGTGAGAGACTAAGAGTGAGGCTCTCAAATGAGTTATAACTGTTCTGAGGATGAAAGTTTAATAATAAGTTTGAGTGGAAGATTGCAGCTACTCCTCCACCTCGACCTGTGCTTCGAGGAACATGATAATTTTTATGACTGAGGGGGGTTGATTCATTCAGACTGACATATTCATCCTGCTGTAACCAGGTTTCACTAAGATAAAGTAGGTCAATTTGGTGATCAGTTATCAAATCATTTACTAGCAAAGATTTAGATGAAAGGGACCTAATATTTAATAGTCCACATTAGACAGTTCTGTTTTTCTGTTCAATAAGAGGAGTGGTCTTAATTTTTATTAAGTTTTTATGAATAACTCCTCTTCTGTTAACTTCTGATTTATTTGATTTATATGTTCGAGGGGCAGACACAGTCTCTATGTGGTTTGAGGGGGGCGGCGGCTCTAAGGAAACTGCAGAGAGGCGTTTTAGACTGAGTCTCTGCATCCCGGTCCCCACCCTGGATTGTCAGGCTTTAGGTCGGCTAATAAACTTGGCCAAATTTCTAGAGATGAGACCTGCACCATTCAAATGGGATGGATGCCGTCTCTCGCTACCAGACCGGGTTTTCCCCAGAAAGTGGCCCAATTGTCTATGAAGCCCACATCGTTTGCTGGACACCACCTAGACAGCCAACGACGGAACGACGACATGCGGCTAAACATGTCATCGCTGGTCAGATTGGGGAGGGGTCCAGAGAAAACTACGGAGTCCGACATTAATTTAGCAAAGTTACACACCGACTCAACATTAATTTTAGTGACCTCCGATTGGCGTAATCGGGTGTCATTGCTGCCGACGTGAATAACAATTTTCCCATATTTACGATTAGCCTTAGCCAGCAGCTTCAGATTTGACTCGATGTCGCCCGCTCTGGCCCCAGGAATACATTTGACTATGGTCGCTGGTGTCTCTATTTTCACGTTCCTGACTATGGAATCGCCAATTATCAGAGTCGGTTTCTCAGCGGGTGTGTCGCTGAGCGGGGAAAATCTATTAGAAACGTGAACAGGCAGGTGATGAGCCCTGGGCTTCTGCTTAGGAGTACGTTTCCGTCGGACCGTCGCCCAGGCTAATTCTCCGGGCTGCTCCGGAGCTGCCCTTGGACCGCTAACAGACCCTGAGCTCGGTGGCTCCACACCAGCTAACGGGGCTAGGCTAGCTGGCTTTTGTTCGAAGGTGCGGAGCCGCGCTTCCAAATCAGTGATCCTCGCCTCCAAGGCTAACAGAACCTTACACTTATTACAGGTATCATTATCGCTAAAGGAGGCAGAGGAATAACTAAACATGTGGCACACTGAGCAAGAAAGAGAGAGAGAGGGAGAGGCCATGTTAGCTAAGCTAACTAGCTAGCTAAGTTAACCGGTAGGCTAACGAACGCTAAGTCAGGAAATAGCACTAAATACCGGTCAAAATAGAAAGGTACTTGACTAGTACCGGAATGTAGCAGTTAATGAATTGTTTAGCGTTTAGTTAGTTTTTATTACATAGTATTTTCACATGCTTTCCTCCTTTTGATTGATTGATTCATTGTTATATGACAAAAGTTGTAATGTGGATGGTATAGTGATGGATTGAAGTGATTTCACACCCATTGTAGACTAAAAGGTAGTGCAGCTGGTTTTTCTGACAATAAATGTATTAAGAAAAAAAATGTGTAACTTATGTGGACACTCTGACAGTCTACTAGAGTTATGATCATGCGGATATGGACCAGTACAGTAGCCTAAACAAGATAGCATCTGGAGACAGAGCTCTATGGTAGACACTACAATTATATAACCACTGTTAATGCTATGAATATGAGTATTACATGATTCTGAACATGTATTTTTAACTGATATAAAAATATATGTGTCTTGTAATCGGGAGCTTTTTGCATGTATTTGCTGGTCGTCATGCTGTCTGTATTTGTAACATTTTTAATCGGCTTTTTGCCATTGTAACCAGCTCAGTGAAAATCTAATTAAAGCCGACCTGTGAGAGGTTTTTACATCTTTCAATACGTGTATCTCCACTGCCAGTGGTCCGTGCCAGTGGTCCGTACCACGGACCAGACAGGCCACACTGCCGTGACACAGGCCAGTGGTTCGTGCCATTTCGACCTCAGAACAGCGCCCTTAATGTATCTACTGCTAATTTACATGTTAAACTTACATAATAAAATGCATTTCTCCAATACCTTCTGATGTGCTCCTGAATAAAAACAGATGCCTGAGTAAGACAGCGCCCTTAGAGCTGGTCTCTGTAATAGTCCATGCCACCAACAGGCCACACAGGCCAGTGGTCCGTGCCACACAGGCCACAGAACAGGGTCCCTAGAGTCGGCTCCTGTGATGACAGGACAGACCACACTTTTGGCTACAACCCCCTCAAGAAGCATACAAAGTATTTGATACAGTCAGAAGAGTGACATGTGCTGGCTGTCTTTGAGAACTGCATCTGAGCAGATATCCTGACAAAGCCTCATTGCTTCATGCTCACCATCCCATCTTTGTCTGAGACTTTAATAAAAGCTATTTTGTTAAAGGGGTGTCATTGTGTTCATCTGTAGATAATACAATAAGCATGACCATATCTCCCCCGTTCTGTGTTCCGTCCACTGTCTCCGTGCACAGTTCCGGATTCATTTTAAGCTTTTGTTATTCACCTTTAGTGTAATCAATTGTATGGCACCTTCGTATTTATGGTAGACTTTAAGTTCTCACCAACCCAGCAGAACCTTGCGTTTTGCTGGCCAATATATCTTAAAGGTCCCACGTTCAAGATATGAACTGTGGGGTGATCGCTCATTTGCAGTAGCAGGTCCCAAATTCTGGAACAGTTTACCCATTGAATTGCATACCATCACTGACCTGCCCCTGTTCAAAGCCAAACTTCAGACTCACCTATTCAGAATGGCTTTTGACTCATAGCATCACCGTTATTTTTTTGTTATTTTCTGTGAATGATGTATTTTATATTCATTTGTATTCTATATCTTCTATTTTTAGATGCTTTAAATGCCGTAAAGCACTTTGGTCAACTTGGGTTGTTGTAAGGTTCTATGCAAATAAACTTGATTGACTGACAATATTTAAAGGAGTTTGTATAACAGGCAGCCTTGATGAGGCAGATATGTTTAATAGTAAAATTGTATTGTTAGTACATTGATGCTGGTTGAGGACTTGTTGCTACTGTACGTCAGCTCCTGAGCACAAATGAAGCACTTAACCTTTTTGGGGTTAACCCCAACGTGTTACTACCTAAATTTATTTACAATTATACCAAGAAATAAAAAATTTATCATTTATTTATTTAAATAATATAAATTATTTTAAGCTCCAGCAGATTCAATTCAATTCAATTCAATTCAATTTTATTTGTATAGCGCCAAATCACAATACAAATCATCTCAAGGCACTTTACAAAAACTAAAACTAAAAACCCAACAATTCCCTTATGAGCAAGCACTTGGCGACAGTGGAGAGGAAAAAACTCCCTTTAACGGAAGAAAAAAAAACCTCCAGCAGAACCGGGCTCAGTTTGGGCGGCCATCTGCCTCGACCGGTTGGGGTGAGTGGATAGAGCAGAGAGAAAAGAACAGCAACAATAAACAACAAATAGACACTGCAAGTTGGAGGGCCAGTAACTGCACATCAGCGATAAACAGCTCCAGGACCAGGGACACCTGCAGAAGGTACAGAGAGAGAGAGAGAGAGAGAGAGGGAGGGAGAGAGCACAAACTAGGGTAGAGAGAGAGCACAAGGTTAGTAACATTCAATGGTGGAATATACATGAGGTGGGAGAGAAGGGGGGGGGGGGTTAGGGTAGGGGAGCTCAGTGCACCGATGGTCCTCAGGCAGTCTAGGCCTATAGCAGCATAACTAACTAAGGGATGGTCCAGGGTTGCCTGAAGCCAGCCCTAACTATATGCTTTGTCAAAGAGGAAGGTTTTAAGTCTAGCCTTAAAAGTACAGAGAGTGTCTGCCTCCTGAACCCAGGCTGAGAGCTGGTTCCACAGGAGAGGAGCTTGATAGCTAAAGGCTCTGCCTCCCATTCTGCTTTTGAGAACTCTGGGAACCACAAGTAGGCCTGCACTCTGAGAGCGAAGTGGTCTATTGGGATAATATGGTACTATGAGGTCTTTAAGGTATGAAGGAGCTTGATTATGAAGGGATTTGTATGTGAGAAGAAGGATTTTAAATTCTATTCTATATTTTACAGGGAGCCAATGAAGAGAAGCCAATATAGGAGAAATATGATCTCTGTTGCCAGATGACCCTAGAATAGGAATAAGCGGGCATAGATAATAAATGGATGGATTTAAATTATTTTATTTATTCAGACTGGAAGTGAGAGGCGAATTCGCGACAATAGTCTACAAAGTATTAATCAGATCAAAGTGCTCCCAGGCATATGATCGAGATCTTTTTGGCTCTTCCTCCATATCCCTTCCTCAACTGCCACAACCTCACCCAACTTTTTCAGTCACTCAACTCACTCTCTGACTTACCTATCTATTACAAAATCTATTCTATTCTATTATTTCTGTAAAGCACTTTGAATTACTCTGTGTATGAATTGTGCTATATAAATAAACTTGCCTTCCCTATTCTATTTCTGTGCCTGTCCTGTGTGTAAGTCTGGCGTGCAGGGGCAGTTCTAGGATTTCATCCTTGGGGGGGGGGGTTTAGCCCTCCCTATTGTTGTTGATAACACTACCTAGTGTTGTCCACATATCATGTGCTGGGCTCCGTACTATGTATGTATGGACAGCTTTGAGATGGCAAATTTACAGACACTGTACACATTGAATGCACAAATACAGGCTATACAAAAAAAGGAAAAAAAATACCTTCTATAACCACCGACAAGACGTTTCATCTCCCGCCTACAGCTGACATACAGCACAAGTTGCACTTCTAAGGAAGGGCTATCACGCATGCGCAGAATAACAAAGATAATTTTAAAAACTCTGATCCTTTTTTTAAAAAAAATAGAAATGTCCTGCATTTCTTAGTTATTTTCATTTTTATTTTAAAAAGTAAACATTTTAATTTCAATAAACTTTGACAGTTCGATAGCTCCAGGACCAGGGAACCTGGCAGTGTTTTTCAGTGATAATCTTTTGATAATGCTCACCATGGACATAAATTCACGTACAAGTTCTCCTGGAAAACTCATGTTGGATGACAAAGGTGCTCACTCCACCACGGAGTGCTATTAAAAATATATAGCGTTATATACTCAATAATGTTGTTGCCAACGTTAGCTAGCTAACGCTAGCTGTTAGCTTATTTCAGCTGCTACTGAAGCAGCAAAATATGCTTTAGAAACTAACCGCTTCTCCTTTGGTTACTCGGCGGACCGAAGTATGTGACCGTATGTACATCACGGTCTCATAGCTCCTCCCCTTGAGGCCCCCTCCACGCCAAAACGTTGTCAGAAGGATGGAACTGGCATTGTGAAAAAAGGAGCAGCATCGTACAAGAAAGAACGTCATCTAAAAGATGTAAAAGATTATCACTGAAAAACACACCATATTGCAAAGATATAAAATATTTAAAATCTGGGATTTTTACCAGTTTGTCTTATATATAATGCTTATCAGAATTCAAGTTGTGTCAGTGCTATCTGAAATTATTTGGAAGGTTGTTTGCAAGACATTCAGTATAAATTTGCTTTATTCACTATTCATTTTAGCTATATATGTTTGGGGTATACAGAATATACACATATAACACACACACACATGCAAAAAAAGTCATGACATGATTAGACACTGATGATTTACATGCAGTAGATAAGAGAGAGGCAGTTTTGGCATTTACCTGTTTCTTCATTACATTAGAAGGCATTTAGAATACACCAAATAAACTCTACCTGTACAGAGTTCTGAATGACAGAACATGTATCTGACACACTGAGGGAAATGAAACAATACTCACAAATAAATTACATGTTCATAATCAAAAAAAAAGTAAAATCACAATAAAAAGGACAACACGCATAGCTCTTGAGTTTTCAAACATTTAAAAAAAAAAAAAAAAAGCATGGTGGCTAGATTTTACATAAAAGAGAGAAAGTAAACTAAGGCAAATGAAAATGAGTACTGAATATAATTTCAATTACAGACACTAAGGTGAATTTGCCCTTGAGTAATGTTTCATTAAACTTCAATACCCACTCTCATACTAAACATAAGTGAGGAAAGTGCAAAACTGGCCACATACCTAAGATGAAAGATAAATTCAGCCTACACATGTGACTGGTTCTCGTTCTCTCTCTCTCTCTCTCTCTGTATGCCAGTCTGAGCATCACAGTGAATCATTGTTGGATTATACAGTGTAGTCATACTGAATCCCCTTCAAGTGGTTACAACAGCAGACATGAGACATTTATTACCGAAGTATTTTAAATATACCAAACAAATATTGCACTATATGAAAGTGACTGAAGCTGACAGTAACAATGAAGCTAGTAAAGTCTGTGTGAAACACACTATCTTTGTATAATAGTGAAGTCTGTTGACTAGAAACAGGTCTTTCTTCTATTGAATCATGTAAAGAATTTTTTTTTCTTTGCTGACAACATTTGCTACTGTAAGTAATAAGACAACTTTTTCAACTTCCCACCTTTTCTATTCTTTACATTTTAGAGACTGAAGATAACCTATTTCTTACATCTTCTGAAATGAGAGTTAGATGCCAACTAGGCCATACAAAACATTAAATTGGAGGTCAACTGAATTTAACCCATGGAGCTTAAATCACTCAAAGTTTTTCAATAAATTTTGGTACAGTAATTTGGGTGTATTGAATTTGATTTTTTCAGGAGAAAAACAATTATGGTGTCCATTTTTGAAAATAAGTTATGAATAAACAGCACTTTCAAGATCAAACAAAAAAAATTCTGGACCAGGCAAACAAGTTGACTTTCAAAAAGCAAATCATAGCCTATCGATAAATCTGGAGGCAAATGGTAGTAAACACACAAACCTCATCAGTGAAAACCACATCCAATATTAAACTTACAAGAGACTAAAATATTTTGATTTAAAGAATAAAGCTGTTTTGTTTTGGACTGCTGATCATATAAAATGTGGTCACATCAGACTCTAGAAAATTGTATAGACTCAATTTCACTTTTTTCTGACACTTTATAAACCAAACTATTTGGTAACTGAGAATCTACAGATAATCAATAATGCACCTTTAGATGTTTCTGATGTAATTAATTGCATTAAATAACACTGAGCTGATCATTTTCATCTGGATGAAAATATTAAATGATTGGAATATGTTTTCATTTTTACAACAGCACTCATTTTAAAAGATGAAATTTAGGACTAAAGGGACTTATTACAGTAACCTCAAAGTCAATATATGAAGGATATGAAAAGAACAGGTTGTGGACATACTTAACAAAAATTTTTGAACTAAGTTACATCTAGATAGCCGAATGAGAGCACAGTGGTATGGTAGCTAAAACACTGATATTGTCACTAAAGAGCATGTGTGTGTGTGACTTATAGCTAAGCTAAGTCTTTCATGTCCTTTATTCAGGCACGTCTTAAATACTTTCAATCCCTCGTCCAGTCAGACTCATGAAAGTGTTATTATTTATGGAATTGGGAGAAAGGACAGGGAAAAGTGTGGTTACAGAAGAATGGGTTGAATGGTAGTGTGGCTGTCTGTAGCTATCTCCTCCTTTTCATCCGTCTTCGCTCCTGTTTTATTATGCATTCAGCAAACTAAAGTCATATGGTGTTACTTGTGTGTGCTTGGGTGTGTTTCAGTTTCAGATGCCAGACTCAAATAGGCTGTCTCACTCTTTCCTACTTGGTTTGATTTAATTTGCACTTAACATTTAGCATTCAGCGGACTAATGTATATACAAGTATGTTTTAGACTTCGGGGAGTGAGTGATGGCAGCGAGACACCTCACATCCTATGCCAGAATCAAATAGGCTGTCCCACTCTTTCCTACTTGGTTTGATTTAATTTGCACTTAACATTTAGCATTCAGCGGACTAATGTGTATACAAGTATGTGTTAGACGTGGGGGAGTGAGTGATGGCAGCAAGACACCTCACATCCTATTCAGTGATGTAGTGAGGCGGACGTCTGAAGGTATGTTATGTGCATCAATATATACAGATATTTCTCAGTCCAGGGAGAAAGTCAGGTGTCCCTCACACCTCTGGATAGTCAGTAGTAGTATATATGGATTTTAAGTTCATTGCAACACCCTCACATCTCTGGCTGCTCTGCATTAACTGGCTGAGTTCGGGACTCGGGCGACTCATAGCGCTGGTGGAAGTTTCTTTTCCTGAGCTTCTCAGGGGCCTTTCTCCACAAAACAATCTCCTAAACACAGATGCAGAGGAATGAATGGAGCAGAAAGTAGATAGGTGCACACAAAAGGAGAGCAATTATGTAAGAACAAAAAGAAAGCAGTTGTGCATATATGTACTTGAATAGTCATAAGCAAAATCATCTGAAGGAAGACATTCTGTAAACATTGGACATCAAATAAAATCAGTTAAAATGAGCTCTATCAGCTGCAACATTAAATGCGATCTACATAGTAATGAACCAATAATTATAATCCTATGGTATTATATACATTATTCTTAATTGCACTGTAAATATGTAATGATGCTACATTTGCACTTTAACTTAAGTAACATTTTGAATGCTGGAGTCACACTTATAATAGACAAGTATTTTAGTGTGTTATCACTACTTTTGCTCAGTGAAGATTCTAAGTACTTCTTTCATTACTGACAACTCCAATACTGCCAACAGTTAGAAATATTAGCTCAGTGATGCAGAATACTATTAACAGCATGTACAATTGTGTTACCTGTTGTTTAAAGTATCTTCTGTCCTCTTCATCCACCAGGACCAGATTAAGAAAGTAGCGTACAGAGAACTTCTTGTTTACATCCCTCATTGTGGGTGTTAAGTCATACCCTATATGGAAATAGAATACATGATAGCCTGTCACACAATCCTAAAGTACAAATATGCCTATTTATATAATTAAATGAGAGGGAAACTGACACCCTTATAGTAAGAGGTCACATTATGTTATCCACTCTTACCTGCTAGGAACAGTCTGATGGGGATTGATTCTCCTTTCACTGGAGCTCCATCCATGATCTCATACTTTGCAACTGTCTCTGTCTCAGTGGTAGTACTGGGACCTAAAAAGAGGACAGTTTCGTTGAGTGAGAAGTTGAGAACGTAGTCAAGTGGAGCAAAGCCGCACATCACTTTTCAGAAGACTAAAACTGCAACATTTTACAGCTAGAGAAACCTCAGTAGTGGTTAACAGTCATGCTCTTGCTCCATACACACCTGCCATCTATGTGTTTGATTAATCAGTTAATCAGATTTTTACCTATTCCTGTTATCTCCTTTTTGATGAGCTGCAGTTCCATGTGCTGGATCTTGATCCTGACCAACAGGAAGTAAATCTTCCCAACAATCACATCTTTAAGGTGGTATCTAGCAGAGACACATCAAGAGAAGTTGCTCAAACAAAATTTGAAATTGACTTCTATGGCAGCCAAAAACACTTCAGTTGAGAATTTACAGTAATATTTATCTTACTTGGATTTATTATATTCAAACTCAATGTGAAGACAGTCTTCAATGCCAACCTCCATCTTGATCGAGTTGTTGACATCTGGATAGGTGGCTAACTGGTGAACAATTAACTCATATTCCTTCACCAAGTCAGACAGACGACGAACTATTGTGACCCTGAGGAAATACCTGCAAAAACAACTCATGCTTTAAAGAGCGAGTTCTCCAAAGGTAATGCCTACAGTCTATCAGTATGTAACAACCCTAGCAGAGTTGCAAACAAATAACATTACAAAATATAGAAAACTGAGTGTCTAAAGGTTGAGTCATGGCAACTGGACTTGCAGGTTTCACTCCACCCCTAGACCCATAGGCTCACTAGGTGAGCTATCAGGTGAGAGTCATTAGACCCACGGCCCTGTGTTGGTTGATGATGAAAGGGCTCAGACAATCTGTCTTCAATCTACCAGGTGGCCCTTTCATTTGTTCCCAGCAAATTAAGGAACAAATCAAATGTTTCCCAGGGAGGTCACACTCTGCAGCCAGATGGTGAATCAGAGGGGTCACATGAGTCCACCATTAACTCCTTTGTTCACCTAACAAGCCTATTCAGACCAGGTGTGAAGTGAAACCAACTCAGGGGCATGGGTTTAACGACTCTCACCTGATTTACAAAGCTCACCTAGTGAGCCTATGGGTCTAGGGGTGGAATGAAACCAGCCTGTGAGATAAATTGGAGGTTCCACTCCAGCTTTTTTCTTAGACTGAAGAAGTCACCTGGATGGGTGGCAAAACGTTTCGGCCTTAAAACTGCAAGTCCAGTTACCACGACTCAACCTTTAGATTTCCCTGGACGACTGAGAATCTTCACAGACTTTTCTCCCTCACAGGTGCACAGACCTAAGCCAAACAGGCCAGAATGTCAAATTTTGATTAGCCCGTGCAATTGTCATACACACAATTCAAATTTTGCCAGTATCTGGCTGCTTCTAAGAAATACTATTAATAACATAAAGCTGCAACTAAACTGTCATCTGTAAAATGAACAGATTATTTTTGATTAACTGAGTGAGTGGAGAAAACTCATGCAGGCACAGGAAGAACATGCAAACTCCAGCAGGTTCAAACAGTATTTGAGCCCAGAAACTTCTTGCTGTGAAGTGACAGTGCTAACAACTGCACCGCCATTGCCACCAAGTTATCATTGTAAACTGCTTAATATAAATTAAGGGAACACTAAATCATCACCATCAGTGACTATAACAGCAAGTCAGTTAAACATCAGGGATATAAATTTGTCCATTTAGGAAGCACATGTGGTTGTGAATCAGTTCCACCTGCTTTAGTACAAATTAAAGTGACAACAGGTGCAATATAGCAGTGGTTCCCAAGCCTGGTCCTCAAGGAACACTGCCCTGCTTATTTTCCAGCTATATCCCAGCTATCCCATTTCTAATTCAGGTAATCAGCTGTTTGTATAGCAGGGATAGCTAGAAAACAAGCAGGGCAGTGTTCCTTAAGGACCAAACATCCGATGCCACCATGTACCACCACAGACTGTCCAGGAGTTCACTGATGCCCTGATCCAGATCTGGGAGGAAATAGCCCAGGACACCATCTGCTGACTCATCAGGAGCATCATCAGGGTGGACAATCAAACATCATTTACCAATTGTAAATAATAATATAACTTGCAGTTTGCCTCATAACCCTCATCTTAAGCTCTGTTATTTGTATACCTTAGTCTGACATTTGCTCCCATATAGGATTCATACGGCTTCTCCACCTGTATGAACTCAAAGTCATAGCTTCTGTTCTGGGTGAGTTCTCCTGGTAGAGCCAGCTCTTTGACCAAGTCCACAAACTCATGGGTGTTGCTCTTATCGGAGAACAGCTCTGAAATGCAAGAGAGTTAATTTTTAAAAAATATTTAATCCTTATTTAAAAGGTAGTCCCTTTTTTCCAAGAGAGACAGGTACACAAGAACAAACATATGGTCAGAAAAAAAAAATCACATGTATAGGCCTATAAAATCCCCAAGTAAATAGAGATTTTAAAGTTTTCTGATCCTCAATTCAGAGGCAGCATAACACCTAAAACTCAGTTCTAAAATATTAATATATCCAGTTATCTGCCACTGTAAGCATTGCGTTAATATGAGACCAGAGAGCAGAGATATTGAGGCACTATTTGCAGTAGTGCCTTATAGATAAATAATACAATGAAATTTCCTTTTGTCTGTTAAGAACGATCATGCCTTTTCATATTATATATGATGGTGAGTTAGGATTCTATCACCTGTGAAAGTGTAGTACACTGCAATACACTGAGCAAAGAGGCTTTGAAATTGAGGTGGAGACATGCATCTACACAATGTTGCAATAATCAAGGGCAGATGTAACAGCAGATTGCACAGTGGTCTGCCGGCTAGCAAAACTAAAGTAAAGTAAAGATTTGTTTCTAAAACCCCAAGCTTCAGTTGGACTATAAAAAATTTTACACATTGGAATCATGTCATCCTGATTCCATGGTCTTTCAAGGAGTGGGGTAACTGCTCTCGTTACCACACGCCTACTACAATTATAATTGGAGAAGGATTTAGCCCAACTGTGGCAGGCTGCAAATGATGACCATATACTCTGTTACACCTGTTAAACCCAGCTATAAAGCCATAATGGATTCAATTACCTTTACAAATATTTCATGGCACAAGTTAAACAAGGCAAATTAGAGATTTTAAGCTCTGAAGAGAATATATCAAAACAACAAAATAGGAACGGTAGTTTATCATCATTAGAATTAACAGTTACATATTCAGACCTTGTATGAAAGGCAGGAAAACAGTCTGATAAAGGATAGTACTGATAAATACTGTACACTTACACGCTTAATCATGCTCACCTATCTGTCCAACAAACTCAATACGGATTCCCTGATGCTCCAGTCGCTTTCCTCCCTGTTTCACATTTAGATTCACCTACAGAAGAAATGTTTGATGAGGGCAAATATGCACCAATAAATATGTTATCACAATGACAGCTTGATAATATTACTCATTTACTAATATATATTTTAATTTGACAGAGAAAACTAAAATATCCTCCATGTACAGAATATAAAAACGTATCCGACAAGAGCAATCCCTGTTGATAACATACATGTATCTGTTTAGGAGATACTCTAATTCAGTCATCTAGCCATCACATTTTGGCCTGTCAAAATTACATTGCAAATGGAATGTTCACTTGGTGCCAAATACATCCTACAACAAGTGACATGAGATAAACAGCATTATTTATTTTGCCAGTCGGTGGTCACAATGTTATGGCTGATCAGTGTAATGTTATGCAATTTATTCTAATCAATTACCAAATTTACCGAAGTGCACCCTTTAGATAAGAAAATATATTGAACTAATTGAACTAACGACAATCTAAAAATACAGTTTTCTTGTCAGTATGGTATTTCTCAAGTTTCCTTCTTGCCTTATTTTTCACACAAAATTATATGGTCAAACAAAGTTGAAGTTCACACTCAAGTCACGATAGAACAATAAAAATAGAATATAGCCGCAAGCGCCGATGAACGGCCCTCGCCTCGAGCGAACCGCGTCCCCCAGCGAACCGCGTCCCCAAACAAACCGTATCCCTAGGCGCCTCTCCATGAACGGACCAAACCACCTTACACAGGAATGAACTATTTGAAGATTTCCAATCAGGATTTAGAGCACATCATAGTACAGAAACAGCACTGTTGAAAGTTACCAACGATCTTCTCTTAGCCTCAGATAATGGACTTGTTTCGATACTTGTCCTCCTAGACCTTAGTGCAGCATTCGACACCATTGACCACAACATCTTATTACAGAGACTGGAGCATGTGATTGGTATCAGAGGAACAGCGTTAAAGTGGTTCCAATCCTATTTATCGGACAGATTCCAGTTTGTTCATGTCCATGATGAACCTTCCACACGAACAAAAGTTAGTTATGGAGTTCCACAAGGTTCTGTGCTAGGACCGATTCTGTTCACCCTGTACATGCTTCCTTTAGGATATATCATTAGGAAGCACTCTATTAATTACCACTGCTATGCGGATGACACTCAGTTATATCTATCTATTAAACCTGTTAACACAAACCAGTTAACCAGACTTCAAGCCTGTCTAACTGACATAAAGGCTTGGATGACCAGTAACTTTTTACTTTTAAACTCGGAGAAAACAGAAGTCATTATATTTGGGCCTAAAAATCTCAGAAATAACTTTTCTAAAATTATAGCTACTCTAGATGGCATAGCCCTGGCCTCCAGCACTACTGTAAAAAACCTTGGAGTTATTTTTGACCAGGACATGTCCTTTAACTCACACATAAAACAAATTTCTAGAACTGCATTCTTTCACCTGTGCAACATTTCCAAAATTAGGAACATCCTGTCTCAAAATGATGCAGAAAAACTAGTCCATGCGTTTGTTTCCTCAAGGCTAGATTACTGTAACTCATTACTATCTGGATGTCCTAATATCTTAATAAAAAGCCTCCAATTAATCCAGAATGCCGCAGCCAGAGTCCTGACAGGAACTAGCAAGAGAGATCATATTTCTCCTATATTGGCTTCTCTTCATTGGCTCCCTGTAAAATATAGAATAGAATTTAAAATCCTTCTTCTCACATACAAATCCCTTCATAATCAAGCTCCTTCATACCTTAAAGACCTCATAGTACCATATTATCCCAATAGACCACTTCGCTCTCAGAGTGCAGGCCTACTTGTGGTTCCCAGAGTTCTCAAGACTAGACTGCCTGAGGACCATCGGTGCACTGAGCTCCCCTACCCTAACCCCCCCCCTTCTCTCCCACCTCATGTATATTCCACCATTGAATGTTACTAACCTTGTGCTCTCTCTCTACCCTAGTTTGTGCTCTCTCCCTCCCTCTCTCTCTCTCTCTCTGTACCTTCTGCAGGTGTCCCTGGTCCTGGAGCTGTTTATCGCTGATGTGCAGTTACTGGCCCCACCAACTTGCAGTGTCTATTTGTTGTTTATTGTTGCTGTTCTTTTCTCTCTGCTCTATCCACTCACCCCAACCGGTCGAGGCAGATGGCCGCCCAAACTGAGCCCGGTTCTGCTGGAGGTTTTTTTTTCTTCCGTTAAAGGGAGTTTTTTCCTCTCCACTGTCGCCAAGTGCTTGCTCATAAGGGAATTGTTGGGTTTTTAGTTTTAGTTTTTGTAAAGTGCCTTGAGATGATTTGTATTGTGATTTGGCGCTATACAAATAAAATTGAATTGAATTGAATTCATCAATTGGTCCGATTCAAATCCGACCATGCGTGTGAGAGTTATTACAAGTTGAAGAAATGGTGGCGAGCCAAAAATCGTACGTCGGCTGGAAGGCGGCGTCAAACGAAAACCGTGAAAGTGAGCGAAAAAATTTGGATAACTTTTGCAGCCCCATGGGTCTAGGTGATGCTGACCAAAAATGAGCTCAATCGGTGAAAAGCCCTAGGACGAGTTCGAAAGAATGCGAGGGCAGCAAAAAACGGCAAACTCAATGACCTTTAGATAAACTCCAGGCTGGTGGACTTCCTGTTTGTCATACGACCTTGACATGATAAGCTTTTTTGCTTGCCCCGAAAGGAAGAAGAGGCGTGCCGAGTTTAGTGAGTGTGCGATGAAAAAAGTGTGGGTCGGCCTCCCATAGGCGCAATGTATTTCGACTTTTCTCGGGGGCGCTGTGGAGCCATTGTTTTGAGGTCGTGTGTGAAACCTTTAAAAAACTAAATTTTTTCACGATTCTGATTTGGGTGCAAATTTTCGTGAGTTTTCGAATATGTTCAGGGGGTCAAATTAAGGGTTTTTACGCAGAAGAAGAAAACGATTCGTAATAATAATAATAAGAATATTCCTAACGATTTCCAGGCCCACAGCCACCTGTCAATCATAATATATATATTTTCGGAAAGGTCTCACGCAGTCCCACGTCATGGTGTGGTGTGGGTAAGTCGTCCATGTTACCGTGGGGGACCCCTTGCAGTTTTGTACTCCTGGCTCACTGAGCGATCACAATAGGCCCTTGCCTGCACTATCAGTGCAGTGCTCGGGCCTAATTAAACAAAGAAAATACAGCACATTAACTGTCGGCTATGTGACCCACAAATGTCATCTCTAGGTACGTGACTGGATTATTTAACGGGGATAACACTGAATGTATGTGTGATAGATAAAAGGACTATCCTAAAATATACGTTAGTACTACAGAGAAGTCCATTACCTGGTGAGTGAGCACTGTTAACTAATAAAATGATATCAAATCAAAGCCATGTTTCATGTGTGTATGGCCCCTTTAGTTAACACTATGAGGTCCTGCAACCTTGCTTATAAATAATGTAAAGTAACTTTACCTTTCCAGACACAGACTCTCCGTCATAGAACAGGTAGTGTTTCTCAACTTTCCCATCTTCCGTTTTCGACTCAGCTGTCTTTCTGTTCTCTGCATCGTTTAGCAATACATCTATCTCACATACCGGCCCAAACAAACCTCCAAGGAAACTCTGAAAAAAAGTACATGACAGAAAATGGCATCTTACACGCAAAAATATTCAGAATATTTTACACACAGCTGTTCAACACAATAATAACTTGACTAAGTATTTGCTCAAAACAAAGTCAATTACTATGAGCAATGAAGTGGAGTCCCTCCTGCGCTGTGGAGTATAATTGGCTGACAACTACCCCCACCACTGGCAAGTGCTCCAAATCATACACTCACAGTGCCAGCAGCTGAAGGGATGCTTAATGTTTCGTAGCGGTGGATTTTTCACTAGGACAGATTGCTAGACTGGCGCATCGCCTTCCCCGTTTTTAATCCAGGTTTGGGACCAGTGTTGTACCGACTTTCCACTCCCTGGATAAATCACACTCCTCCGCACGTGAAAGGGCATCAGATTGCTAATAGGCGGTGCAACGCATCTGAACCCGAAGGCCTTCTTTAATACAGCCGTTCATCCATCGATTTTTTCCACACAGCTATCACCAAGACCATGCATGAAAGCGTTATAATAAATTTAAAATCTATAAGCAGAGATTTAAGTAGTTTGGATAAAGAGTAAAGAAAATACATGGCAAATCCATTCCACTAGTAAGCTGTCTGTGACCATGTTAACCAGAGCTGGTGGAGGGGAGTATGATTTCAACAGGAGTAAGACTGGAAATCATATACGTCCCTGCTGGGAAACCTATGGCAATATATTGGAGATACTCTGATTCGGTCATCTAGCTATCACATTTTGGCCATTGTCAAAGTTCCTCACATCCTTACGCTTGCCTGTCTTTCCTGATTCCAGCACATCAACTAAGAGGATGGAATGTTCACTTGCTGCCCACCCTAACATTGACAAGTGCCCTTGTAATAAGATAACGCAATTTACCTGTCGGTGGTCATATTATGGCTGATCGGTGTAACGTTAGCCATTTACGCAAATCAACTAGTGTTACCTAACTGTACCTTTCCAACAAGTGCACGTTTTAGTTAGATATGAAAATATTTGTTTCTTTAAGATTTGCTGCTATAATTCGACACTAGCCTGTACGTTAAACTATAGTTAGCTTCATATTACACCGAGCTAATCAGTATGTTAGCACTAACACATATTTTCTAGGAACTTGCAGCTCTATCTATAGCTAGGGTAAACAGGCTGCAAATACTTCATTTATTAGCTAATTACACATCTTTTAGGTGGCATTACTCCTAACCATAACCACAACCATAACTTCCGAGCCTCTTACTAGTCAAAACAAGACCGATAAAGCAAACAGGGCCTTATAACGTTACTAATGCTAATGTACCAAACCTGCTAAATTTTCTATCAGGTTTTCCCTTAACCACACATTAAAAGCTGCCGTCTGTTGAAACTGTGAGCCCATATCAATGTTGGAATTTTATTTAAAAAAAGACCTATTTTCAATTTAGCGTAGTCCAAATTTACAGTGCTTTTTAATCGCACTCACCATTTTGGCCTGATAGTCAGTTCCAGATAGCAGCCAGGTTGATATATACAAAAATGTATTCTTATTACTACTACTTCTTCTCCTACTTCTTCTCCTACTTCTTCTTCTTCTTCTCCTTCTTCTTCTCCCACTTCTTCTTCTTCTTCTCCTTCTTCTTCTCCTTCTTCTTCTTTTGTTATTTATGGCGGTTTGCAAACCACTTAGGATGCATTACCGCCACCCACTGAATTAAAAGAAAACATCACCTTACGTTTTTTAGGGAAAACGTATGGCTAGAGTGAATGGTAGTGAAGAAGAGTGAGAGGAGGATAGCTATTGTTTGGAAGGGGAGTCCCCTTCTATAATGTCCAATGGGAATTCACCTTCTGAAGTTTTTTTTTGCTTTTTTTTGCTTTTTCCTATACAGCTTGAAATTGACAGGCAAAGTGATGCTTTCCCTTTTCACTGGAAAGGGTCACAGGTAAGCGTAGCACCTTGAAGATCGAGTGCCAGGCAAGTAGACCCACTGAACCAGAATTTTCTAGAAAATATTGGTTGAGCATATATTGAATGAAACTTCCGAATATCTAATAAAAGTTGTCATGGAGAATTCTCAGGCCACAGCCAAGAGCCACAGCCACAGCCGAGGCCACAAACACTGTTTCACTATTCTCCCAGTGTTTGAAATCAAACTCACAAGTGAACAAAGTCTGAGCCAAAGGTTTATTATGTACTTTAAAGGTTACAAATAGCTAAACCTGTGATCTCCCTGAGAATGCACTGCCAGCTTCCTGCTGTGTTTTGCCTTCCATTTGTTTTTGCAGTCTCCTCCTTTTGTGGTCCTTAATTAATCCCACACCTCAAATTTTTTTTGTTTCATTTTAGCCTGGTTCAAAAATACTGGCATCCAAATTTGAGCAGGTATGTCACAGCTGGCTGCCTAACCGTCTCCAGAAATCATAGTGTCACATACACTTCCACTGCCCCCTCTACAATCCTGGTGTAAAAAGTCAGCTGCAACTCAATGGCCACCAATATTTTCAGAACCCACCAAGGCCATTTTTTAAAAAAAATTTAATTTATTACCTGTACAGCTGTCATGGCTGACTCTACAGCTGTCAAGGATGATCACAGGAACAAGCAGCTTACAAGATTTAACAATATACAGCAGTTTACAAGACTGACATGTCCAGCCTGTTAAGGCAGCTGCCCTTGATACAGTTCATACACACACTAATATTATATATTATATTATATTATATTATTATATATTATATTATAATATACTAATATTTGTACTAACATGTGAAGGTTAGTTTTTTACGAGACAGAGACGCCTTATGCAAGGACTCTGTTTGTACTGCCCACTACGTCCAGTCTGGGCCTGGGTGAGTATCATTCATCATCCCGTTCCTAAAATGAACCCTCTTACCACCTGCGCCCAGCTAACCGTTGGCAATTCTGTGATTCAAGTTACTGCCCTCCTTGACTCCGGGTCAGCAGGGAATTTCATCTCCGGAAGTCTCTGCTGGCAGCTCCGAACCCCGACCTCGACCACGAAGACCGTTTATGAAATCCAATCCGTAACAGGAACACCTCTAACACAAGTCACGTCAAACTCTGTGTGGGACCCATACAACTCCAGATTGGACTACTCCACAAGGAGGAGCTACATCTGCTGATCCTGGAGGGTTCTACAGTCGACCTCATTCTTGGACGCCCCTGGTTAGTGCAGCACAATCCTATCCTTTCCTGGAAGACAGGGTGTTGGGTTCTTTACCTAAGGACTCACCACTCTTAAGAAAGACAGCAAACGTTTGCTTATTTCTTGCAGCAAGGAGAGTACCGACAGAGCCTGCACTTTACAGCGTCAGTCTCCCACAGCACTCTGTCGGATACTTCCCCTTCTCTGCTTTTTATTCACATAAGTTGAATGCACAGACATTACCAACCGATGACATTTCCTCAGATAATTCATTGTGCTGACCTGGGGCATATCTTGGTCGCACACATCCTGCTATTGTAACATTGTGCTT
The DNA here is from genome assembly GCF_900324485.2 of Mastacembelus armatus. Lineage (NCBI taxonomy): Eukaryota > Metazoa > Chordata > Actinopteri > Synbranchiformes > Mastacembelidae > Mastacembelus > Mastacembelus armatus. The sequence goes on from NC_046635.1 coordinate 16,198,242, forward strand.
AACCATCACTTACAACATTGAAGCTTGAGACAATGTGTTTCCTCTTAAGACCTGTAGTGCTTGTACATACTTTTAAACTGCAAAATGACAATTCTCAACACAAAATATACATAAGTATTTTATCACTCTAACATTTCCCTCCTGTTTGTCATTTTCAAAGTAAGTTCAGGGCCTTCCATCTTCCTTCAGGGATTTTCTGGAGACCCGTCATAGTGACTAAACAAGTGAGGGATAAGCACAGTTCCACGAGGGGTTGGGCGAAAACCTTCAAAAAGGAAAAATTCCCAACCGGCCCCCAGGCCTCTGGGCAACCACCTCTGGTCCTCTTATGGAACTTAATACAACTTAGCTGTACACATATAATCATGTGTAATGGTGAGCAGCCAAAGGTAAGCCATAGCTGGGAGTAAGGATCAGTTGGTTTCTTCGGCAGCCAAGGGTTTTGATACCGGCCGACTTCCTCCTTACTCGGCTTCTAGTGGTTGCAGTACTTTACAGTGACTCTGGTGGATCCAAGTAGGTCTCTCCTGGATCTTAACTGCCGTGGGCGTGGTCAGGATCACTGTATAAGGTCCCTCCCACTTGGGAGTTGACCAGGTTTTCCTCTTTATGACCTTTATTAGGACTTGGTCACCAGGCTTGACTCTCTGCACCTGTGGAGACAAAACATCTTTTGGCAGATTATTTGCACTCATGACTTCTTTGGTTTGTAACATTTTGCTCATCCACTCAGCAAGAGTAGTTTCTCCTTGGGGTTTTTCACACACATCTTCACAAATAGGAAGAGTAAAGGGTCTTCCATACAGGACCTCAAATGGGGTCAGGCCTTTGTCCGTTGGCGTGACCCTCATATACATTTTTACAAGAGGAAGACACTCTACCCATGTCCTCCCAGTCTGTTCCATAGTCTTTCTCAGTCTCATTTTTATGGTGCCATTAGTCCTTTCAACCAATCCTGCACTCTGAGGATGGTATGAACAATGGTTCTTCAACTCGAACCCCAGGTGTTTGGACATTTGTGTCACTACTTCATTTACAAAATGTGGACCATTATCACTGTAGACTCGCTGTGGAATCCCATGATCTGGAATAATGTTCTTGCACAGCGCTTTAGCCACTGTCAGTGCATCAGCGCTTTTGCTAGGCACAATTTCAACCCATTTAGAGTATGAATCTATCAAGACAAGACAGTACTTGTATGTCTGACATTGCGACAACTCTATAAAGTCCATATGGATAACTTGGAATGGATAGTCTGGGTTGGGGAATCTCCCTCTCTTTGGTCTGAGATTTCCCTGTGGGTTATGCTTACAGCAAGTCAAACAGGATTTACAAAAATTTTTTGAGTAGTTATTAAAACCTGGTGCGTGGAAATACTTTTCCACTGCATACCATCCCTCCTGTTGACACATGGCAAGGCCCATGTGTCAAAATAGCTGCCGTATGATAGAGACTTTTAGGCAGACAAAGTTTGTCTTTAATTTTAAAAAGATCTTGCTCTATTGTAGCTCCTTCTTTGAGCCAGAGCTGTTGTTCAGCTGGTGGGGCTCTTTTCTACATGTCTGAAAGGACCTAATGATCTATGGGCTGTCTTACTTCTTCTACAGCATATAGATTACATTTACCAAAATATCCCTGTGCAGCTGCCTTTGCTGTTGCGTCTGCCTTCGCGTTCCCTTTAGATACAGGGTCATTCCCTTTGGTATGTGCCGCACATTTACAAATGGCCACTTGCTTTGGCAACATAACAGCTTGCACTAACTGTTTTAGAAGGGAGGCATGTTTAACTGACTGTCCTCCCGCTGTCTTCATTCCCCTGCGAGCCCATTGTGCAGCAAAGAAATGGAGTGTTGAAAAAGCATACTGGCTATCTGTGTACACTGTAATGCTCTTCCCCTCTGCTAATTTGCAGGCCTGTGTTAGAGCAATTATCTCTGCAGCTTGTGCTGAGAAATGTGAAGGAAGTTGGCCTGCAACACAAACATCCTGTAGTGAAACCACAGCGAACCCACACATGTTTTCTCCTTTGTCATTCTTAAAACATGACCCATCCACGAACCACACTTCCCCTTCATCTAAGGCCACATCCTTTAAGTCACTTCGAGGCTTACATGTTTCCTCAGTATTAGTAATGCAACACTGTGGTGTGCCTTCCTCAGCTGTGGGTAGTAGGGTCGATGGGTTAAGTGTGGAACATCTCTTTATGGTCAAATGTGGCTGGGACATTAGGAGCGCCATAACTGACAAATGTCTGGCTGGTGACATCTTAGTTTCTGTCAGAAGTAAGTCAACTGAGTGTGGGACTAGCAGTGTAAGTAGGTGGAAAAGTACTACATCTACTGAAGCCTGCACTGCCATTGCTGCTGCGCACACAGCTCTGACACATGCAGGTAAGGCACAAGCAACAGGATCCAACCTTTTAGAGTAATAGGCTACTGGCTTCTGTTTTCCTCCTGACAGCTGAGTCAGCGCTGAGGTCATGAACTTCCCTTTGCAGTCTACTGTTTGAACAAAAGGTTTACTATAATCTGGCAGACCCAAAACTGGTGTGGTCACTAATTTTCTTTTTAACTCACTGAAAGCCTTCTCACCTTCTGGAGTCCACTTTATTTCCTGATTCATGGCCATTGGGGTCTCATAAATCAAATCTAACAGGGGTTGGGTCACCTGAGCATAGTCTGAAATCCACTGTCGACAATAATTACACAGTCCCAAAAATTGCATCATTTGTTGCTTAGTGATAGGTTTACAAGCTTGTTGAACAGCTATTTTCCTAGACTCAGTTAGGGCTCTGCCTTCTGGTGTTAGTTTATGACCCAGGAATACAACTTCAGAAGTAGCCCACTGCAACTTTTCTGGGGATGCTTTGTTGCCTGTTCTTTCTAAATGTTTGAATAGTGCTATTGCAGTGTCTTTGTTGTGTTGCTAAGTGTCTGATGCAATTTTCTAATTCTGATGCAAATATAGTGGGGCTATCCACATAGCCCTGTGGTAACCTAGTGTAGGTGAGTTTCTTTCCCTCAAAGGTAAACCCAAACCATCCCTGTGAATCTGGATGTACTGGAATAGAGAAAAAGGCATTACTGAGGTCCACAACTGTAAACCACTTCATCTCAGGTTTTACTTGATTCATCAGGGTGTGGGGATCTGGGACACAGGGTGCTCTACTATCAACAGCCTTGTTGACTTCTCTCAGATCCTGTATCATCCTCCAACTCTTCCCGTCAGCCTTTTTTACTGGGAATATGGGGGTGTTACACTGAGCCTCTGGGGCTCTCACCAGGATCCCTGCATCAAGCATCTCCTGTACCACAGGTCTGATCCCTGTCGTGGTCGGTCACACTCTCGAGCGAAGTGACCTGGTCGACCACAGTTATAGCATATGTCATCTTTTTCTTCCATTCTCCCAGATATCTTGCCGATCCGGGGGAATAGGTGTTCATAAATTTAGGATCCCCCGTTAATTGGGGTTTACTGTTTCCCTTTCCCATAGTTGCAACTTGGCACAAGCAAACGATCAGTCACAACAGCGTGGGGATCGTCCACTGTATCAGGCTTCTACAGGTTCTAATTACCTGCGGATACAGCCGTCCACCACACTCAACTTCTCAATTTTTACTTGTGCCCAACAAATAACACACAGTTTCAGTGGGAAGTGACACCGTTCTACTCGGTTGGCAATTGCCTGTCCAACGTTCCCTTTTCATCAACAAACAGACAAACAAATAAGCATTCACATTCACTCCACAGTACTGTTTAATGCCTTCCTAGTGTCCCTGACACTGGATTCCCCTCAACCATGTCCCTGACATGGGAGTAAATTTTTGCCATGGTCTTTTATCCCCCTGTCCCTGACAGGTATCAAGTGGTCTTGCCTAACAGCTTTCACCGTTCGTGCATTCAAATCAATTTGATTCTAATCCCGCTCTGCAACGGTATTTAATTTAGACTCACACATTTTTTCTGACGTCCATTCACACAGTTTCACCTGCGGATTTTTTACCTCGTCTTTCCGCCGTGGTTGTCCTTTCTGGTTTCCGTCAGACAGCAGGGCTGAGAGGATTTTTCCAGACGGGGACCAGCCGACCTCCCAACGAATTCACTCGGGCGGATTTTCTCCAGCCGTCTAACAGCTGACTGTGCACAGATTCACGGCGTCCTCGTCCTCCTCTTCATCCAGACTGTCGTATTGGAAACCGGGCGGAAACACCAAAACAACTGTTGGGTTCTTTACCTAAGGACTCACCACTCTTAAGAAAGACAGCAAACGTTTGCTTATTTCTTGCAGCAAGGAGAGTACTGACAGAGCCTGCACTTTACAGCGTCAGTCTCCCACAGCACTCTGTCGGATACTTCCCCTTCTCTGCTTTTTATTCACATAAGTTGAATGCACAGACATTACCAACCGATGACATTTCCTCAGATAATTCATTGTGCTGACCTGGGGCATATCTTGGTCGCACACATCCTGCTATTGTAACATTGTGCTTAACCATCACTTACAACATTGAAGCTTGAGACAATGTGTTTCCTCTTAAGACCTGTAGTGCTTGTACATACTTTTAAACTGCAAAATGACAATTCTCAACACAAAATATACATAAGTATTTTATCACTCTAACACAGGGGAAATCCTCAAGTGGGTAGAGGATTGTTTCCGCCAGTCCTGCAACACTCCCTATACATTCTACGTCAATTGAAAGTCCCATAGAGAAGCAGTCTATCCTCATACCCCTGTTATTCTCACTTCAATGACGTTTTTTGTCCCAAGAAAGCTGCCCAGCTACTGCAACATAGACCTTGGGACTGCGCAATTGATCTTGTTCCAGGTGGGCAGGTACCCCAAGGAAGAATTTACCCGCTATCACTTCCTGAACAGAGGACCATGGAGTGTGGTAGAAATTTCTTTAAGTTTGAGAGTTGCTAATTCTCAGAAAACAACCACAAGTGTGATGAATCATCTCAGGTTTAATCACGGGCCCGGAGAGGACGTCCTTGCAGAAGTCCTCTCCCGTTTGGGTTAAAAGACCAGTTTATATACATTTTGACAAGAAAGGGGTGGACTAATCTTGAACAGACTCCACATGTTTGTTCAGGTACTATCTTCAGTCTTCTTACCATCAAAGAAACAAATTGTTGGCAGTTATTTACAACCTTCTACCCTAAAACACTAAAACAATAAAACAGACAGAACCACATACCATGAAAGGGTCAAGCAAACATTCAACCCCCACATTGGTTTAAGTCAGTGACCATTTGCTCTGTCGTAAAATCCCACATTCCCCCCTTTTGACACAAAGTGTCAACACATTCAAGACAAGACATTAACAAAATGTTACATCATTAGTCAGGGTTTTTCTATATCTAGATCACTGTCAGTGTATGGGTTTCCCGGGGCCCAATCATTTAACTGTATTTCAGCAGTATTTGTCGATTCAGTTGGTAAGCTAACATAAAGTGAAGTGTATTCTCCTCCAAGTACTCCTCCTAACCATTTATACATCAGGGCCCGCATGCAAGTGAGTGCACATGTACAAAAACACAGGAGCATACTAAACATAATAACTACAGGGATTAAAATTTGCACAATTCCAGCACCCCAAGGACCAAACTTATCTGATAACCAATTTCTAAAACTGAAACCCGAAGATTCGGATGGCCCAAAAGCATCCCGAATCCGTTGTAATGTTGCTATAACATTTGTCATATTATCAGAATTGTCAGGAATGAGAGTGACGCAAGCATCTCCTGTCAAATTTAAAGTTAAACACAGGCCTCCAGTTTTGGCTAAAAGATAGTCTAAAGCCATTTCATGTTTTAATAATGTTAGTCTATGAGATTTGTCATTTGCTTGAAGTAAATAAAACCCTTTTATAGTCTCATTGGCAAATGCAGACATTGAATAGGTAATATTGTCAATGTGATCGGCTAAGAATGTTACACCGTACCAAGGTAACAACCCAATTCCCCATTTTTCACCTAAAGAAATACGCCAATGGAAAGCTTCAAGGGTTGAGAATTTTGCTATCTCTCGCTTCTCAATGTGGGTTACACTATGCATTAAATTAACAGGAACTAAGGCTAAGTTAACAATTGTAAGATTAACAAAATAGCAACACCCTGACCATCCTGACGGTAGGAAAAGAAATGCTCTGTTCCCACAAAGCCAATAAAAATTTCCAATAGGTGGTATACCCATATATGCAGGAGCATGAAGGTAATCATTTACTAATATTGTCTGTCCATCTTTGAAAGTGATATTAACTGAACCAGAAGCTGGCTGGTGCTCAGTCCCATGTGCAGTCATGATTGTTCGACTTGTAAGACCTGCAACAGGGTTTGTACATTGTGATATTCCCATAAACTGCCCTGTGCCATTTGAACACAAACACACCGAATGTGAAATATTTGTGGGTTGCAAAGGTACTTCCACAGGGTCAGCTATAGTAGAATTCAATGGAAATGGTGCAGGCAACATGTGATCACAAAACCAATCTACACATGATAAATAAATAGATTTCTGTTCCTGTGTATGTCCATATGCATCTGCGGTTGCACCATACCACATTCGATGGGAATATTTACAGTATTGCCTGCTGTGTTCACTTACAGATGTATATTTTGTAAAAGACTGTACTAAACTAATAACAGGGTCCAAACAAGGGCAATGCTGTGTTTCTAATTTAAAAAGAGAATGCCAACTTTCAGGAGGACCCTGAATAGCTAGAATGTTAGAATACGGTCCGTAGAGGTTGTTTTTATGCCACTGAATGTAGGAATACCAACTATTAACATGAACAGCAGGTTGAGATAGCACTTCCTCTGCGTCAAACCCCCAAGGTTTCCACTCGGACTGTTCGAACAACTGTCTTTTGCGTCTTATTAAGAGTTCTTTGTTTGCCTGTAAGATGTCATCTTCTGGGAGTCTGGATGACATGTCTTTGGTTCTTCCTTTCGTGGTTTCGTCTGTTCTGAATGCAGTCTGAATTATGGCTGCAGTGGTGATCACTCCAGTGATGACAACTGCTAACAGCACCCACAGTCCGCGCATCTTCTCAGCTCCTCGTCGTCGTCTCATCGGTGGCACCCTGTGGGAAGGGTTTACAGTGGGATGCATGAATCCACGTATCCTTCTCTGCAATCCGGACAGCCGTTGGGGTTGTCAGTAGCACCTGGTATGGTCCTGTCCAACGGGGCTGATTCCAATGCTTCCTCCTAAGGTCTTTAACCACTATCCAGTCTCCTGGCTGGATGGCATGGAGTTGTCCTACCACAGGCTCAGGAAGGGCAGCTTTTACCTTAGGGAAAATGAGCTTGAGAGTCTGGTTAAGTGCACAACAGTATTGTAACATCTCATCATCCATTCCTGTTAAAGTTAACTTATTCTGGGGGAAAGGCGTATTTGTCATTCGCATGGGTCGTCCAGTGAGTATCTCATAAGGAGAAAGCCCAGTTGTTTTATGTGGGCGGCCTCTCATAAACATTAGCGCTAAAGGTAAGACTTTTACCCATGACAATTGTGTTTCAGCCATTAATTTTGTAAGTTTGGTTTTCAGTGTCTGATTAGCTCTCTCAACTGCACCACCACTAGATGGATGGTATGCACAGTGTGTCTTCAAATTAATCTGAAGACTTACTGACAGACTCTGTATCACATTATTTACAAAATGTGACCCATTATCACTACTTAGTTTGGAAGGGAGTCCCCATCGTGGAATGATTTCTTTCAGTAATGCCTTTGCCACTGAAACAGCAGTAGCATTTCTGCATGGAAAACACTCAATCCATTTTGAAAACATATCCAATATTACTAAGCAATATTTGTAGCCATTGCATGGAGTGAGTTCAATAAAATCCATCATTAAGTGTTCAAATGGGCCTTCTGGTTTTGGATGCGCAGACATAGTTACTTCTAAACTTTTACCTATATTGTTAGTAGCACAAATCACACATTTTTTACAAAAATTTTCAGCAAACACTGAAAATCCTGGTGCATACCAAAATCTATTTACAATATCCACCATCCCCCCTTTTGACGCATGGTCAGGCCCATGAGTCAATTTTGCCAAGAAGGGAAATATGGATCTAGGGAGCACCGGGAGCCCAGTAGGGCTAACCCAGATACCCGAGGGAAGTTGTGTGCACCCTTTTCTTTTCCAGGCAGTTTGCTCACCCACATCAGCTCCTGTCTGTAATAAGGAGACATCATCAAGGGAAAAAACATTTTCCTGAATAGACAGGGGCATCTGTAGAATTGGGGAGACAGGTGAATTTGCTGCTGCCTTAGCTGCTCCATCCGCAGTTGCATTCCCCTGCGAGATGTGATCAGTAGCACCAGTGTGGGTCTGGCATTTACACACTGCTACTGAAGTAGGGAGCAATAAGGCATTCAGAAGATTAATAATGAGAATTCTGTGAGCAATCGGTTTACCCGTTGAGGTGAGGAAACCTCTGTTCTTCCACAAAGCATGGAAGTTGTGACAAACATTAAATGCATATTGAGAGTCAGTGTAGACTGTGATGCGTTTTCCGGTACCCAAAATGAAAGCTCTGGTTAGGGCAAACAACTCTGCAGCCTGAGCTGATAAGTGAGAGGGCAATCTAGCACTTTCAATTATATCATATTCAGTACAGACTGCATAAGCCACACATGGTGCCCCATTTGATGGGTTCCTCATTGAAGACCCATCAACAAAGAATACAGCTTCAGCATTAACCAAAGGTGTGTCAAATAAATCATCACGTGGATTAGCTGTAGCTTCTACAAGCTCTAAGCATGAATGAGGCTCTCCGTCTTCAGCTGTAGGGAGCAAGGTTGAAGGGTTAAGAACAGTGCAGCGTTTGAGAGTAACATGTGACATTGTTAATAAAATATTCTGCCAGTGCATCTGTCTAGCTGGTGTAAGATGAGCTGTTTTTGCTTGCAGAATGAGAGAGTGGACTGCATGGGGGACATGTACTGTAAGAGGACTCATGGCAACAATATCAGTTGTAGCTAAGACAGCTTCAGTAGTAGCTGCTACTGCTCTCAAACATGGTACCATACCTCTCTCTGTTATAGAAAGATATTTTGAATAATAACCTATGGGTCGTTGTTTGTCACCATGTTGCTGGGTGAGGACAGCAGACATGAAGCCATTTCGTTCAGATACAAATAAATTAAATGGTTTAGTGTGGTCTGGAAGTCCTAGACAGGGTGTGCTTGACAAGGCCTGTTTTAGTTCTGTGAAAGCAGTCTCTGCAGTCAAAGTCCAAGTCAAATCGTCAGTCATGGCCAAATGTTTTCCCCCATGTGTGATGTCATTAAGGGGTTGGGAGATCTCCGCATAGTTACGAATCCATGGACGGCAATAGCCTGCTAATCCTAAAAATGACATCATTTGTTTTTTATTTCGCGGTTTTGGTACATCCAGAATTGCTTGGATGCGTTCAGGACCCAATTTGCGACCCTCCGGAGTTAAAATATGGCCAAGATAGCGCACAGATTGTGAGACAAGTTGTAATTTGTCTTTTGAAACCTTGTGGCCGTTTTCTGCCAGAAAACTTAGTAGAGACACTGTGTCTGTTTGGCATGCTAGCTTTGTTGGGGAACATATTAACAAATCATCAACATACTGAACTAGTGTGCTACCACATGGACTCTCCCAATGTGAGAGGTTTTCAGCCACTGCCACTGTGAACAGAGTAGGACTTGAAGAAAACCCTTGGGGCATGCGAGTCCATGTGTAACGTTTACCATTGAAAGTGAATGCAAACCAGAACTGTGAGTCAGGATGAACAGGAATGCTAAAATATGCATTTGCTAAATCAATAACAGAATACCAACGAGTATCCCCCGGAATTTGAGACACTAGTGTTATTACGTTTGGAACTGTAGGAGCCACTTGGTGAACAGCTGCATTCACGGCTCTGAGGTCCTGAACCGGCCTCCAACTACCATTTGGTTTCTTTACAGGCAAGATTGGGGTGTTGCAGGGTGACTGAGGACATTCCACAATAGCACCTTTATCTATCAGTGACTGAATGACAGGAGCAATGCCTTCAACAGCTTCAGGACTCAGTGTATACTGTTTTTTACAAGGCCTAAAATTAGACTTTGGCTGTACAACAACAGGAGTTGCACCTTTTATTTCCCCAAAATCAAACTTACTTGTAGCCCACAATTTGCTAGGTACTGTTGAAAGTAATGCTTCCTCATCAGCCGTCAGAGGCATAAGGAGTAACGGTTCTTTATGCTGTGAATACAACCTATGAATAGATCGTATAACTGGTACTAGGATATGTAAGGAGCAGGATGTAATGTTCAATGATTTGCAATGTAATCTACCATCACACTCTGGCTGCCAGTCTGTAGCCTCTAGTGCTGTTTTAACCCACGAACTTATATCTTCCCAGGACTGATATGGTTGCTTTGTCAATGCAATGTGTGGGACAAAACCCCTTTCTGTAAACACAGCTAATTGTGACTTAGAGAGGCTTACTACAGCTGCTGCACAGTTGTGTCCAATTAATACTGAGGTTATTTCCAGTGTGTCTTTGTCAGTTGTAGTCCAAGCTTCTTCATATGTGATATCTCTGTTTTCTGCCGAAACATGAGAAATACATTGTAGGATTGCAGGTGCCTGTGTTATCTGTGGCACCATTGAATATAATTCATCTATGTCAGGGAACTGTATGAGATCCCATGAGTAATAACAGGCAGGTTGTGACAAAGAGAAGGGATAGAGACCGGCTGTTGCACAAGTTATGTTAATGCCTGTGGGCTCACATTTAACATCAACCCTTAGTGCACACATGAGGTCTCTGCCCATTAAATTTACAGGACATACATCTGACAAAAGGAACACATGGTCACCTCTGTAATCACCAAAACATACTGTAAGTGGCTCTGATAGTGGTTCAAGACCAGGAATGCCTGATGCTCCTATTGTCTTAAGGTATTGTGTTGTTTTCTGTGCATTTGGGAGCAATTTAGATTGAATGACAGAAATCTCTGCTCATAAATCTACTAAGAATGTTACATTCACTCCTTGTATCTTAAGAGTTAATCTAGGTGGTGTTTTTGAGTCTGATGTTAGTTGTATGTATTGATGGTATGTAACAACTGGTCTATTAGTGTGTGGTTGTAGAACTGTATGTGTGTCTCCGTCCTGACCTGCCTCCCCTGCCTCCTATGCTTGAGGAGCCTGGAACCCTGGTGAATGCACAGCAAGTCCCTGGGGCGGAGCATGTGGCCAGGGTTTCTCTTGCACTTGTGTGTCCTGTGAAGTCCTCCTCCTGTCTGTAGGACAGTTACGGGATATGTGTCCATATCCGTCACAAGTGTAACACCGTACTTCTGTGTTAGGCTGTCCTCTCTGACGCTGATCCTGCAGAAATTTTCGGCCTTTTGGAGTGTAGTGTCGTGGCCTCAGGCCCCTTCTGAGGGTTTGCGTTCCCTGTTGGTAATACATCAACTGAGCAGTTTGGAGAGTCTTTACCTGGTTCATGTGAGCCTCCACTCGGTTCCTTTCTGCGTGTAAGACATGTGTCCATACATTTGGCAAAGTCTCTGTTTCCCAGCCTACACATGATGTCATCACGCAGCTCCTTAAGCCAGGATAAAGACCATTTACTAATGCAGTTTTCAACAGGTGGGTGTATGCCGCATTACCTGGGTCGATTCCTGAATGCGCAGCGAATACCGTTTCCATGCGGGTGCGATAATCAGCTGCTGACTCCCCCTCTTTTTGTCTGGTATTGTGAATCTCAGGCCAGCAGACTCTCAAAGGAAACGCAGTTCGTACAGCATCATACAGGGTGTCCATCATGGTGGTGAACTGTTGGGACCCCACTGTTGCCGTGGTTGACCATGTTGTGGGTCTGATGTTTGCCCACCGGAGTTTGAAAAACCTGCGACACACAGCTTCTACTTCCTGTAACGTAGGGTTATACATAGTGAGTAATTGCTGCATTGCTGTTACCCATTTCTCACCGCCAGTTTTTTGGGGGTCTGGTAGTTCATCCGCAACCTCCTTCAGTTCATCTGGCTGCCATGGTCTGTAGACGAGCACTTCTGGATTCCAGTTGGCCTGTGCCTGTGCGTCTTGTGGCATAGGCTGAGGGTTAGGGAACGTCATCATGGGCATCTGGTGTATTTCCCCTTTGTTGGTCTGGCTCCTCAGCCAGTAGTCAAATGTAGCTGCTAGGGGAGACTTTGTTCTGCTCAAAGGATCAGGTGAAATTTGAGTTTTTTTCTCAGTCTGGGTTTTCGCTGGTTGAGGGGTTATGTAAAGAGAAGACAGGTCAGGATAGAGTTGCTCAGATTCACTTTCTTGTCCTTCGTATGAACTTCCCTGTGACTGGGCACTTGCTGCTGCAGCCACCTGGGCTCTGATAGGCTGTGCTGCTGCTGGACCCCCCACGGGCATAGCGACAGCATATGGAGGAGGCAGGTTACCCTTTCTTACTCTACGTTTCTGTTTTCCCTTTTTAACTTCCTCACCATCAGACTTTGCTAAGTTTACCATCAACCCTGCAGTGGATTTCTTTTCTTTCACCTCTGCCTCCCTTTCCCATTTCTGGAAAGAGTGCCAATTTATTTTCTTCCCTTTTCTTTTCTTTGTCACTTCCGCTTCTCTTTCTTCCAACAATATTCTACACCGCTTCAAACAGTCTGTGCTAAGTGTGCCTTGCAATGGAAACACCCCTTCAGTAATGGCGTGCCATAGTGGAATCTCCTCAACTGCACATTTACCCCATTTCTCTGTCATTATTTTAGCAGGGCCTGTCAGAGGGTCAGGTAGGATTTCTAATTTCCCCGGATTATTCCCCATGTTCCTAGACTCACTGGGACTGGTGCTTACACTTTCATTGGGCTTATAACACACACACAATAAATTCTCATTCACTCTGATCTTCCCATCTCATCGTATGGTCGGATCTTATCAGACAAACACTAACTTTGGGTAACTGTCTTCAGCCAGGTAGTTTGTATGACACTTTCGTTCCGAGCAACGTACCCTTACTGTACACACATTGTGCATACAAGACACTGAAGGAGTCACCACAAAGCTTATAAAATTATCACCACATTCACACGCCCAATTTATTTTATGGGATGATTTCTAAGAATAATAGACAATAATACCCTCACTCCTCAGAAACAATAATAGCTTACTCCTCATTACTTACTTCTCAGTAACAACATTAACAATAACAGCTTACTTTTCATAAACAACAATATCGTTTTCCATTAACAATCATAGCTTACTTCGTCAGTACTGTCTTAATTTTTTCATGTTTGCCACGTACGGGTCGTTTCCTTAATAAACCATATGGCTTCCCGAAGGAAGACTTACGTTTGTAATCCTCAGCCAGTGGGGTTTTCTCGTTGTTTCTTGTTTTTTTATTCTTTTTTGGTTTTTGTTTTTTAGGATTATTTTTTCATCATCTGGCGTCTGTCCCGCAGACACACTGGTCTCATTACCAGGAGGGATTACAACGATCACGTGATTACCAAACACACACCTAGGGTTTTTCTTTAACGCAGACCAAAAACATACCAAAAAACATACAGAAGAAATGATTCATAACACTGTACTCACTCAGTAAATGAATGGAGCATCCACTGTCCGCCACCCGTTCTGACCTCAGGCGGGATCCAGGTCCTCCGTTTGTCGGAGCGGAATTTTCCCTGTGTTTAACTTTTACCACCGGTGGTTTCCTTCGGTCTAGAACAGGCAACAGTCAGTGGCATGTCCATCCCATCCTCGTCGCCAAATTGTGGTAGAAATTTCTTTAAGTTTGAGAGTTGCTAATTCTCAGAAAACAACCACAAGTGTGATGAATCATCTCAGGTTTAATCACGGGCCCGGAGAGGACGTCCTTGCAGAAGTCCTCTCCCGTTTGGGTTAAAAGACCAGTTTATATACATTTTGACAAGAAAGGGGTGGACTAATCTTGAACAGACTCCACATGTTTGTTCAGGTACTATCTTCAGTCTTCTTACCATCAAAGAAACAAATTGTTGGCAGTTATTTACAACCTTCTACCCTAAAACACTAAAACAATAAAACAGACAGAACCACATACCATGAAAGGGTCAAGCAAACATTCAACCCCCACATTGGTTTAAGTCAGTGACCATTTGCTCTGTCGTAAAATCCCACAGGAGGAATATGTCAAAGAGGCGCTGCAACAGGGTTACATTGTGCCATCTACATCCCCTGCTGCTTCGAGTTTCTTCTTCGTGTCCAAGAAGGATGGAGGACTGAGACCCTGTATTGATTACCGTAAGCTTAATGAAATCACCATCAAGTTCCGATACCCACTTCCCCTTGTACCCACCGCCTTGGAACAGCTACGCGGTGCTACCATCTTCACCAAACTGGATCTACGCAGCGCTTACAATCTCATCCGCATATGTGAGGGAGATGAATGGAAGACGGCTTTTGTGACCCCTACTGGCCATTATAATACCGAGTTATGCCCTATGGACTAGTCAATGCCCCATCCATCTTCCAGGGTTTCATGCATGAAATACTCTGAGAGTTCCTTAATCGATTTGTCATTGTTTACATTGATGACATCCTTATCTACTCCCGTAGTTTGACCGAGCATCGTCAACACGTTATGGAGGTGCTCCAGCGGTTAAGACAGTACCATTTGTATCTCATAGCTGAAAAATGCCTCTTCCATCAATCGACAATTAATTTCCTCGGATATATTATCAGTAATGGATAAAGAGAAAGTAAAGGCAGTCACTTCCTGGCCCCATCCAACTACAGTAAAGGAGCTTCAGAGGTTCTTAGGTTTCTCTAATTTCTATCGCCGGTTCATATCCAATCACAGCACTATTACAAGCCCCCTCACGGACTTACTTAAAGGTAAAACCAAGGTCCTATCCTGGAACCCTGAGGCTGGGGACGCATTCTAGAGGTTGAAACATGCATTCACTCATGCCCCACTCCTAGTTCATCCCAATCCTAAGTTGCCGTTTGTCGTGGAAGTAGACGCGTCCACAACAGGGGTCGGAGTGGTACTATCACAACAGTACGGAACACCTCCCAAACTCCACCCCTGCGCCTACTTCTCTCGGAAACTCAGCCTAACAGAGAGAAAGTACAACATTGGAAATCGTGAACTTCTAGCCATCAAACTAGCTCTGGAAGAGTGGAGACACTGGCTGGAAGGGGCAGCACATCCCTTCCTGGTTTTAACAGATCACAAGCACCTACAATATCTCTGTGAAGCCAAACGACTGAACCCTCGCCAAGCCCGATGGGCTCTGCTTTTTACCCGGTTCCAGTTCAAAATTTCCTACCACCTAGAAATGTCAAGGCCGATGCCCTATCACGCCTCCATAACCCCGAAGCGAGGACGGAAGAACACGAGGGGATACTGCCGTCCAGAATCTTCATCAGCCCCATTCAGTGGACGTCTCCCATGATTGCCTCTTCCACACCATCGCTCTCCCCGCCGGGCTGTCCTCCTGATCACCGATACGTTCCTAGAAATAAACGCACTTCTCTCATTCATACAATTCACACCTCCTTAGGCACTGGCCACCCACTGGATTTCGTAACTGACCTGCCTGTCTCGGATGGTAACACCTGCATTTCAGTTATCATAGATCGATTTTCTAAATTCTGTTGCCTTATACCTCTTACAGGCCTTCCCACAGCTCTCCAAACAGCGGAGCTCATATTCAATCAGGTCTTCCGGAATTTTGGTCTCCCCGAAGACATCGTGTCGGACAGAGGACCACAATTCATCTCAAGAGTTTGGAAGGCGTTCTTCTCTCTCCTAGGTGTGGCAGTAAACCTGTCCTCTGGTTACCAATCACAGTCAAATGGGCAGACCGAGCGGAAGATCCAGGAAGTGAGTCGCTTCCTGAGAACGTTCTGCCATGACCACCAGGAGTCCCGGAATCAGTTCCTGGGTTGGGCCGAGTATGCCCAAAATTCCCTCCGGCACAGCTCTTCTGGACTCACCACCTTCCAGTGCGTGCTCGGTTTCCAGCCCCCCTTGTTTCCCTGGTCTGGGGAGCCCTCTGATGTCCCTGCTGTCGACTATTGGTTTCGCAAGAGTGAGAGAGTCTGGGATGCAGCACTCTGTTATTTTCCAATCTCATCTGTGCTTCTCTAGTCTCTTTCCCTTTCTTTTGTCAGCTCTCTCATTTTCCTAGCCTCAAATGCCTCTTGTTCTGGCTGCGCGTCTTCCCCATTGTCCCTTTTTCTTTCTCTCACTCTGTCTTCCTACAGCTGCTGCAGGCTCTATATCTAAACTTTCTCCTGTAACTGTCAACACTGGGTAGGCGCTGGGGGGTGGTGGGTTTTCACTTCCTGATATGGTGGTGGAGGAGGTGCAGGCTCGCTTCTATTCCTCCCTTTTGACGTTGGTTTCTGTTCCTGATTATAAGAGTCTGCACATGTGCAACACACCCAGGCATCATAGAGCTTAGTTCTGTATTCTTCTAAATCTTTTACCTTTTTCTTTAACTTGGACTTGTTCAACATTCCTGCTTCCCCAATATCTTTTTCCAATTTTTCCTTTTCTTCTCTAACCTCCTCTTGTTTTTTCCACAAGGTATTTTTCAGCGGCACTCTCATGGATGGGGAGAGTCCTTTCTCCCTCATTACGTCTTGTACCAAAACTCTCATGTCTTCTTTAGCTTTGTCTCTATTTTTCGGATTTTCTCTTCCACTCACCGCTTGCATGAGATGGATAATCTGATCACTTACTGGTTTCCATCTCTTCATTCTGGGACCCCACCCATCATCATTTATTTCCCTGTCGAATTCTCCGTCCATTTTTACTTACCTCCTTTAATTTTTCCTGTAAATGAAACCTTTTCTCAATACAAAACAACTTTCCCTATACCACACAAGCCAGTCAGTTTGTATAGAGTACACCCGAGCAACTGACCCAATTGAACACTACTTCTCTCGCAACTTCCTGATCAGCTGCTTAGTTAACACCGCAAGGTATCCACAGCTCAACAGGGGCGGCTTTTCGTGTTCTTTAGGGGCTCTAACCCTTTTCTTTATAGGGACTCTAACCCTTTTCCTTAATCACTTATGTGCTCATTTACTACTGTTTGCTCATGCAATAATTTAGGAATAGGTCAACTCACCCACTGAAATTCTTAATTTAATGTTTCAGCCAATATGCAGAATTCGATGAAACAGGTTTCTGCTTACCTTTCTATGGCTGGCCAGAATTTTCGGTGGAGTGCATCTGATCTGTCTTTTGATGTCCAATCACAGATCTCCTCAAATCCCGGACGAGCCCCCAATTTGTTGGGACAAGAACTTCGCCTGTGTCCCCCCGAGTTGGTTTATTTGAAGAGATCAGTCAGTAGCCTATTGAAGATTCTATACTTTTATTGTTTCCACAGCAACACAGATTACATGAGCAAATACAGTCAGATATATCTGGAGTTCTGTGACACTATTTCTAATGCATGTAGCCACAGAACTGAAAACAAGGAACAGACAGTGGTTATATAGTCTGATTACGCCCTTCTCAACTGTAACTCTTGCTGCTCAGCTCGTTCCCATATATGGCCTTTACATCAGTGTATGCTCAATAATATTTCACCTCCTATATGTGGTCTCTACACCAGTATATGCTCAGTAATATTTCACTTCCCATATGTGGTCTTTACACCAGTGATTACAATAATTCAGTCTTTTATCTTTGACCCCTCACATTAGCCAGGTTTGTGCACACAAACAAGGAATTTGACTCTGGTTCACTAAGTGGAAGGTAAGACATACAAAAAGCAAGAAAACGTCTGCCATGACTGCCATGTTTCATCAGAGGTTCAGATGTGTTTTGGGGTAGGAGTTATGGCACCAGCAGCCCTGCCCAACTGAAAACACATTTTACATAGACCTGACCACCACAAGTACATATGAAAACAATAAGCAAATTTAACACAGAAAAAAATCTTGCAAATATTTATTTCTATAAATGTATTTAACATCCATTTTTTCAGCTTTGGCACAAAAGTCTTATGGGGGCTGGTGTTACAGGACTGTGTTGTCATTGGCCAGCTGTATAAGAGTGACTGTTGCAGGACCGTGTCCTCATTGGCCAGCTGTATAAGAGTGACTGTTGCAGGACCATGTCCTCATTGGCCAGCTAAACAGGGTGAGTGTCACAGGACTGTGTCCTCATTGTCCATTTACTTTTGCATGACTGTTATTGCACTTACTGGCCAACTACTGTTGCCAGGGGTGTTGTGCTGAAGAGTTGTGCTGCCTGGGACTGGTTACAGCCAGTAGCAGCACTCAGCCTGTTAAATGTGATTCTGGCCTGTTTTTCCCATATTAGTTATTAGTTATTTACTTTCAATGTCCTCATTTTTTTCAGTTCTTAGCCGCATATCTCATTCCATACCTTACCCACTGCTGATTACCTGGATCATGTGTGTTTTGCCAATCAGAAGCTTTTTAACAGTGATTGATACCACTGACTACAGTGACTGCAGAAGGTTATACACCAGGGGTATTCAACTAAAATTTAATGAGGTCCAGTTACAGAAAATTTCTTGAAGCAAAGGTCCGGAAGATCATAATGTCTAACTAGTTAGTGTGATATGTATTTAAGTAGCCTAGTAGTTTTATCAACATCTGCATGTACAATACCTGACTGTCAAATCAAATGAATTCAGCAAAATTCAAAAACTTTTTGACAATATGTATTGTCATGTAACAGACAACTGAACATATATGTATGGCTGTAGATATGTATAATGTTCTCTCATTAACTGAGTTCTCTCTCTTTCTCCGTCTCACTCGCCTGTTTCTCTTCCTTTGTTTTCTACATGTATCGCCTTTTTTCTTTTTGTTTGTAACCGTCTTTTCATGTGTAACTTGCCTCTAGCACTGTTTACAATGTAGAGTCATAATGTTTACCGCCTGGGATGCACAGACTTGATTGGCTGAGTGGTATCACGTGGGATGGCTCAACTCGCATGCAATTGGTCTGTGCGTTTCCACTACTGTAAAGTCTACAAAAGCTGTGCCGGTGGAAATAGAAGCGCCCCGTTAGGTTTTAAATCACAATCTTCTGTGTTGGCTGTAGGTCCGGGTCCGTATGGGGCGGCTTCTGGTGTGGGATTTTACGACAGAGCAAATGGTCACTAACTTAAACCAATGTGGGGGTTGAATGCTTGCTTGACCCTATCATGGTATGTGGTTCTATCTGTTTTATTGTTTTAGTGTTTTAGGGTAGGAAGTTGTAAATAACTGCCAACAATTTGTTTCTTTGATGGTAAGAAGACTGAAGATAGTACCTGAACAACCAATGTGGGGGTCTGTTCAAGATTAGTCCACCCCTTTCTTGTCAAAATGTATATAAACTGGTCTTTTAACACAGACGGGAGAGGACCTCTGAAAGGCCTCTCCGGGCCCGTGATTAAACCTGAGATGATTCATCACACTTGTGGTTGTTTTCTGAGAATTAGCAACTCTCAAACTTAAAGAAATTTCTACCACAATTTGGCGACGAGGATGGGATGGACATGCCACTGACTGGCGCCTGTTCTAGACCGAAGGAAACCACCGGTGGTAAAAGTTAAACACAGGGAAAATTCCGCTCCGACAAACGGAGGACCTGGATCCCGCCTGAGGTCAGAACGGGTGGCGGACAGTGGATGCTCCATTCATTTACTGAGTGAGTACAGTGTTATGAATCATTTCTTCTGTATGTTTTTTGGTATGTTTTTGGTCTGCGTTAAAGAAAAACCTAGGTGTGTGTTTGGTAATCACGTGATCGTTGTAATCCCTCCTGGTAATGAGACCAGTGTGTCTGCGGGACAGACGCCAGATGATGAAAAAATAATCCTAAAAAACAAAAACCAAAAAAGAATAAAAAAAACAAGAAACAACGAGAAAACCCCACTGGCTGAGGATTACAAACGTAAGTCTTCCTTCGGGAAGCCATATGGTTTATTAAGGAAACGACCCGTACGTGGCAAACATGAAAAAATTAAGACAGTACTGACGAAGTAAGCTCTGATTGTTAATGGAAAACGATGTTGTTTTTTGAAAAGTAAGCTGTTATTGTTAATGTTGTTACTGAGAAGTAAGTAATGAGGAGTAAGCTATTATTGTTTCTGAGGAGTGAGGGTATTATTGTCTATTATTCTCATCCATAGAAATCATCCCATAAAATAAATTGGGCGTGTGAATGTGGTGATAATTTTATAAGCTTTGTGGTGACTCCTTCAGTGTCTTGTATGCACAATGTGTGTACAGTAAGGGTACGTTGCTCGGAACAAAAGTGTCATACAAACTACCTGGCTGAAGAAAGTTACCCAAAGTTAGTGTTTGTCTGATAAGATCCGACCATACGATGAGATGGGAAGATCAGAGTGAATGAGAATTTATTGTTTGTGTGTTATAAGCCCAATGAAAGTGTAAGCACCAGTCCCAGTGAGTCTAGGAACATGGGGAATAATCCGGGGAAATTAGAAATCCTACCTGACCCTCTGACAGGCCCTGCTAAAATAATGACAGAGAAATGGGGTAAATGTGCAGTTGAGGAGATTCCACTATGGCACGCCATTACTGAAGGGGTGTTTCCATTGCAAGGCACACTTAGCACAGACTGTTTGAAGCGGTGTAGAATATTGCTGGAAGAAAGAGAAGCGGAAGTGACAAAGAAAAGAAAAGGGAAGAAAATAAATTGGCACTCTTTCCAGAAATGGGAAAGGGAGGCAGAGGTGAAAGAAAAGAAATCCACTGCAGGGTTGATGGTGAAATTAGCAAAGTCTGATGGTGAGGAAGTTAAGAAGGGAAAACAGAAACGTAGAGTAAGAAAGGGTAACCTGCCTCCTCCATATGCTGTCGCTATGCCCGTGGGGGGTCCAGCAGCAGCACAGCCTATCAGAGCCCAGGTGGCTGCAGCAGCAAGTGCCCAGTCACATGGAAGTTCAGACGAAGAACAAGAAAGTGAATCTGAGAAACTCTATCCTGACCTGTCTTCTCTTTACATAACCCCTCAACCAGCGAAAACCCAGACTGAGAGAAAAACTCAAATTTCACCTGATCCTTTGAGCAGAACAAAGTCTCCCCTAGCAGCTACATTTGACTACTGGCTGAGGAGCCAGACCAACAAAGGGGAAATACACCAGATGCCCATGATGACGTTCCCTAACCCTCAGCCTATGCCACAAGACGCACAGGCACAGGCCAACTGGAATCCAGAAGTGCTCGTCTACAGACCATGGCAGCCAGATGAATTGAAGGAGGTTGCGGATGAACTACCGGACCCCCAAAAAACTGGCGGTGAGAAATGGGTAACAGCAATGCAGCAATTACTCACTATGTATAACCCTACGTTACAGGAAGTAGAAGCTGTGTGTCGCAGGTTTTTCAAACTCCGGTGGGCAAACATCAGACCCACAACATGGTCAACCACGGCAACAGTGGGGTCCCAACAGTTCACCACCATGATGGACACCCTGTATGACGCTGAGCGAACTGCGTTTCCTTTGAGAGTCTGCTGGCCTGAGATTCACAATACCAGACAAAAAGAGGGGGAGTCAGCAGCTGATTATCGCACCCGCATGGAAACGGTATTCGCTGCGCATTCAGGAATCGACCCAGGTAATGCGGCATACACCCACCTGTTGAAAACTGCATTAGTGAATGGTCTTTATCCTGGCTTAAGGAGCTGCGTGATGACATCATGTGTAGGCTGGGAAACAGAGACTTTGCCAAATGTATGGACACATGTCTTACACGCAGAAAGAAACCGAGTGGAGGCTCACATGAACCAGGTAAAGACTCTCCAAACTGCTCAGTTGATGTATTACCAACAGGGAACGCAAACCCTCAGAAGGGGCCTGAGGCCACGACACTACACTCCAAAAGGCCGAAAATTTCTGCAGGATCAGCGTCAAAGAGGACAGCCTAACACAGAAGTACGGTGTTACACTTGTGACGGATATGGACACATATCCCGTAACTGTCCTACAAACAGGAGGAGGACTTCACAGGACACACAAGTGCAAGAGAAACCCTGGCCACATGCTCCGCCCCAGGGACTTGCTGTGCATTCACCAGGGTTCCAGGCTCCTCAAGCATAGGAGACAGGGGAGGCAGGTCAGAACATTGCACTACACGGAGACACACATACAGTTCTACAGCCACACACTAATAGACCAGCTGTTACATACCATCAATACATACAACTAACATCAGACTCAAAAACACCACCTAGATTAACTCTTAAGATACAAGGAGTAAATGTAACATTCTTAGTAGATTCAGGAGCAGAGATTTCTGTCATTCAATCTAAATTGCTCCCAAATGCACAGAAAACAACACAATACCTTAAGACAATAGGAGCATCAGGCATTCCTGGTCTTGAACCACTGTCAGAGCCACTTACAGTATGTTTTGGTGATTACAGAGGTGACCATGTGTTCCTTTTGTCAGATGTATGTCCTGTAAATTTAATGGGCAGAGACCTCATGTGTGCACTAAGGGTTGATGTTAAATGTGAGCCCACAGGCATTAACATAACTTGTGCAACAGCCGGTCTCTATCCCTTCTCTTTGTCACAACCTGCCTGTTATTACTAATGGGATCTCATACAGTTCCCTGACATAGATGAATTATATTCAATGGTGCCACAGATAACACAGGCACCTGCAATCCTACAATGTATTTCTCATGTTTCGGCAGAAAACAGAGATATCACATATGAAGAAGCTTGGACTACAACTGACAAAGACACACTGGAAATAACCTCAGTATTAATTGGACACAACTGTGCAGCAGCTGTAGTAAGCCTCTCTAAGTCACAATTAGCTGTGTTTACAGAAAGGGGTTTTGTCCCACACATTGCATTGACAAAGCAACCATATCAGTCCTGGGAAGATATAGGTTCGTGGGTTAAAACAGCCCTAGAGGCTACAGACTGGCAGCCAGAGTGTGATGGTAGATTACATTGCAAATCATTGAACATTACATCCTGCTCCTTACATATCCTAGTACCAGTTATACGATCTATTCATAGGTTGTATTCACAGCATAAAGAACCGATACTCCTTATGCCTCTGACAGCTGATGAGGAAGCATTACTTTCAACAGTACCTAGCAAATTGTGGGCTACAAGTAAATTTGATTTTGGGGAAATAAAAGGTGCAACTCCTGTTGTTGTACAGCCAAAGTCTAATTTTAGGCCTTGTAAAAAACAGTATACACTGAGTCCTGAAGCTGTTGAAGGCATTGCTCCTGTCATTCAGTCACTGATAGATAAAGGTGCTATTGTGGAATGTCCTCAGTCAACCTGCAACACCCCAATCTTGCCTGTAAAGAAACCAAATGGTAGTTGGAGGCCGGTTCAGGACCTCAGAGCCGTGAATGCAGCTGTTCACCAAGTGGCTCCTACAGTACCAAACGTAATAACACTAGTGTCTCAAATTCCGGGGGATACTCGTTGGTATTCTGTTATTGATTTAGCAAATGCATATTTTAGCATTCCTGTTCATCCTGACTCACAGTTCTGGTTTGCATTCACTTTCAATGGTAAACGTTACACATGGACTCGCATGCCCCAAGGGTTTTCTTCAAGTCCTACTCTGTTCACAGTGGCAGTGGCTGAAAACCTCTCACATTGGGAGAGTCCATGTGGTAGCACACTAGTTCAGTATGTTGATGATTTGTTAATATGTTCCCCAACAAAGCTAGCATGCCAAACAGACACAGTGTCTCTACTAAGTTTTCTGGCAGAAAACGGCCACAAGGTTTCAAAAGACAAATTACAACTTGTCTCACAATCTGTGCGCTATCTTGGCCATATTTTAACTCCGGAGGGTCGCAAATTGGGTCCTGAACGCATCCAAGCAATTCTGGATGTACCAAAACCGCGAAATAAAAAACAAATGATGTCATTTTTAGGATTAGCAGGCTATTGTCCATGGATTCGTAACTATGCGGAGATCTCCCAACCCCTTAATGACATCACACATGGGGGAAAACATTTGGCCATGACTGAAGATTTGACTTGGACTTTGACTGCAGAGACTGCTTTCACAGAACTAAAACAGGCCTTGTCAAGCACACCCTGTCTAGGACTTCCAGACCACACTAAACCATTTAATTTATTTGTATCTGAACGAAATGGCTTCATGTCTGCTGTCCTCACCCAGCAACATGGTGACAAGCAACGACCCATAGGTTATTATTCAAAATATCTTTCTATAACAGAGAGAGGTATGGTACCATGTTTGAGAGCAGTAGCAGCTACTACTGAAGCTGTCTTAGCTACAACTGATATTGTTGCCATGAGTCCTCTTACAGTACATGTCCCCCATGCAGTCCACTCTCTCATTCTGCAAGCAAAAACAGCTCATCTTACACCAGCTAGACAGATGCACTGGCAGAATATTTTATTAACAATGTCACATGTTACTCTCAAACGCTGCACTGTTCTTAACCCTTCAACCTTGCTCCCTACAGCTGAAGACGGAGAGCCTCATTCATGCTTAGAGCTTGTAGAAGCTACAGCTAATCCACGTGATGATTTATTTGACACACCTTTGGTTAATGCTGAAGCTGTATTCTTTGTTGATGGGTCTTCAATGAGGAACCCATCAAATGGGGCACCATGTGTGGCTTATGCAGTCTGTACTGAATATGATATAATTGAAAGTGCTAGATTGCCCTCTCACTTATCAGCTCAGGCTGCAGAGTTGTTTGCCCTAACCAGAGCTTTCATTTTGGGTACCGGAAAACGCATCACAGTCTACACTGACTCTCAATATGCATTTAATGTTTGTCACAACTTCCATGCTTTGTGGAAGAACAGAGGTTTCCTCACCTCAACGGGTAAACCGATTGCTCACAGAATTCTCATTATTAATCTTCTGAATGCCTTATTGCTCCCTACGTCAGTAGCAGTGTGTAAATGCCAGGCCCACACTGGTGCTACTGATCACATCTCGCAGGGGAATGCAACTGCGGATGGAGCAGCTAAGGCAGCAGCAAATTCACCTGTCTCCCAATTTCTACAGATGCCCCTGTCTATTCAGGAAAATGTTTTTTCCCTTGATGATGTCTCCTTATTACAGACAGGAGCTGATGTGGGTGAGCAAACTGCCTGGAAAAGAAAAGGGTGCACACAACGTCCCTCGGGTATTTGGGTTAGCCCTACTGGGCTCCCGGTGTTCCCTAGATCCATATTTCCCTTCTTGGCAAAATTGACTCATGGGCCTGACCATGCGTCAAAAGGGGGGATGGTGGATATTGTAAATAGATTTTGGTATGCACCAGGATTTTCAGTGTTTGCTGAAAATTTTTGTAAAAAATGTGTGATTTGTGCTACTAACAATATAGGTAAAAGTTTAGAAGTAACTATGTCTGCGCATCCAAAACCAGAAGGCCCATTTGAACACTTAATGATGGATTTTATTGAACTCACTCCATGCAATGGCTACAAATATTGCTTAGTAATATTGGATATGTTTTCGAAATGGATTGAGTGTTTTCCATGCAGAAATGCTACTGCTGTTTCAGTGGCGAAGGCATTACTGAAAGAAATCATTCCACGATGGGGACTCCCTTCCAAACTAAGTAGTGATAATGGGTCACATTTTGTAAATAATGTGATACAGAGTCTGTCAGTAAGTCTTCAGATTAATTTGAAGACACACTGTGCATACCATCCATCTAGTGGTGGTGCAGTTGAGAGAGCTAATCAGACACTGAAAACCAAACTTACAAAATTAATGGCTGAAACACAATTGTCATGGGTAAAAGTCTTACCTTTAGCGCTAATGTTTATGAGAGGCCGCCCACATAAAACAACTGGGCTCTCTCCTTATGAGATACTCACTGGACGACCCATGCGAATGACAAATACGCCTTTTCCCCAGAATAAGTTAACTTTAACAGGAATGGATGATGAGATGTTACAATACTGTTGTGCACTTAACCAGACTCTCAAGCTCATTTTCCCTAAGGTAAAAGCTGCCCTTCCTGAGCCTGTGGTAGGACAACTCCATGCCATCCAGCCAGGAGACTGGAGAGTGGTTAAAGACCTTAGGAGGAAGCATTGGAACCCGCCCCGTTGGACAGGACCATACCAGGTGCTACTGACGACCCCAACGGCTGTGCGGATTGCAGAGAAGGATACGTGGATTCATGCATCCCACTGTAAACCCTTCCCACAGGGTGCCACCGATGAGACGACGACGAGGAGCTGAGAAGATGCACGGACTGTGGGTGCTGTTAGCAGTTGTCATCACTGGAGTGATCACCACTGCAGCCATAATTCAGACTGCATTCAGAACAGACGAAACCACGAAAGGAAGAACCAAAGACATGTCATCCAGACTCCCAGAAGATGACATCTTACAGGAAAACAAAGAACTCTTAATAAGACGCAAAAGACAGTTGTTCGAACAGTCCGAGTGGAAACCTTGGGGGTTTGACGCAGAGGAAGTGCTATCTCAACCCGCTGTTCATGTTAATAGTTGGTATTCCTACATTCAGTGGCATAAAAACAACCTTTATGGACCGTATTCTAACATTCTAGCTATTCAGGGTCCTCCTGAAAGTTGGCATTCTCTTTTTAAATTAGAAACACAGCATTGCCCTTGTTTGGACCCTGTTATTAGTTTAGTACAGTCTTTTACAAAATATACATCTGTAAGCGAACACAGCAGGCAATACTGTAAATATTCCCATCGAATGTGGTATGGTGCAACCGCAGATGCATATGGACATACACAGGAACAGAAATCTATTTATTTATCATGTGTAGATTGGTTTTGTGATCACATGTTGCCTGCACCATTTCCATTGAATTCTACTATAGCTGACCCTGTGGAAGTACCTTTGCAACCCACAAATATTTCACATTCGGTGTGTTTGTGTTCAAATGGCACAGGGCAGTTTATGGGAATATCACAATGTACAAACCCTGTTGCAGGTCTTACAAGTCGAACAATCATGACTGCACATGGGACTGAGCACCAGCCAGCTTCTGGTTCAGTTAATATCACTTTCAAAGATGGACAGACAATATTAGTAAATGATTACCTTCATGCTCCTGCATATATGGGTATACCACCTATTGGAAATTTTTATTGGCTTTGTGGGAACAGAGCATTTCTTTTCCTACCGTCAGGATGGTCAGGGTGTTGCTATTTTGTTAATCTTACAATTGTTAACTTAGCCTTAGTTCCTGTTAATTTAATGCATAGTGTAAACCACATTGAGAAGCGAGAGATAGCAAAATTCTCAACCCTTGAAGCTTTCCATTGGCGTATTTCTTTAGGTGAAAAATGGGGAATTGGGTTGTTACCTTGGTACGGTGTAACATTCTTAGCCGATCACATTGACAATATTACCTATTCAATGTCTGCATTTGCCAATGAGACTATAAAAGGGTTTTATTTACTTCAAGCAAATGACAAATCTCATAGACTAACATTATTAAAACATGAAATGGCTTTAGACTATCTTTTAGCCAAAACTGGAGGCCTGTGTTTAACTTTAAATTTGACAGGAGATGCTTGCGTCACTCTCATTCCTGACAATTCTGATAATATGACAAATGTTATAGCAACATTACAACGGATTCGGGATGCTTTTGGGCCATCCGAATCTTCGGGTTTCAGTTTTAGAAATTGGTTATCAGATAAGTTTGGTCCTTGGGGCGCTGGAATTGTGCAAATTTTAATCCCTGTAGTTATAATGTTTAGTATGCTCCTGTGTTTTTGTACATGTGCACTCACTTGCATGCGGGCCCTGATGTATAAATGGTTAGGAGGAGTACTTGGAGGAGAATACACTTCACTTTATGTTAGCTTACCAACTGAATCGACAAATACTGCTGAAATACAGTTAAATGATTGGGCCCCGGGAAACCCATACACTGACAGTGATCTAGATATAGAAAGACCCTGACTAATGATGTAATATTTTGTTAATGTTAATGTCTTGTCTTAAAATGTGTTGACACTTTGTGTCAAAAGGGGGGAATGTGGGATTTTACGACAGAGCAAATGGTCACTAACTTAAACCAATGTGGGGGTTGAATGCTTGCTTGACCCTTTCATGGTATGTGGTTCTATCTGTTTTATTGTTTTAGTGTTTTAGGGTAGGAAGTTGTAAATAACTGCCAACAATTTGTTTCTTTGATGGTAAGAAGACTGAAGATAGTACCTGAACAACCAATGTGGGGGTCTGTTCAAGATTAGTCCACCCCTTTCTTGTTAAAATGTATATAAACTGGTCTTTTAACACAGACGGGAGAGGACCTCTGAAAGGCCTCTCCGGGCCCGTGATTAAACCTGAGATGATTCATCACACTTGTGGTTGTTTTCTGAGAATTAGCAACTCTCAAACTTAAAGAAATTTCTACCACACTGGGTCCGCACCCGGACCTGTTAGTGACCTAGGCTATACACTATCAATGACTGACTCCTCAAATGTCTTCGCCACTGCATGGTTTACGTCCTTGACCAATCTGTTGATACACTGCTGAATCTGTTCAATGACAATGCCTCTTCATTGTAAAGGTTGTCTGTCTCTACAGAGACGATCAATCCACTTCCAAACAGAAGGCCAACACAGTGCAAGACGCTGTAATCGCAACTAGCTACATGCTGCGGACAGCAAACTTTAATCTGACATTCTGTGACTATGTACAGTAACCTAGCAATTACACATGGTTTCTGTTGCTTTTACATAAAAACTCCTACATAATTACCATAGTTAACGTCAGTGGTGGACAAAGTATTCAACTTTATTAGTTGAGTTAAAGTGTAGATCCTCCTGGTCAAATATTACTCCATGTTGTAAATTCCTTAATGCTACTGTTATAATTATTAATATAACTTCGTTGATTTTAGTCAGGTATTGTTTGAGTAGTCCATGGTTCTCGAAGGATAATTATCAAACATCTTATCAGACAGCTAGGGGTCTTAAAGACCACGGGAGAACGAGTGGGAACATTCAGTGCGGTGACTGTAAATTCCTCCTTCAGTTATAGAGATTGCATTCGTGAAGAAGTAAGTTGCTAGTGACATGTATCAATGGAAAAAATGTCTGTTCCTTTGTATATACTTGCTGGGGAGCAGTAGTGTTAAGTGAGTAGGTGGAGACAAAGACCAGAAGACATATGGAATGGGATGATTACTGACTAAGCTCACGCCGGTAACTTCGAGATTGCCTAGGCAGATGAATGAGGGAATCCGGAATCTTGACCCGCAGAGCAACATCTGACGCTATCAGGATTGTTCTAGTCAGGAACTCCAGGTCCTCTGATAAGCAAACTCAAACAGTTTGGAGTTAAACGTAACAGAAAGTTTCCTCCAATAAACTATTCCAAAACAAGAATGGGAGAGAGAAAATCACAGTTCTCTTGGTAACTTGAAAAGGGCAACAAAACATCATAGTTCATAAACAATGCTTCCTTGAAACTTCAAATAGTCCACTCATGAAGATCCTCCAGAACCGCTCGACTTCGTGCGAGTGTTAGTCCACTTGAAAACAACCAAAGTTCTTCTTTAAGGTAAACAAAGGCTTACTTGGCGATGAATCTTTTTCTGGCTCGGGCAGCATGAATGACACTCCTTTGTAGGTGGCGAAACAGACAATCCGGCGATCTGATTGTGGTCGGCGAGGAGTATAAGAGCTGTCAAAATACGAGAGCAAACAGGTGAGTAATGTTGTCAAATTAGCCAACAGGAAACGGAGAGCAACCGGCTGCACGTGGACCCTTCAAAACAAAAGTGCGACCCCGGAAGTCAAGCTGTTGAGAGAGTTGCATGACATTCGAGCCGGATACTTCACCCATAACAGCATCATGGACATGCAGACAATAACAACAATGGCTGGATGCGGAACACAATATGGAGGACGGACATTGTATCACATGCTAATAACCTGCTTAGCGTATTGACCTCAGTCACAAGCTCCCAGCGAAAATTCGATTCCCATAGTCATCTGTTGGTTCTAATCAAACATCTACACTCGTTGCTATCTCCGGCTGCAGCCCCGAACCCGCCCAGAACACTTTAATTTATATGTGATGTGGTTACATGACTTCCAGGCACCGTCTCACTTTACACAACAGGGGAGAGTTGAAACATAGGTTAACTTCAAAGTTCATACAGAGTTCACATCCATATCTTTACATGTCTTGGTGATTTGCACAGAAAAACAGAGAACATCCTTGACTGTGATATGCCTGGTTGCACCCTTTACATAAATCTGTCTGCAAAATGACAATTCTCATAACACGGTTAGCAATTTACAATGCCCTTATTCTAACATTTCCCTCCTGTTTGTCATTTTCATCATAGTATCAGAGTTTTCCATCTTCCTTTTGGGATTTTCTGGAAACTCGTCATTATGACTAAACAAGATTTGGAGAAGCAAGGCTCTGTGAGGGGTTGGGCGAAAACCTTCTGTAAAGGAAAAATTCCCAACCGGCCCCCAGGCCTCTGGGCAACCACCTCTGGTCCTCTGTCAGAGCACAATCAGTTACACATAATCAGTATTTACAGTCACCTCTGTGCTTGCATAACAGACAATACTTAGTGTCCCTAGACACAAAATCAGCCGATGGAGAGCCATAGCTGGGAGTAAGGATCAGATGGTCTCTTCAGCAGCCAAGGGTTTTGATACCGGCCGACTTCCACCTTACTCGGCTCCTAGTGGCTGTAGTATCTTGCAGTGGCTCTGATGAATCCACGTGGGTCTCTCCTGAATCTTTACTGCAGTGGGAGTGGTCAGGATCACTGTATAGGGCCCCTCCCACTTGGGAGTGGACCAGGTCTTCCTCTTGATGACCTTTATCAGGACTTGGTCACCAGGTTTGACTCTCTGCACCTGTGGAGACAAAACATCTCTTGGCAGATTATTTGCACTCATGACTTCTCTGGTTTGCAACATCTTGCTCATCCATTCAGCTAGAGTAGTTTCTCCTTGAGGTTTTTCACACACATTTTCACAAATGGGAAGTGTAAAAGGTCTTCCATAAAGGATTTCAAACGGGGTCAGGCCTCTGTCTGTTGGCGTGACCCTCATATACATTTTTACCAGGGGGAGACATTCCACCCATGTCCTTCCCGTTTGCTCCATAGTTTTCCTCAGTCTCATCTTTATAGTGCCATTAGTTCTTTCTACCAGGCCTGCACTTTGGGGATGGTATGAACAGTGGTTTTTCAATTCAAACCCCAGATGTTTAGACATCTGCGTAACTACTTCATTTACAAAATGTGGACCATTATCACTGTAGACTCGCTGTGGGATTCCATGATCTGGGATTATACTTTTACACAGCGCTTTGGCCACTGTTAGTGCATCAGCACTTTTGCTGGGCACAATCTCAACCCACTTAGAGTATGCATCTATCAAAACAAGACAATACTTGTATGTCTGACATTGTGACAACTCTATGAAATCCATGTGAATAACTTGGAATGGATAGTCCGGATTGGGGAATCTCCCTCTCTTTGGTCTGAGATTTCCCTGTGGGTTATGCTTACAGCAAGTCAAACAGGATTTACAAAAATTTTTTGAGTAGTTATTAAAACCTGGTACATGAAAATACTTTTCCACTGCATATACCATCCCTCCTGTTGACACATGGCAAGGCCCATGTGTCAAAATAGCTGCCGTATGATAGAGACTTCTAGGTAGGCAAAGTTTGTCTTTAATCTTAAAAAGGTCTTGCTCTATCATGGCTCCTTCTTTGAGCCAAAGTTGCTGTTCAGCCGGTGGAGCTCTTTTCTGCATGTCTGAAAGTACTTCATGATCTATAGGCTGTTTCACTTCTTCCATGAGGTACAGGTTACATTTTCCAAACTGTCCCTGCGCTGCTGCTTTTGCTATAGCATCTGCTCTATTGTTTCCTTTGGATACTGGATCTAATTTCCTCGTATGTGCGGCACATTTACAGACAGCGAGTCGTTTTGGTAACATGACAGCTTGTAATAACTCTTTTAAGAGTGGGGCATGTCTAACTGACTGTCCTCCAGCTGTCTTCATTCCTCTGCGAGCCCATTGTGCAGCAAAGAAATGAAGAGCTGAAAAAGCATACTGGCTGTCTGTATAAATTGTAACACTCTTCCCCTCTGCTAGCCTACATGCTTGCGTTAAGGCTATTATTTCTGCAGCCTGTGCTGAGAAATGTGAAGGAAGTTGCCCTGCTGCAAAGACATCCCGTAGTGACACTACTGCGAACCCACACATATTTTCTCCTTTGTCATTTTTAAAACAAGAACCATCTACAAACCACACGTCCCCTTCAGCTAAGGCTACATCCTTCAAATCACTACGGGGTTTACACGTCTCCTCAGTGTTTGTAATACAACAGTGTGGTGTGCCTTCCTCAGCTGTGGGCAATAATGTAGATGGATTGAGTGTAGAGCATCTTTTTATAGTCAAATGTGGCTGGGACATTAGGAGCGCCATGACTGACAGATGTCTGGCTGGTGACAAAAATGACATTTTAGTTTCTGTCAGAAGTAAGTCAACTGAGTGTGGGACCAGCAGTGTAAGTGGATGAAAAAGTACTACTTCTGCTGAGGCTTGTACTGCCATTGCAGCGGCACACACAGCTCTAACACAGGCAGGTAAAGCACAAGCCACAGGATCCAGCCTCTTAGAATAATAGGCTACTGGCTTCTGCTTTCCTCCTGACAGCTGAGTTAGCACCGAGGTCATGAACTTCCCTTTACAATCCACAGTTTGAACAAAGGGTTTACTATAATCTGGGAGACTCAAGACAGGTGTGGTCACTACCTGTGCTTTTAACTCACAGAAAGCCTTCTCACCTTCTGGAGTCCACTTTATTTCCTGCTTCATGGCCATCGGTGTTTCATAAATCAAGTCTAACAACGGTTGTGTTACTTGAGCATAATCTGGAATCCACTGTCGACAGTAGTTACACAGCCCTAAGAATTGCATCATCTGTTGCTTAGTGTTAGGCTTACAGGCTTGTTGAATAGCTGCTTTCCTGGATTCAGTCAGGGCTCTGCCTTCTGGTGTTAATTTATGACCCAGGAATACAACGTCAGAAGTAGCCCACTGTAGCTTTTTTGGAGATGCTTTGTTACCTGTTCTTTCTAAATGTTTGAACAGTGCTATCGCCGTGTCTTTGTTATGCTGCTGAGTGTCTGATGTAATTAAAATATCATCCACATAGGTCAAAATTTGGCTATGTGAGGGCACATGGAATGTAGATAAGCAATTTTCCAATTCTGATGCAAATATAGTGGGGCTATCAACATAACCCTGTGGCAACCTGGTGTAGGTAAGTTTCTTTCCCTCAAAGGTGAACCCAAACCATCCCTGTGAGTCTGGATGTACTGGGATAGAGAAAAAAGCATTACTGAGATCCACAACCGTGAACCACTTCATCTCAGGTTTTATATGGTTCAGCAGAGTGTGAGGATCTGGGACACACGGGGCCCTACTTTCAACTGCTTTATTTACTTCCCTTAAGTCTTGGATCATCCTCCAACTCCTCCCATCAGCCTTTTTTCACTGGAAATATAGGGGTGTTACACTGAGCCTCTGGTGCTCTCACCAGGATCCCTGCATCAAGCATCTCTTGTACCACAGGCCTGATTCCCTGAAGGGCGTCTGGTTTAAGGGGATACTGCTTTATCCTAGGTCTATAATCAGATTTGGCCTTAATAATAACTTCTAGAGCTGTGGTCATTAGGCCTACATCAGTTTTGCTTCGAGACCAGAAACTGTCAGGCACCTCAGCCAAACACGGATCTAACTCCTCCAGAAGTAACACTCATTCTCGGTCATCCTCCCCCATGTGAGCACGGGGAGTGGCCGTTACAACCCAATTTAAGTTTTTGTAAAAACAGCTTCCCACACTATTACTAAACCAGCCTCCTTCTTCTTCATGCCAATCACAAATACTCTCAGCTTTATTCAAAAACTGCTTTAACTCCTCCCAATACATGTCATTCGTCTTAGACACTGACAAATGAGGATTAGGTGACCATCCCTTCAAGAGGCGCTTAGCTTCTGGAGGAAGACTAACAGAGCAGACTGCCTTTCCTTTCCTATCAGTATAAAGGGTCTTAAGCGTTATCCTCTGTGGCCCTAACTTCTCAAACTTCCGTACATAGTCAAAATCTGGACCTGGGGTATGTTTATAATAGAGGGTGACATGCATCTGCTCTGGGGAGAGGCTTTCTGAGTGTGGTGGTTGAGGATCAGGCAGCAGGCGCAGGAGCTGCTCTCCTGTGCGTCCAGGGTCAGGCATGGGCAGATCTAGGGACCACCAGTAATGTGGCGCCCCTTGTTTCAGCACTACATAAGAGGGGATCTCCTCCCCCGGGCCTATGGCTGCCATCCCGTTTGTAGTAGGTACTAGAGATATTTTTAATTTGCTCAACAAATCTCTGCCCAATAAATTCACAGGACAGTTAGGACACAAAACTGCCATTACCTTTTCCTGAAAGCCAGATGCCTCATCCTCAATCATAAAACTTTGGGAGAAACTGCAAGGGGTGACCTGTCCATTTGCTGATTTTACAAAAATATTTTTATCACCTCTTGTCACTCCAGGAACTTTATCCCTCAAGACTGTTCTGTCTGCTCCTGTGTCACACAAAAACTTTGTTTTCACTCCATTAATTTTTAGCATTCTAATGGGCATTACCTCATTCCCTTCTGCACTATAATAAGTGTCTACAATTTCTTCAAGGTCCAGCATTTCATCTACAGTAGGGCCTAGTCATGCTTGGGGGTTAAAAGGTCCTGGTCTCCTATACTCTTCTGATCGTCTGCCTTCATCTCTCCCTGAGCTCTGGTTCTGCTCATCACAATCACGGGCAAAGTGTCCTGGTCTACCGCAATTATAGCATACATCATCCTTCCATTTCCTATTTTCAAAGCCTCTCCCTGAGCTCCCTCTACCTCTGCCTCTTCCTCTGAATCCTCTCCTGTTATACTGTGAAGGACCTCCTCTCCCCCTGTCACCCATGACATCCAGTAGTGCAAACACTGCAGCTTTTGATTGTTGCTCTGATTTATGTTTCTGTAAGTCTTGGGCATGCTGTGCATAATTCATTATTTGAGTCACTCCATCTGTGGGTGTATTAATATTTAGCTTTCGGATGTGGTGAGTGATGGACGGAAGAAACCCACTCAGCAAGGCCTGTTTCAGTTGTTGCTGATAGGGGGAAGCGACAGTGTCAGAGGGGTCCAAACCACTGTTTGCCTTGAACACTTCCTCTAGCCGTCCTCTATAGTCCTGCACATCCTCACCTTCTTTCTGTTTACATTGGGCAATAGCTTGGTAATCAGGAGGTTTAACAAATGCATTTTTTACTCTATCTGTCAGTAATGCAACTTGGTTGTCTAAGACTGGGTCTCCAGGGGCCAAAACCTCCCCCCCTGGAGTCTGCCCTGTATATCCTCCCCTCACTTCTCCATATCTGTGTCCTAAAGCTTTCCTGCACACTGAGTCAATCTCCTGCCCGTCCAAATTGTAAGTTTGTCTAAGTTGTTGCAGATTTACAATCCATTGACGAACATTAGCGAAGGGGTCCCCTAGCCCTTTTACTGCATCCTCCAGCTCCTTACAAGACCACGGTCTCCTTACCAGGAGAAAGGGCCTGTTATCATTCCCTACTCCAAAATGAGGGTTAGGCACCTCTATGGCTGGAAAGATGCTGGCTGGGTCGATCAATGGTGGCCAGGGCGGCGGATCAGGACGGGGCCCCATCCTTGACCCATCGCCCTGGAGGTCCCTAAACGGGCTTAATTTTGACATGGCCTCTGCCAGTCCTTGGATCTCATCAATTAAAGGACCATACAGATTTCCTGATCTAGTGTGGCTAGGACTGGTTAGAGCAGGTCCAGCCGTAGGAGGCGGGGTCACGGCTGCCTTCGCTGCCCCCGTCACAGGTGCGGCAGCCGCAGCAGCTGCAGCAGCCGTAGCAGCCGCAGCCGCTGCTTCTTCTTGTTGAATTAATGCTTGTGGGCGCCCTACAAAATCAGCTGGGTCCTCTTGGAGGGCTGCTATGAGGGACTTTTTATCTCTTCTCTTCTGCCTTCTCTTCTCAGCTTGCTCTTGGCACTTTACTGCCTCAATGAGCTGAAGTTTAAATTTATCAATCTTCTTAAGTTCTGCTATGGCCATTTCTGCTTTTAACTGAGTTACCAATTTATCGCATGCGCAGGTTTCCAATTTTCCAGGAAACTCATACTTTTTCTTCCAATCTCCTAAATATCTCGCTGATCCAGGAGAATAAGTGTTCATAAATTTAGGATCCCCCATTAATTGGGGTTTACTGTTCCCCTTTCCCATAGTTGCAACTTTGGCACAAGCAAACGATCAGTCACAACAGCGCGGGGATCGTCCACTGTATCAAGCTTCTACAGGTGCTAAGTACCTGCGGATACAGCCGTCCACCACACTCAACTTTTCAATTTTTACTTGTGCCCAGCAAAATACACAGTTTTTAAAAGGTAGTGACACTGCTCTATTCAGCCGACAATAGTCTGTCAACTACCATCAATCACACGTTCTCATTCACTCACACGTTCTCATTCACTCACACGTGTTTCAGTATCCCTGATACTTTCTTTTCGTCCCTGACGAATAGCGCTTTTACTTTTCAAGTGTCCCTGACACTACTATGTCCCTGACATAGGTTTCGTCCCTGACGAACTTACAGCTGCTTTCTAGTGTCCCTGACACTGCTATGTCCCTGACATAGGTTTCGTCCCTGACGAACTCTGCAGCTGCTTTCTAGTGTCCCTGACACTGCTATGTCCCAGACATAGAAGTCAACGCAGCTCACCTATTTCTGCAGATACGTCTCTTGTCCGGCTTCCGTAAAGCAGCAGAAGTGAAGAGGATCTTTTCAGGCGAGTAGACACCGACCTCCCGTCGAATTCACGAGGGTGGATTTTTCTCGGTCCCCTATGGGACCGACTACGCGCAGTTTTCCAGCGTCCTCGTCCTCCTCTTCACCGTTGATGCTGTATTGGAAACCGGGCGGAAACACCAATAAATGTTGGTTCTAATCAAACATCTACACAGAGACTTTCTTTTCTTTGTTCTAGGTTGAGCTCGTGACTGTTAGGAGATACAAACTCGTTGCTATCTCCGGCTGCAGCCCCGAACCCACCCAGAACACTTTAATTTATATGTGATGTGGTTACATGACTTCCAGGCACCGTCTCACTTTACACAACAGGGGAGAGTTGAAACATAGGTTAACTTCAAAGTTCATACAGAGTTCACATCCATATCTTTACATGTCTTGGTGATTTGCACAGAAAAACAGAGAACATCCTTGACTGTGATATGCCTGGTTGCACCCTTTACATAAATCTGTCTGCAAAATGACAATTCTCATAACACAGTTAGCAATTTACAATGCCCTTATTCTAACATCATCTCTCAGACAACAGCTTCAGCATAAGTGAACCTAGTTCCCCACTACCGCTGGGGTAGTGAGATTACTGCCATTACTGCCATCATGAACTCTCCTGACCTCAAACCTGGAGACTCCAAAGCCTTTCAGAGCTTCGCCGTTAGTGTTGAACTGTTGGTAGGAATGCTGTTGTCTCTGGTAGGATCCAATGGGACCGAATTAATGTCAACTGGTCATGTTGATCATTTACTGAGCAAACTACCAAAGTCACTGAGAAATGCCTTCATGGAGCATCTCCAGTCTCAGGGCAGACTCAGTACTAACAGTTTTAATCCATACAGTCTTCAAGATCTTGCTGACTGGCTTAAGGTGAAGGCTGAAGCTCAACGACTGTCTACAAAGATGGCACGTCATCAGTCTGAAGGGTCACAACTCCCCGCCTTCAAGCCTGGCCATCAGCTTATCTCTGTCTATCATGGTTCCAACAAACCTAAAGCTGATAACCACCAACCTCAAGATGTGCTCCAGTCTAAACACGGACTGCATAAATCCAAGATATGCCTCTTCTGTAAAACCAGTGATCACTACTTATCACAATATCCGGACATAACCCAACACTCGACGGAAGAGATCCAGAAATGCTTAGAAAAGGCAAACATTGCCATAACTGTGGTTGGACCAACCATCAACCAGAGTCCTGCACTCTAAAGAAGCCATTCAGTAAATGCCAAGGAATTCACCTCAGGGTTCTCCATGGTGCTGCCACATCTGGCTCTGGTATCTATCTTGTTACACCAGGGGGCCATACTATGTTACATCCATTACAATCCTGACCTGGTACATCCACCAACTCCACGTAGGTTGGGAAGGTGTACTTGAAGGTGGTGCCAGTCATTGTCAGCCAGGGTAGGAAGTCATTGCAAACCTATACAATTCTGGATGATGGAGCTGAACGGACAATTATCCTGCCAGCTGCAGCTCAACGCCCGGGCCTCAGAGGTAAATCAGATCTCCTCACCCTACAGACCATCCACCAGGATGTGGCTCACCTTGCTGGCGAGTCAATTAATTTCTATGTAGCTTCCCTGGTGCAGCGTACCAAACACCACTTGATCTACAATGCTTTTACAGCAAGTCAAGTTAGCACTGGCAGACCAATCATACCCCATGGCAGTCCTCAAGAAACGCTATCGACACTTGAGAGGCCTGCCGCTGCCAAACTTTAATAATGTGCAACCACTGCTGCTAATCGGTGCAGATTACACACCGTTAATTACTGCCCAAAGCCCAGTCAAATTCGATTCTAAGGGCGGTCCTGCTGCCATTCAGATAGCACTTCAGGGCCCTGATGGTGATGCATCGTCTGAGATTTCGCGCTACTTCAATGCCCCGAAGTCAGTAACAGATGACTTGCACCAACAGGTGGAGTGTCTCTGGCAGCTAGATGTACTCCCATATAGGAATGAACAGTTAGTTGTAATGTCCCGCTTAGACCAAGAGGCAGTGAACACCATTGAGCCACGCACAGAAATAGTAAAGGTTGGCGAAACACAGGTATGCCACACCACTGCTCCATGTCAAAGGTGCCCCACTACTCAGAGCTATGCCTGAGGCCGTTATGCCAAGGCTCCGCAGCACAGAGCGGCAGCTATTAACCCTCTGGGGTCGACGCACGCGCCGGCGCGTTTTGACGCATCTTTTCCTGATAAGGCCGAAACAAACTTAAATTGCTCCGTCAATTCTGATCGTACAGATAAAAGAAGTATATCATTCAAATCTGTAAAGGGTCTAGTTTTAGTGGTATACCATCATAATAACAACAAAATGTTGTGCTTTTTTTAAATAAAGAAAGCCGACAGGGTGCGCTCTCGGACTTTTCTGTCTCTGCCATTTCTCTTCACAGACGCGTAAATAAAACAACCAGAATCTCAGCGAATACTTGCCTCATAAAAATAAGAATTATATGGTTAGAAAGCTTGAAATGTTTTCTTTTGAGTGAAACAATTCAAGTCAAAAACAAATCATCACTTTTTATTTAATCCGTATGAACGTAAGGAGAAGTCCGTTTTTTCCCGTCTCACCTCATTACAGGTAATGCGGTCCCGCCTTGTACACTGTCCACTGTTCACATGTAAATAATCTCAGGTGAACCAGGTAAATATGTGCACGCCCCCGAGAAATGACACAAAATATCAAACTTCATCATAGAATTTACTCACTTTTTCGACGTGTTTGGATGATGGCGCGTTACGCACGTGAAGCGGCGCTCCTTACATTCCACACAGAGACAAATAGTTTAGCTTGTCCTCAGAGTAAAAACACTGATTTTAACTCAAATGAGGATCGTTTGCTCCTCATTGTGTTGTATTGTACAGCACTAATCCGTCCCATCTACATTGACTGAAAGGCTCATTATGCGCGCCTTTGTCTGGACGTTCAGTGCGTCTTTTGTGTTCTCAGGTAAATCACATGACTATTCATCCTCAGACACACCCTCTTGCATATGGCCTTTCTGGACAAAAAGTGTCTTAGAAAATTTAAATCAGTGTATTGTTTACTGTGAATGTGTGAACAAGATGACATTCACAGCACTCTGAAGTAAACACTTTAGCCTACAACATGCTGGTCTCCAAAGTCTTGTGAACCAATGTTCTGTTTGTGTTTTATGGTCTTATTTCAGTGAGTAAAAAATTGTAGTTTTTCACTAGCCATGCATAAACACTTTTTTCTCAAAAACACAATAATGTATAAACTTGAAGCTCACATATTATTGTAGCCCATTTTGTGCTGATTACAGTGTTATTAGACTTTAGACATTAATATGTTTAAAAAACACTGAAAAAAGCACAAATGTCAGGACATGTCAAAATTTGACCAGGCCCCAAAAACCCCCTCAGACCCCAGAGGGTTAAAGGACCCAGCCCTAGTGGAAATGTATGAGACAGAGATACAGAAACTCATCAATGGAGGATGTGTGTCCAAGCTCAGCTTAGATGATGTCACTGCCTCCAATAAATCATGGTTCATCCCACATCACTTGTCCACCATAATGGCAAGGCCCATTTGGTTTTTGACTGTTCCTTTGTCTACAATGGTCTCTCCCTAAACAAGCAGCTCCTCCCAGGCCCAACTCTTGGACCGTAACTGTTGGGTGTCCTCCTACGCTTCAGACAGTATGCCGTTGCAATCAGTGGAGACATTAGAGCAATGATCCACCAACTCTGTGTGTTACTGGAGGACAGGCCGCTGTTGAGGTTTGTCGGCAGAGGCCTGCAAAGGAAGGAGCAACCCGATGTCTACTAATGGTGTGTCTTGCCATTTGGTACCACATGCAGCTCATGTTGTGTAATATTTGCCTTGCAAAGGCACGCCAGGGACCACATTGACCATACTGAGGGCAACAAGAACTTCCTGCAGTCCATAGAGCAGCACTTTTATGTCAATAACTGCCTACAGAGCCTTTCGACCTCCGAGACAGCCAGACTACTTGTAAGACAAACTGAAACGGTACCTAGCAGCAGAAGGATTTAAGATGCGGCAATGGGCGAGCAACCTTCCGGCAGTCATTTCCCATCTGGCTCCCTCTGCCCGGTCTAAGAGCACAGAGCTATGGCTGGTTGAAAGAGACTCCAATTCTCAAGAGCCAGCTTTAGGTCTACAATCACACTGCCCCACAGACCAACTTGGTTATAGAACTAAACCAGCAGAATGGGAGACTCCCACTATGTACCACATTTACAAGG
Source organism: Mastacembelus armatus (assembly GCF_900324485.2). NCBI lineage: Eukaryota > Metazoa > Chordata > Actinopteri > Synbranchiformes > Mastacembelidae > Mastacembelus > Mastacembelus armatus. The sequence goes on from NC_046635.1 coordinate 16,239,363, forward strand.
TATTAGCCCGACAATATGATCCCCTAGAAATTATTATCCCCTACACCACACAAGTGAAGGTTCTCGTTCAGAAGCTATAGGCAAAACAGAGGAGCTGGGATGACCCAAACCTCACTCTGGAAATCCTCAAGGCCTGGTCCAGCTGGGAGGCAGAAGTCCCTGCGTTAGCTAACATTATCATACCCCAGACATACGTGCCACTGGAAATCGCCACAGAGTTGACGGAGTATACTCTCCATATCTTTTGTGATGCCTCTGAGCAGGTGTATGGCTCAATAGCCTACCTAGCCACACAGGTTCGAGACACAGTTCACGTTTCGTTTGTCATGGCGAGGCAAATCAAACAGTCGATGCCACGGCTCTGGACAGAATCCATTACAGTCCTGACCTGGCTTACATCCGAGTCATGTAGGTTTAAGGTCTTTGTTGGAACCAGGGTCTCCAAGATCCAAGACCTGACTGCCACACACACCTGACAGTATGTAGATACAGCCAGCAATCCAGCGGATGACCTCACACAGGGTAAAACCTTGGCCGACTTGACTGTCCCAGATCGGTGGATTCGAGGGACCACCATCCTACGGGGTCCCGCTAGTGAGTGGCCCTTATACCCAGTTACCACAGAGCCCAAAGACACCTCTGAGCTCAAGTAAAGTATCCTCTGTTTCCTCACACAAACAGTTACTGCACCTCAAATGTCACGCAGTTTGAGAACTGGACAGATCTAGTCTAAGACACCCAGCAGATACTTCATGGTGCAGCATCTAGCACTGCCCCAGCTCAATCCGACCTTCATGAGTCAGAAATCTTCCTGCTTAAGGCCAGTCAGGCAGACTGCTTTCCCAAGGAAATAAAGTGTCTAAAGGCAGGCAAATCAGTACCTCTTAGCAGCAAGCTCATTACACTAGCTCCGGAGATGGATTAAACATTAGGTCGGCTTAGGTGGATAGATCCACCCTATTCTGGGGATGTTCACCCTATCATCCTTGTTCCTCGCCACTCAGTAACAAAACTCCTCCTCCTCCTTAACTGCTCCATCCAGGGCCTTTTAGAGTTCTTGCTGTAATCTGACGGCAATACTGGATTCAGTGGGGGAGGCAGGATATTAAAGGACAACAGCAGACTTGTGCTGAGTGCCAGAAGTGGCGAGGAAAACTGGTGGTTCCCATAATGTCAGATTTGCCTCCGACCTGAGTGTGGCTCCTAAAACTCTCATTCTTCTCAACCGGTGTGGACTGTTTCGGTCCATATATTGTTAAGACCGGGCAACGCAGTGAGAAATGTTGGGGTGTTATCTTTAAGTGTCTTACGACACGATGTGTCCACTTAGAGCTGCTGACAAACCTTGATGCAGACGGCTTTCTCTTAGCAATGGGGAGATTTATAGCACGTAGAGGAACTCCTGCCGAGATTCTTTCTGATCAAGGAACTAACTTCCGAGAAGCAGAGAGGGAGTTGAAAGAGGCGTTCGTTGCAATGATACCCGAGTTGCAGGAGAGACTTGTTAAATAGCAAATTAAGTTTCGATTTAACCCACCAGCAGCTCCTCACTTTGGTGGGGCTTGGGAGCGAGAGATACAATCTGTAAAATGGGCTCTGCAAGTGGTTGAGCTTAGACCCTTCACGAGGATCTTCTACTGACTCTATTAACCCTCTGGGGTCGACGCACACGCCGGCGGCATTTTGGACACATCTTTTCCTGATAAGGCCGAAACAAACTTAAATTACTCCGTCAATTCTGATCGTACAGATAAAAGAAATATATCATTCAAATCTGTAAAGGGTCTAGTTTTAGTGGTATACCATCATAATAACAACAAAATGTTGTGCTTTTTTTAAATAAACAAAGCCGACAGGGTGCGCTCTCGACCTTTTCTGTCTCTGCCATTTCTCTTCACAGATGCGTAAATAAAACAACCAGAATCTCAGCGAACACTTAGCTCATAAAAATAAGCATTATATGGCTAGAAAGCTTGAAATGTTTTCTTTTAAGTGAAACAATTCAAGTTGAAAACAAATCATCACTTTTTATTTAATCCGTTTGACCGTAAGGAGAAGTCCGTTTTTTCCTGTCTCACCTCATTACAGGTAATGTAATGCCTTGTACTCTGTTCACTGTTCACATGTAAATAATCTCAGGTGAACCAGGTAAATATGTGCACACCCCCGAGAAATGACATAAAACGTCAAACGTCATCATAGAATTTACTCACTTTTTCTGGATGATTGATGGCGTTTGATGGATGATGGATGATGGCGCGTCACGGACGTGAAGAAGCGCTTCTTGTATACCACACAGAGACAAATAGTTTAGCTTATCCTCAGAGTAAAAACACTGATTTTAACTCAAATGAGGATTGTTTGGCTCCTCATTGTTTTGTATTGCGCTGCACTAATCCCCTCCCATCTACATTGACTGAAAGGCTCATTATGCGCATCTTTGTCTGGTCGTTCAGTGCGTCTTTTGTCTTCTCAGGTAAATCACATGACTATTCATCCTAAGACACACCCTCTTGCATATGGCCTTTCTGGACAAAAAGTGTCTTAGAAAATTTAAATCAGTGTATTGTTTACTGTGAATGTGTGAACAAGATGACTTTCACAGCACTCTGAAGTAAACACTTTAGCCTACAACATGCAGGTCTCCAAAGTCTTGTGAACCAATGTTCTGTTTGTGTTTTATGGTCTTATTTCAGTGAGTAAAAAATTGTAGTTTTTCACTAACCATGCATAAACACTGTTTTCTCAAAAACACAACCATGTATAAACTTGCTGCTCACATATTATTGTAGCCAATTTTGTGCTGATTACAGTGTTATCAGACTTTAGACATTAATATGTTTAAAAGACACTGAAAAAAGTGTCAAAATTTGTCCAGGGCCCCCAAAACCCCCTCAGACTCCAGAGGGTTAATAGAGATGGAGGGCATCCTCAATGCCAAACCCTTGGGTTATGTCTCATCAGATGTGGCCGATCCAGACCCTATACGTTGTTGATGGGCGGCGGAACACTTCCCTAACTTAAGTGTCATATGCCCCTGACACCCATACAAGGAGACAGTGGGGACATTGTCAGATAATGGTTGATCATTTCTGGTCTCAGTTCCTTCAGAATTACTTACCTTCTCTTCAAATCCACCAGAAATGGCAACGGCCCACCAGTGATAGCCTCCAAGACACGGTTGTGATGATCATCTGTCCTCAGCTCCCATGAGCCCACTGGCCGGTTGGCAGAGTTATTAAGCTTGTGGCGAGTGCTGATGGGAGTGTTCAATCAGCTGAGATCCAAGTTGGGAACAAGACTTACCTCCGACCAGTGGCACAACTTGTTCAGCTGCCGGCCGTTCCGGATTATGACGATGTCAATTAAGGGGCTTTGTAATGTCGTAGGGAATTTACTAAGCTACATAATAACCATGCTATTCTGGGGGTGGCTGTTGTAAATTCCTTACTGCTAAGGCCAGGCTTACTGCTGGTCCTCGACGGATAATTATCAGGCATCTTATCAGACAGCTAGGGGTCCTGAAGACCACGGGAGAATGAGTGGGAACATTCAGTGCTGTGACTGTAATTCCTCCTTCAGTTATAGAGATTTTGTTCGTGAAGAAGTAAGTTGCTAGTGACATGTATCAATGGAGAAAATGTCTGTTCCTTTGCTGGGGAGCAATAGCGTTATGTGTGTTAAAATATTAGCTGTAAATATGGCGCTAGTTAAGCTAATTCTATTTTACTCACTGCTAAATTGTTCTACGTTCATGTGTATTACCGAGTGTCAGTTAACTAATTAATTAGTAGTTGTAAGTGAGTTTGTTTATTGGAAATTAGCAGTGGAGAAGTTCTTTTGGTTCACACACGAGTTTTAATTGAAATTCCAAACTCTTGTACAAGGGCCCTTTCTTGGTCAGAAAATCACAGTCTGCAAGCAGTTAGGTGCAACCAGCCTCGGAAGTAAGAGATGCAAAACAAAGGGAAACATGGAATTACATGTCAGCCAAGAATCACATCTTATTGGTTGACTACAGGTGGGGGGGGTCGCGGTTTAGACTTGACTCCCTTTTGTTGGTGCTCAGGCTCAGTCCTGGCCTCTTGGCACTTGTCTCCTACAATCCCTGGGGGCCAGCGCCCTGTTGTGAGAACTAGGAAGTTAGAAGCTTCAGTCTTACCTGTCATTCCCTTATTTGGAGTTATTCACCACTCAACAGTGTCGAGGTGCAGTCTCCTCTCAGCCTTCAGCTTTCAGTGTCTAATTATCCTGAGTCACAACACATTCTTAACCTGCAATTCATAACCACATCTACACAGGTATATTAGTATGCAATATTAATGAGTGTAAGCGCTGTGTTCCTTCTGCAGAGACCTACGCTCCTTTCAATACCTTGTGTGTTTCTTCACACCGTGGAGACAGTGCTTTTAACCTTCTTTCTTTAGTATGTCAGGTCTGCATAACTCTTTGCAACAATGTGTGCATAAACAATATTTATGACAGTGAAACCTGGAGGGGTATGATTGGGAGGAACAGCCTCCCCGATCTGAACCCGAGTGGTGTTCTGTTGTTGGACTTCTGTGCTAGTCACAGTTGGTCCATAATGAACACCATGTTCAAGCATAAGGGTGTCCATCTGTGCACATGGCACCAGGACACCCTAGGCCAGAAGTCGATGATCGACTTTGTAGTCATGTCATCTGACCTTCGGCCGTATGTCTTGGACACTCGGGTGAAGAGAGGGGCAGAGCTGTCAACTGATCACCACCTGGTGAGTTGGATCCGCTGGCGGAGGAGGAAGCGGGACAGACTTGGCAGGCCCAAACGTACTGTGAGGGTCTGTTGGGAATGTTTGGCCGAAACCTGTCAGAGAGGTCTTTAACTACCACATCTGAGAGAGCTTCAACCAGAAGGGTTGACCTTGGGTCCCTGTCGTCGGCAATCCCCGAACCTGGTGGTGGACACCGTAGGTAAGGGATGCTGTCAAGCTGAAGAAGGAATCCTACCGAGCCTGGATGGCTTGTGGGACTCCTGAGGCAGCTGATGGGTACTGCCAGGCCAAGCATGCTGCAGCCCAGGCAGTGACAGAGGCAAAAACTTGGGTATGGGGGGAGTTCAATGAGGCCATGGAGAAGGACTACCGGTCGGCCCTGAAGAGATTCTGGCAAACCGTCCGCCGCGTCAGAAGGGGGAAGCCGTGCTCTGCCAACACTGTTTACAGTGGAGGTGGGGAGCTGCTGACCTCGACTGGGGATATTACTGGACGGTGGAAGGAATACTTCGAGGATCTCCTTGACTCCGCTGACATGTCTTCCATAAAGGAAGCAGGGGCTGGGGATTTGGAGACTGATCCATCCATCACCCAAGCCAAGGTCACTGAGGTAGTTCGGCAGCTCCGCCCCAAGTACCTCAAGTCTCTGAATGTTGTTGGGTTGTCATAGCTGATATGCCTGTGCAACATCGCGAGGCAATCGGGGACAGTACCCCTGGATTTGCAGACCGGGGTCCCTCTTCTTAAGAAGGGGGACCGGACTGTGTGTTCCAAATACAGAAGGATCACTCTCCCTGGGAAGGTCTATGCCAGGGTGCTGGAGAGGAGGATCTGGTCGGTGGTCGAACTTCGGATCCAGGAGGAACAATGCAGTTTTCGTCCCGGTCGTGGAACACTGGAGCAGCTCTATACCCTCTTGAGAGTGCTCGAGGGTTCATGGGGTTTGCCCAAACAGTTCACATATGCTTTGTGGACTTGGAGAAGGCATTTGACCTGGTCCCTCGCGACATCCTGATGGGAGGTGCTCCAGGAGTATGGGGCCCGGGGCCCTTTGCTAAGGGCTATCCGGTCGCTGTACAAATGGAGCAGGAGCTTGGTTCACATTGCTGGCATTAAGTCAGACCTGTTCCCAGTGCATGTTGGACTTCGGCAGGGCTGCCGTTTGTCACCAGTTTTGTTCATTATTTTTATGGACAGAATTTCTAGGTGCTGCCAGGGGCCGGAAGGAGTCCAGTTCGGGGACCATTGGATCTGATCTCTGCTTTTTGCAGATGATGATGTCCTGTTGGCTCCATCGAGCCAGGACCTCCTGTGTGTGTTGGGGTGGTTTGCAACCGACTGTGAAGCGGCTGGGATGAGAATCAGCACCTCCAAGTCCAAGGCCATGGTTCTCAACCGGAAAAAGGTGGGTTGAGTTTAAGTATCTTGGGATCTTGTTCATGAGTGAGGGAACGCAGGGTTGACAGACGGATTGGGACATTGGCCGCAGTAATGCGGTCGGTGTACCGATCCGTCATGGTGAAGAAGGAGCTGAGCCGAAAGGTGAAGCTCTCAATTTACCAGTCAATCTACGTTCCTACTCTCACCTATGGTCATGAGCTTTGTGTCATGACTGAAGGGACAGGATCTCGGATACAAGTGGTTGAAATAAGCTTCCTTCGCAGGGTGGCCAGGCGCTCCCCTAAAGATAGGGTGAGGAGCTCAGTCACCCGGGAGGAGCTCGGAGTAGAGCCGCTGCTCCTCCATATTGAGAGGAGCCAGCTGAGGTGGCTCAGGGATCTGTTCCGGATGCCTCCTGAGTGCCTCACTGGGGTGGTGTTTCGGGCATGTCCCACTGGGAGGAGGCCCCGGGGAAGACCCAGGACACGCTGGAGGGACTATGTCTCTCGGCTTACCTGGCAATGCCTCAGTGTCCCCCCGGAAGAGCTGGAGAAAGTGTCCAGGGAAAAGGAAGTCTGGGTATCCCTGCTTATGCTACTGAACCCGCGACCCAGCCCCGCATAAGAGGAAGAAGATGGATGGATGGATGGATGGATGGATGGATAGATGGATAGAGCTGTTCTTGAACCCCTTGCATAATCTACAAGTTTGGTGCCTTTGTGAAGGTAACACTGAAATTTTTACCCCAGCAGTCTGATTTACTCTAAGTGTAACTTGTATATATTTATAGAAGTTGGAACATACAGAAATAAAAAGTTTTTTCTATTCGAAATTCAGGACATTTATAGACAGAATAAAGTCAGAATAAAGTTGAATGTCACTAACCTTGTGCTCTCTCTCTCTCCCCTAGTTTGTGCTCTCTCCCTCTCTCTCTGTTCTCTCTGTACCTTCTGCAGGTGTCCCTGGTCCTGGAGCTGTATATCGCTCATGTGCAGTTACTGGTCCCACCAACCTGCAGTGTCTATTTGTTGTTTATTGTTGCTGTTCTATTCTCTCTGCTCCATCCACTCACCCCAAGGCAGATGGCCGCCCAAACTGAGCCCGGTTCTGCTGGAGGTTTTTTTTTCTGTTAAAGGGAGTTTTTCCTCTCCACTGTCGCCAAGTGCTTGCTCATAAGGGAATTGTTGGGTTTTTAGTTTTAGTTTTTGTAAAGTGCCTTGAGATGATTTGTATTGTGATTTGGCGCTATACAAATAAAATTGAATTGAATTGAATTGAATTGAATTGAATTGAATTAAAGCAGATTTTGCGGGATTCTTCCATACATGTTTAGACTTTCACAGAGATGTTATTGGTGAGTTAGTCACACTTCGAGTATTTTGCTTTTCTTGAAAGGTGTATGGACTATCATTTTATTGCATCTTGGTTTACATCATTGAAGAGACAAGAATCTAAGCTTTCCAGTAATATATTGTTTGTGCATCAGCTCGGCTGTGTACATGGCTTTAAATTGAACAAAAGTTGTCTCCAGCGGGACATTCGGATGTTAACTTATGAGCTTGAAGGGATTTGTATGTGAGAAGAAGGATTTTAAATTCTATTCTGCATTTTACAGGGAGCCAATGAAGAGAAGCTAATATAGGAGAAATATGATCTCTCATGCTAGTTCCTGTGAGGACTCTGACCAGATTAACTGGATTAACTAGATACTGATAGCAATGAGTTACAGTAATCTAGCCTTGAAGTAACAAATGCATGAACTAGTTTTTCTGCATCATTTTGAGACAGGATGATCCTAATTTTGGCAATATTGCATAAGTGAAAGAAAGCAGTTCTAGAAATTTGTTTTATGTGTGAGTTAAAGGACATATCCTGGTCAAAAATAACTCCAAGGTTTTTCACAGTAGTGCTGGAGGCCAGGGCTATGCCATCTAAAGTAGCTATATTGTTAGAAAAGCTGTTTCTGCGGTTTTAAGGCCCAAATAAAATAACTTCCGTTTTCTCTGAATTTAAAAGTAGAACGTTACTGGTCATCCAGGTCTTTATGTCAGTTACAAGTCTGGTTTGTGTTATCAGGTTTCATAGATAAATACAGCTGCTACAGCTACAGTGTCATCCGCATAGCAGTGGTAAGCAGTGCTTCTAAATAACATTGCCTAAAGGAAGCATGTGCAAGGTGAACAGAGTCGGTCCTAGCACAGAACCTTTTCATCATGGACATGAACAAACTGGAATCTGTCCGATAAATAGCATTGGAACCATTTTAATTCTGTTCCTCTGATACCAGTCACATGCTCCAATCTCTGTAATAAGATGTTGTGGTCAATAGTGTCGAATACAGCACTAAGGTCTAGGAGGACAAGTATAGAAACAAGTCCATTATCTGAGGCTAAGAGAAGATCATTGGTGACTTTTAACAGTGCTGTTTCTGTACTATGATGTGCTCTAAATACTGACTGAAAATCTTCACATAGTTCATTTCTGTGTAAGTGGTCTGATAGCTAGAAATAAATGGTAGGTTGGATATTGGTCTATAATTAGCCAAGACTCCTGGATCAAGACTAGGCTTTTTGAGTGAGGGTTTGATTACTGCAGTCTTAAAGGCAAGTGGTACGTAGCCTGATGCTAGAGATAAATTTACCAAGTCTAGTAAATCCTTCGACTTTACTCACATGCTCGGTTAACGTGGTAACATGGTTAACGTTAGCATCGCATGTGAGTAAAGTAAAAGGATTGATTGTTTTTTGTCTGTTACGCCGAGTGGCGTTTCCTGTTTTGCCTGTCTGCCTGCCTACCGAGGCTGGCGGAGAAATCCCTGTGTTTGGTTCGTGTCCGAGATCCAGGAAATAAAGAATCGTTGTGCCCTGCACTTGGGTCCTCCTCTCTCCTTCATCACACACCACACCAAACCCTAACATTGGTAGGGAGTAGGGTTGAGGCAGCTGCCCTCCACTGTGTTGGCACATGGCATAGATATAAATAAAGATGGAATAATTTTCTTAAAATTATTAAAAGCATTGTCAGATAAACATCTGCTTTAGTGGATTTTTCTTCCGAATGCTGCAGGATCCATTATCTTAAACTCGAAAGTTATTAAAGAATGATCGACAAAATAGGATTTGGGGGGATTAAGTGTTCAATTTCGATGCCATAGGTCAGAACAAGATCAAGGGTGTGATTGAGACAGTGAGTGGGTTTATTAACATTTTGAGTGAAACCAAATGAATCTAATATTGAATTAAATGCAGTGCTGAGATTATTATTTTCAACATCTACATGAATGTTAAAATCTCCCACTATAATGACTTCATTTGAACAAAGCACTAAATCAGATAGGAAGTGTTACGTGTTGAGGAAGGAAGGCCCAAATACAGATCAAGAAAGGTAAGGTTATTTTATTCACAATAAAGAATAAGCAATAGTGAGTGATGAGATGTATCCAGGAGTCGGGACTCGGTGATGACCCCGTGGAGACCGGGAGTGATCGCCATGGATGCAGAAGGGTTACTGGATTACTAGAACCATGTCCTGTGGTCTGATGAGACCAAGATAAACTTATTTGGTTCAGATGGTGTCAAGCATGTGTGGCGGCAACCAGGTGAGGTGTACAAAGACAAGTGTGTCTTACCTACAGTCAAGCATGGTGGTGGGAGTGTCATGGTCTGGGGCTGCATGAGTGCTACTGGCACTGGGGAGCTAGGGTTCATTGAGGGAACCATGAATGCCAACATGTACTGTGACATACTTAAGCAGAGCATGATCCCCTCCCTTTGGCGACTGGGCCGCAGGTCAGTATTCCAACATGATAACGACCCTAAACACACCTCCAAAACGACGACTGCCTTGCTAAAGAAGCTGAGGGTAATAGTGATGGACTGGGCAAGCATGTCTCCAGACCTAAATCCTATTGAGCATCTGTGGAGTATCCTCAAACGGAAGGTGGAGGAGCACAAGGTCTCTAACATCCACCAGCTCCATGATGTCATCATGGAGGAGTGGAAGAGGATTCCATTGGCAACCCGTGTTGAGCTCTGGTGAACTCCGTGCCCAAGCGGTTTATGGCAGTGCTGGAAAATAATGGTGCTCACACAAAATATTGACACTTTGGGCCCAATTTGGACATTTTCACCTAGGGGTGTACTCACTTTTGTTGCCAGCTGTTTAGACATTAATGGCTGTGTATTGAGTTATTTTGAAGGGACAGCAAATTTACAGTTATACAAGCTATACACTCATTACTTTACATTGTAGCAAAGTGTCATTTCTTCAGTGTTGTCACATGAAAAGATATAATAAACTATTTACAAAAATGTGAGGGGTGTGCTCACTTCTGTGAGACACTGTATATAGGGGAAGAAACCAAGAGTAATTGAACACAGGTGAAACTACTTGGGGTAATCAACACTAAGCTGCCGGGGACCAGTGCAGGGGAAAAAAAGGAAGTCTTTACACAGTAAAGGTCCCTGGCAGGAAGTTTTGTTTTAATCCAAACTTAATTAAATAAATTAAATTTTAGCAGTACTATTTAGTTTCACATAGTCCTGCAGTGCATCTTAGTAGTGAATATGTCCTGTGAAAACCACTTTACAGATACAATATAAATGTATATTTATTCATTAAATTTCAGCATTTAACTCTATCTAAACAGAAACTTGGATAATCAGAAATGAGCATCACTGTTTGTTTTTGGTAGTTCTGTGTCAGATATGAATTGCAGTATTAACTTGAACCTATTTTGTGGCTTTGTCCTTGTTAGGCCCAGGCCTCACAGGAGCAGTAGGATGTGGCATCCAGCAGTAGTGATCCTCCAGCCAAAAGAGCACCAATCTCTGAACTATATGGAAAGTTATTTCCAGTGGAGCCGAGCACTCCTGGACCCAAGTCTCCATCTCAAATGGTGAAAGAAGAGATTGAGTGTTACAGGCAAGTGCCAGCTCTTCCAGTGGAGTCAAATCCACTTGCATGGTGGAAGGATAATGGGAGCCAGTTTCCTCATGTAGCCAAGTTGACTAAATGCTACCTTGGAGTCCCAGCAACATCTGTCCCCAGTTAGTGACTGTTCTCTACTGCAGGGGACATTGTTACAGGACAGAGAGCAAGCCTCTCACCTGAGAATGTGGACATGATGGTCTTTTTGAAGAACTTAAAACTTAATTGAACATTCCAAGTGTACGTTAAAGGAGACAAACCAGTGTTTATTTTTAACTAGTCTACATTAGGAGAAAACCAAGAGAAAACCAAGACACAGTGAGGTTACTATTAACAGAAAGTTTATTTAGAAACAATAGTAATGGGTAACTAAAGACGGGCTGCTCAAACGTGAGAGCCGAAGACCAGCCATTCGAGTTAAGAACGCAGAGTAGGAATAATACAAACAGAAATCAGCTTCCACACCGGGCACAATCTCTTCAATCGGTGGAGCACATTGCAAACAGAAACCTGAGGACACAAAGCAAAGATAAATACCACACCCGGACACAAGACCGGGGATCACGTCGTTACCCCACTAGGTAGAAGACACGCACGATCTGAGAGACACTGAATCACCAGTCACCACCTCTACTTCTGTTAGGTAAATTCTTTTAACAAAAAGACTCAGAGGACGAACTTCGGTAAGATTATATAGAAGTTTTACTTGCAAGGAGTAACAGTCACACAGCACCTTAGTACAGCATGAGGGTCATGCTGAACTGATAAGACATCAGCTTTTTTGCATAAATTGTATTGAATATGTGCTACTATTGTCCTAAAAGTTTAAAATTCAACGTCACATAAATCTTTTTATCAGTAATACACACCAATATCTATTTATTAAACAATTATCTAGCACCCATCCATCCATTTCTTATACCGCTTAGTCCTATTCAGGGTTGCAGGGGCCTATAGCCAATTCCAGCTGATGCTGGGCAGGAGGTTCGGAACACCCTTAACAGAATGACAACTATTTGATTTTTTCTAGATAATGACATACAAGTACTTGTTAGCAAGTATAAAAATGAAAGCTGAAGGATAAATATACTGAAATAAGTGAATACTGTTGATTTAAATACTTTATTGGCAGAAGTATTTCAAATACAAATCAGATAGCACTGATCATGTCAAAATGCATGCAAATCCAAAATACATACTTTGAATATGTTCCAGCTCATATAAATCCATTCCTGAGGGTTTGGGGTGTGCAAAATTCTCTAGTTCTGTCTTGTAGACCAAATGTTTCCAAGCGCGTTTGGCTAGTTTCACGTAATTGTAAAGTGACAAAGTCTTTGTTTTATGTGTTTTAAAGAAACTCATGCCACATAGTTAAAAAACTTTGCACAGAGTGAACTATGTGTGGACAAATTGTCGTCTTATTGCACTGTTATTATTTGAAATCATATTTCAAATTATATATTAAAAGCACTCTCCAACTTATACGTATTTTCACTAGGACTGTATGAATTTTTGTACATGAACTGTAGATACAGGTCACTGCCAGCTTAAACTAAATTTAACTTATTTATCTATTATATGATATTATGCTTTTTTAACTTTGGCACATACTTTTGCGTTATTATATTTCCATCAATAGTGGTGAGAGTACAACATACACTATATTTAGCTTCGGTCAGTTTCTGAGCAACCAAGTTTTTCCACCACCAGATGATTTGACTTGTTTTACTATTTGAATAGACAGGGTGGAAATAAAATACATAATGTGTGTCTGTATATGAGTGAGTCTACAGCTGCAGAAGGTAGTCTTCTTTCAGCTCCTGTTCTGCTGGTTTTGGCTCACCATCCACAGCCCTGCTGTGCCTCATATCTGCAAATATAAACAAAAACAAGGACACATCAGACTACATGGAGCACTGAAACAGGGTTCTAGACACAAAGGTGGAAGTGGAAAGCTAAATTCACCTGTGTACAGGCCAATGTCTTTCGCTGTCTCTGACTCCCCGGAGCCTGTCTCACTTACATATGTCATAAAGGCATCATCTGCATTGACTGAATCCTGGGGTGCAGAGCCTTCATAAGAACCAGAACCTTGCTCAGACACAAACAACCTATGATCATTCATCTCGGTCTTCTGCTGCTCCTCCCTCTGTGGATCCTCATTCTCCCTTGTCTTAAAGGTTTCTTCCTTCTGCTTCTGTGGACTCTCATCCTCTACAGGTTCTGCCTCTCTGAAAAAAGAACGAGAGTCACACAGTAATATAATAGTAATAGTTAAACAATACTGATATTTCAGGATCCTCACCAGGTAATGTTTTAAGACATATACATTAAATAAAAAAATAAAGCACATTTATTCTGCAAATATTTTGCTGTAGATGCAAGACTCTGACTGCGCTAATGGTTTCACGTTTCCACATCATGCTTGCATCAGTTCATATGTTTCTTGTTGTTACGCGTCTTAAACTCAGATTCACGTTTACCTTGCATAAACTTGAAATTTCTTATGTCTAACATTGTACAGTGAGACTACCAATAAGAAAAACACATTTTTGGGTGAAAGTCGCCTTCAAAGCTGGGTGTAGTTTGGTTTATGTTTATTCCTACTACTACCATACTATTCATGATGAAGCTGTTACTCCAAAGTCATGTTTGCTATTTTAAGCTGTAGGTTTTACAACATATATCAGGCAAAGATCGAGGTGTTAGGAAAAAGCTGGTAGCAAATACAAGGTGTGCATCAGTTAGGAAGATGATGTCACATACTTAAAGATACATACTATGTACACCCACAGACCTCCTCCTTCTATTGGTTTATACATTTGAAGATGTCTGAAATATAGAGAAGCATCTAGAAGCAGCAACTGACCTGATCTGACTTCTGCTTTTCTTCTAGACGTTGTTGAAATTAATCAAAGTAAGAAATTGTATTTTCTTTTATCACGTGGTTACTGCTTCCATTTTAAAAGTAATCTGGTGCTTGTAAAACATGATTATCAGAACAGTGTGGCACAAACACAGATACAAAACAATAGACCAGAAGCAGCAGCCCACCAAGCGTCACAGCCCACTTCCTCTTAACACTTCCCTCTGGTTTCCTGTTCAAAATGAGGTGCAAAAAGGAGGGTTGCTGCTGAGGCCCTGTTATTTTTAATCAAACTCAAAGTGATGCAGGAAGCCACATAATACTATAAATCACACAGTCATTTCATAAGAAGAATGTTTTTTTATTTAAGCTCTTGAGCTTCATTGACTCCAACCATCCTTTAATTCAAACCCTAATTCAAACCTTCTGGCATCTATAGTACATAGAAGCTCTATAACTAGTAATGTTTTCTTCAAATGGACATTAAACGGTTTTTTAATTATTATTTTTTTATTTAGATTTTTGGTTTTGATTTTTTATTTGATAGCAGTGGACTTGTCCAGGGTGTACACCTGCCTTTCACCCAAAGAGAGCTGGGATAGGCTCCTGCAGATCTCTGTGACCCAAAAAATAAGAATAATGGCAGTGATCATTAAGTATATTAAGTGAGCATGGGTAAAATATGTTTTGTAATAACTTAATTTTTCTTTTTTAAATCTAAGTGTTTTTACTGATAAGATCAATGTTGAATTAGGGGAACTCTAAAACAGGAAATTTCGGGCTAACACTAAGACTGTGATATAAATTTTCTCAGCAAGTACATGCATCAAAACATATTTACTTTTGCATATATGTTATATTTAACACATTATTTAACAAATTATTTTGATGAAAACAAAATACAAATATGTCTGGCTCTCTGTGCATAATTGATATGTTATTTTGATAGCAGATATGCCATTGATTTAATTTGGTCTTACATGTTTCAAGTCAATTAAAATAGTTTAATTCAGTATTTTTCTCTGCTTGTTTAAAGCAACAAAAGAAGCAAGAAAGTATGTAAGAAAAACAAAGAAAGGAAAACAAAAACAACTTGCCCTGTTTATATGAGAAGAATAAGACTTTTCTTTTAAATAAGACATGCCATAAATATTTTCTAGAACAATTTTTAAAATAAAGATTCCAAAGTTAAGTCAGTCAGGTTGTACTTGTGTGTGTACACATTTTGTACTTACCCTGTACCTACATGGCACAACAAAGTAACAAAAAGCACTTTAAATTACATGTAGTATGTTGTACTTACCATTTTATATTTGTAGTTTACTTCCTTGGAATGAAAAGCCTCCATAGAGATGAAAGAGATAAGCTTGTTTTATGTATGAAACACACATTATTCTGAAGTCCATATGGTAATTTTTAAATTAAATTGTAACAGACCTTATTATGGTGTTTGTCCTGTATTTCATGTTTTGTTGCTTAGTAAAGTATCGTGTGTTAATACAATAAGTACTCCATTATTTAAAAAAAAAGCCTGAACTGGAAATTTCCTGCCATAGTAGGTCATACATATTAGAATCTTTAGCCTACATATTAATTAGAAAAAATTGTATTAATAATTTTCAAGATTCTATATCGTTACCCCCTTATTTCTCAGACTTTACATATTTGCTTGTACCCATAAGTATGTATTGGTATTGCAAAGGTACACTATTAATTCAAAAAGGTATAGTGTATATTTTGTTTACTTGTGCTATAAGCTATGGGTCTGTGGGTTGTAATATAAAGCATTAATCTAATCTCCCTTATAAGGTGGCTCATTCACTTTCATGCTCAAAACAATTGCTCAAGCACCCTTCTGTGGAAATTCAACTGAAACCTGAAACAATTAATTAAAAATGAATTACTTATTTAACACAAAACAGCTTAGCCTAGCATAGAGTTGGTAGAGTTCATTAACTGGTTGAGAGAAAGACATTTAAATTTTTATGGTATTTTGTGGCATTTTGCCTTTTTAAGCAAGTCAACAGCAGAGGGTAGAAATGTGAGGTGACATAAAGCCAGAAAGGGTTTGGTCACGTTAATTAAAATATTTAATGAACATAATATTTAAACTGATCAATTTTGTTAGAACTATTTATTTGTAGAGTGTAGAGCGGAAAAAGAAGAGAAAATGTGAGAAAACATAAAAGCAAGTCGTATAATGAAGTCTTAAGGTCTTTCTTATTCCAGTGTTAACCTCCCTGCCCTTTGTCTTTCTTCATCCCTCCATGTTGTCTTCTATTTTGGCTTTTTTGGCCATCCACTTCACACTTACAATTTCTTGCTCCAACAAACAATATGAATATATAATGAGATACACCCATATATAGGTTGGGTCCCTGATACTGTATTAACCAGAACAGATCCAAAGCAGAAACATCATTGCTCTATATTTAAAGTCTACATTTATCTGAAAACACTGTAGTATATCATCACAGTGATGGTTGTTTTGTTTTTCCAGACTTTAATATAAAAGTGAACTGACTGATGTCAGAAGACTATGAAAAGAGCAAATCAACTATCACATCTCAGCTTGAACTCACAGAGACACAGAGCACATGAACACTTACAGATTCTGTGCAGTTGAAGCAGGCAGTTTGCCTGGTAGGTCTGGTCTCCATGCTATCTTTGGACTTTGCTGGGTCACACAGTTGGCCTGGTTTCCATCAGGGTTACATATCACAAACTTATACACAGCCGTTGTTGGTGCTCCTGGAAGAAGAAAAATGTAACTGTTCAGGTTACTGTTTTTTTTTTTTTCATGCAACATTTTTTGCAACAATTCATTTCAGTCAGAGTTCTTGGGGAACAATCCACTTCAGGGCTGTTTATTCTCTTGATGTGGAATTCCTATATAGACTTTAGATGTGTGGGGTCATTTTAAATCTTCATTCTACTCACTAAACTTAAACTTTTGATTATTTATTAGACCTTAGATGCAATTGGCAAAATATTACAAAGGTAAAAACCACAACACAATTGATTTTTGTATTTAAAACTTGATATTAAACTGCCTTAGTCTTATTCTACAGGAATATAATTCAGTAGGAGCACAACACAGGGCTGTTCTTTTTGAATAATTTTATCATCCAGTGTCATCTATATTAAAAGGGACTGTTTGTGCCAAGATAAAAGTTCAAAAAGGTCCTTACATTTTCAGTTTTCAATTATCCACATCAAAATTTAACTCGTAACATGAAACGTCTCTACTTTACGATTTCATATGAATCAGACCGTGCAGAGATTCGTACATATTTTCCCCTTTGAACTTGTAGAACTTGAATAACGTGTTGTAACCTGTGAGGAAGTTTTTTGCAGTCTGTATCGGTGGTGGGGATGATGACCTACCATCATCAGAACAGCAAGGAGAACAGAGAAATCTTACGTTAATAAATGCGCCACGAGTCACTTACAGTAACGAGATTATGCTAAGAGATTTAAATACCAAGAAAGGAGGACAATTCCTGTGTTCGCTTTTCACTCAAATATGGCTGTAAGACCATTCTAGGATTCTGTTGTGGTAAATAAATTAAGTTTTCTGTTCACTACAACCTGTCTAAATTAAGTTGAAATGAAGTCTACTATGGCGTATTTCCTTAAAGGGAGTTACAAAGTCGATATAATAATGAACGTTAACTTACCCTTTCCGTTCTGTAAGGCGAGGCAAGAGATAACAATGAACAGAATCAGTTTCATTCTAAAATTTGTCCTTCTTTAGCACAACAAGAAAAACATATAAAGACAGTCCTTTCCCGAAATGACGTTTTTTGTGAGATGTGCAATAATGTAAACTGCCTGTGCTTGAGCCAGTCAAACTCCCCCTCACAGAGCACAGCCCTCTGAGTGCGTCATGGTTTCCTGAAATCATCTTGCATCGGAGGACTCTAAACTTCCTAAGTGTAAACTTTTGCGTTACTTGCCTCAAATATCAGGATTTTGCATAATTGCGCACTTGGTCTGAGGAAATACCAGAAATCAGCCAAGATTATCTTCTTATTTTTGATCATAACAAACGAGAGGACGCAATTTGTCTTAAATGTATCCGGCTTCATCATACTGAAATAATTTCATAATTTCATTTTAAATCTTCATTCTACTGACTAAACTCTTGATTATTTATTTGACCCTAAGATACAATTGGCAAAATATTACAACATTATAAACCACAACACAATTGATTTTTGTATTTAAAACTTGATATTTAACGGCCTTAGTCTTATTCTGCAGGAATATAATTCGTAAAGGGCACAACACAGGGCTGTTCTTTTTGAATAATTTTACCATCCAGTGTCATCTATATTAAAAGGGACTGTTTGTGCCAAGATAAAAGTTCAAAAATGTCCTTACATTTTAAGTTTTCAATTATCCACATCAAAATTGAACTCATAACATGAAACGCCTCTACTTTACGATTTATTATGAATCAGACCGCACAGGGATACTTACATATTTTACCCATTGAACTTGTAGAATTTGAATAACGTGTTGTAACCTGTGAGGAGGTTTTTTGCAGTCTGTATCGGTGGGGAGGATGATGACCTACCATCATCAGAACAGCATGGAGATTACAGTAACGAGATTATGCTAACAGAGATTTATATACCAAGAAAGGAGGACAATTCCTGTGTTCGCTTTTCACTCAAATATGGCTGTAAGACCATTCTAGGATTCTGTTGTGGTAAATAAATTAAGTTTTCTGTTCACTACAACCTGTCTAAATTAAGTTGAAATGAAGTCTACTATGGCGTATTTCCTTAAAGGGAGTTACAAAGTCGATATAATAATGAACGTTAACTTACCCTTTCCGTTCTGTAAGGCGAGGCAAGAGTAAACGAAGAACAGAATCAGTTTCATTTTTAAATTTGTCCTTCTTTAGCACAACAAGAAAAACATATAAAGACAGTCCTTTCCGAAATGACGTTTTTTGTGAGATGTGCAATAATGTAAACTGCCTATGCCTGAGCCAGTCAAATTCCCCCTCAGATAGCTCAGCCCTCTGAGTGCGTCATGGTTTCCTGAAATCATCTTGCGTCGGAGGCCTCTAAACATCCTCAGTGGAAACTTTTGCGTTTTTGCCTCAAATATCAGGTGTTTGCGTAACTGCGCACTTGGTCTGAAGAAATACCAGCCGAAATCAGCAAAGATTCTTTTCTTATTTTTGATAATGACAAGCAAGAGGAAGCAATTTGTCTTAAACATATCCGGCTTCATCAAACTGAAATAACAAAAAGACGGTATTATTGAGAGCTTCTGTTTTTAAATAAATTCAGTTCAGAGAAATTTCGTTTGTTCTTTTTAGCTCTCCTGTGTGTGTGCGTGTGTGCGTTTTTGCTACATTCTTTTTGAACAGTGGGGACTCGGCTTCCTTGATGGGACAAAATCCAAGTCCCCACTATGTAAAGCTCTGGTTTAAAGTTAGTGTGGATTTAGAGTTAGATCAAGGTTAGGGTTAAGAAAGTTCTTGTTATGGTTAAGGTTAGAGCAAGTCTCCAGGAAATGAATGTAAGTCAATGTAATGTCCCTATAAGAAATGGAAACGAGTTTGTGTGTTTGTGTATGTGTATGTGTAAACAGGTTAGACAAAGTCTGTAGAGGGGCCTTCTTTCACCTGTGCAATATTTGCAAAATTAGGAACATCCTATCTCAAAATGATACAGAAAAACTAGTCTATGTATTTGTTACTTAAAGGCTAGATTACAGTGACTCATTATTATTGGAGGTTTGTGCACCTATATAAACAGTGCCTGGTGCACAAACTCTGTTATCATCTCATGGTTAAATGCAGACCAGAGAATTCACATCAACAATAGTCACTGCTTTATACACACCACCAGATGCTAATGCCAAGCTTGCAATGAAAGAACTACACAGCCATTAATAAACTAACATGGCTGCATATCCAGAGTCTGCTTTCACTCCAACTTAAAGACAGCCCTCCCCACATTTCGCCAGCACTTAACTGCTACAGAAGGTATAATAAAATACTGGACCTTGGTTATACCAACATCACTGGAGCTTACAAAACTACCCACTGAGTGTGAAACCCACAGTGAGGACAATCAAAGTGTGGCCAGAGGGAACAGACTCTCTACTGCTGGACCAGTTTCAACACATTGACTGGAGAAGGTTTGCAACTCAGGTATTGCACATGGACCTTGAAAGCTATGCTTCCTCCTTACTGGACTATATCAACACAATAGACAGTGTCACCACCCAGAAACAGATCACCATGTACCCAAAACAGAAGCCCTTGATTAACAGAGGTTCACCTTCTACTGAAGGCCTGCAACACTGCTTTTCGATCAGGTGATGCACAGGCCTACAGAACAACCAGGGCTAATCTGAGTTCAGGCTGCAGACACCCCCTCTAATTTTAAGGTTAGACTTTCCTTTCTGACAAAGTTTATAGTTAGGGCTGGCTCAGGTGACCCTGAACCATTCCTTAGTTTTCCTGCTTTAGGCTTTAGACTGCCTGATGACTTCCCATCATCCACCGAGTTCCTCTCCTCCCCCTCACATATATATACCACCATTGAATATCACTAACTTTGTGCCTTCTCTCTCCTATAGTTTGTGCTCTCTCTCTGTACCTTCTCTAGGTATCCCTTGCCCTGGAGCTGTATGTTGCTGATGTTCAGTTACTGGTCCCACCAGGAACTCTCCTCTCTATCCACTTCTTTATTCAGTTGCAATTCAGTGTGGCATTTCAATTCTCCATTCACCTTGAATTATTATGGCTAAAATTTTAAATGATAGCTAAACCAATTGCATGTCATATTGCCATTGCTATTGGTCTCTTCATTCAAATATGCCAATTCCATTTTCATTTTATTGTCACTATGCTCTTTTGGTGTCAAAATTAAAATTGAAATGCTCTACGCCAAAGAAGGATCTAAAAAAAGTGTCCCAAGGCAGCATTGTAAGAACTATCAGGATTCCCAGTTCCTGCTGTGTGGACACACAAAAAAAGGGAACTATGAAAAACTTCCTCCAGTCTGAAACCACCTCATGTTATGCTATCAGTGCTCAAGCAAGCCTTGCCCCCCTACATTCCCACTATAGTAAATAATATTCTCAGTCATCTTATGGCCTTTTTGTTTTGTTGCATAAACCAGAGGCTGTGACATACATGAGTCTGTTGATTCTGTCTGGTGTATAGAAATAAATCTGTCTGGGAGGTATTTCTGAAAGTGGGTTTAGTGAAAACTACTTTAGTTGAGAGAAACTCTGAGTTTTTTGTTCAAGAAAGAGATTATTTAAAGTCATTGTCGTTTACTGAGGTCATTTATTCCATGAAACTAAACTGCTTGCTGGCAGGTTGTCTCACAGAAACTGAGTTTATGTGTATCCTCCCTCTTGTTGACTCTGTGGAAACTGTCAGGCCAGTTAATTTCCACATCCATACAGTTCATATTGAACCATTGATCGGAGTGCATTCATTTTCAGAAGTTTGTGTTGGGAGAAGCAGATAAAAATCATGATTAGACAATAGCCAATAATTTAATTTTACTGATGTGATTGTTTTTATGATCAATCAGTCAGTATAAGGACATCAATCACTTCTCGCGGGTACAGCGCAGATTTACCTTCACTTCTGAATAAAATTTATTTAGGCTACACCTCCTTTTTATTAAGCTGGCACTGCATGGATCATAATGTTGAAATGTTGAGATTAAAAACAAAATCTGTTGTTGAAAAAGATTGTAAAGGGGGTGAAACAAGTTAAAACTGTTTTGTGTCACTGCATGTTAAAATAAAACCACTGAATTATCTTTAATTTCTTTAATGTGTCTTTAATGTGGGAATGAATAAAAGTTTATCTCATTTAATTTCTCATCTTTCAAATATGCTTAATGTGTCAAATATGCATCAACCAAATGAGGTTATTATAGAACACATTTTTCGAGAAAAGGGAGGAGCATAGGGTGACATATAAGAGTGGAGGCAGGAGCACACAAATTGATTACATCTTGTGCAGATGTGTCAACCTGAAAAGACCTCAACCTGAAAGAGATCAGTGACTGCAAAGTAGTGGCTGGGGAGAGTGTAGCCAGACAGCATAGGATGGTGGTGTGTAGGATGACTCTGGTGGTGAGGAAGACGAAGAGGACAAGGGCAGAGCAGAGGACCAAATGGTGGAAGTTGAAAAAGAAAGAGTGTTGTGTGGCTTTCAGGGAGGAGCTGAAACAGGCTCTGGGAGGTCAGGAGGTTCTTCCAGATGACTGGACAGCTACAGCTAAAGTGATCAGGGAGACAGGTAGGAGGGTACTTGGTGTTTCATCTGGAAAGAGGAAAGCAGATAAGGAGACTTGGTGGTGGAATGACGAAGTTCAGAAGTGTATTAAGAGGAAAAGGTTAGCTAAGAAGAAGTGGGACACAGAGGACAGAAGAGAACAGACAGGAGTACAGGGAGATGCAGCGTAAGGTGAAGGTAGAGGTGGCAAAGGCCAAACAAAGGGCATATGAGGATTTGTATGATAGGTTGGATACTAAGGAGGGAGAGGTGGATTTGTACAGGTTGGCGAGGCAGAGAGACAGAGATGGGAAGGATGTGCAGCAGGTTAGGGTGATTAAGGACAGGGATGGAAATGTGTTGACAGGTGCCACAAGTGTGATGGAAAGATGGAAGGAATACTTTGAACAGTTGATGAATGAGGAAAATGTTAGAGAGCACAGAGTAGAAGAGGTGACTGTTGTGGAGCAGGAAGTAGCAAAGATCAGTAAGAATGAAGTGAGGAAGGCATTGAAGAGGATGAAGAGTGGAAAGGCAGTTGGTCCTGACAACATACCTGTGGAAGTATGGAAGTGCTTAGGAGAGGTGGCAGTAGAGTTTTTGACTGGGCTACTTAACAAGATCTTGCAGAGTGAGAGGATGCCTGAGGAATGGAGAAGAAGTGTACTACTGCCCATCTTAAGAACAAGGGAGACGTGCAGAGTTGTGGAAACTACAGAGGAATGAAGCTGATGAGTTACACAATTAAGTTATAGGAAAGGGTAGTGGAGGCTAGGCTGAGGTCAGCAGTGAGCATTTGTGAGCAGCAGTATGGTTTCATGCCAAGAAAGAGTACCACCATGCAATATTTGCTTTGAGAATGCTGATGGAGAAGTACAGAAAAGGCCAGAAGGAGCTGCATCGTGTCTTTGTAGATTTGGAAAAAGCGTATGACAGGGTGCAGAGAGAGGAGCTGTGGTTTAGTATGAGGAAGTCTGGAGTGGCAGAGAAGTATGCTCGAGTGGTGCAGGACATGTATGAGAGCTGTAAGACAGTGGTGAGGTGTGCTGTAGGGGTGACAGAGGAGTTCAAGGTGGAGGTGGGACTGCACCAAGGATCGGCTTTGAGCCCTTCTTGTTCGCTGTGGTGATGGACAGGCTGACAGATGAGGTTAGACAGGAATCTCCGTGGACCATGATGTTTGCAGATGACAAACAGATGTCATCTGTTGTGAGAGCAGGGAGCAGGTGGAGAAAAATCTAGAGAGGTGGAGGTTTGCTCTGGAATGAAGGTTAGCCGAAATAAAACAGAGTACATGTGTGTAAATGAGAGGGACTCAAGTAGAACGGTGAGGTTACAGGGAGTAGAGGTGAAGAAGGGGGAGGATTTTAAGTACCTACAACAGTCCAGAGCAACGGAGAGTGTGGAAAAGAAGTGAAGAGAAAGTGTCAGGTGTGATGTGTGACAAAAGAGTGTCAGCAAGAATGAAAGGAAAGGTGTACAAGACAGTGGTTAGACCAGTAATGTTGTATGGTTTAGAGACAGTGGCACTGAGAAAAAGACAGGAGGCAGAGCTGGAGATGTTGAGGTTTAGCCCTTTGGATTGCACCTGAAATGTAGTCACATCTCAATTTTTTCATCTGTAGCCTACTGTTAAAGGAAACAAAGTGTGGCGTTAAATTAAAGAACTATGCATGTTGTGTTTTTCAAAGTTACACATTGACTCTAGCAGCAATTTTCTCCCACGCCAGTTCCTTCTTCTTTGATGCTGCAACGTTACTTTTCTTTCCTAAAATATGATCATGTGTTCAAGACCCCATAAATTCCATGTAATGCTGTAGTGAGTTAAATTTTCTACTTGAGATGAAACAAACAGAACATTGGAAAATTTGATTCAGTTTTCGAGATTACTATTTTTCATTTTAGACAAAATAAAGTTTTTATTTTTCTATCCATGAAATATTTGATGGAAAAACAGAAAATTAAAAAGTATTTTTCCTGTTCCCTAAGAATTCTGATTCTACCTGTGTGAAGAACATGTCAAAACACTTTTATGTTGCACAACATATTGTAAGTACAGTACAGTTGATTCTGTAATAATTTACTCAATCTGATGCATTTTTCTATGCCACTTTTGTTGTGTAATGTTTTGATTAATTTTGTTAAGTGTTAATTTTAATGTCCAGGTTCGTTTCTTGGTTAAAAAAAACTGCAATAGTAAGTTTTGATTGGCAACACCAGATACTAAAATACCAGGGTTTCAAAATAAACCCTATCCTATAACATTATAATGTCTCTAAGTTAACAATTGCACAATATATTTTCTCTGGTGTTTGTTATAATGAAAGCAATAGAAAAGAAATAATATTAATTTTGCTTAACAATATGTTGTTCAATTTGTTCAGCTCAGCAAGGTTTACAAAGACAAGAACGAGGCATTAGGCCCAGAGAGAGAGATAACTTAGCTCTGACATTTGTACAATGCTGCAGGAAGTGGTAACATCAGTTGCTATCGTTTTCCTTCAGGAAATGACACACTAGCCTCCTCATATCGCCTTTGTGCACAACCACACACACATATAGTAATTACATATAGTAATTATGAGACATATATTCACTACACACACAGCAAGTCTGCAACTGACACTCCTATTCTAACTATTCAGTCAAGCAAATTAAAGGGCTTCAATGCAAATACAATCACTAATGTCTGATACATTATGCTTAATATACTGTAGACATTTCCAGCACCTAGTATGGTTCTGCAGCTATAAAAACTTAGCTTTTTATAGTTAGTTTTGGTGACATTCACAGCACATTACGTGGGATACAAATCTACTGTCCCTGCTGCCATGAGATTGCACAACAGCTAAATTTATCATTGTTTGCCTTTCTATATATGTTTAAGGTTTTGTAATTCTGGATTTGTTAAGTGAGTCATATAATGAAGAGGAAAGGATAAATGCAAAAGACGGAGGGGAGAAAGAAGGAACTGAGAATATCATAAGAGTGTATGTGTGTGCGCATGTCAGTATTTGTAAACTTAGCTAAAAACAGAACATGATGTCAATAAAAATCAGGTGAGGAAATCTTTGATACAGAACAAAACAGGGAAAAATAACATTTCCTATGTTGTTTATATGTACTATAAACACCATAGGAAATGTTATTTTGAAGCACTCGATTAATTACCACTGCAATGCAGATGACAGTCAGCTTTATCGATCTATAAAACCTGATAATGCAAATCAGTTAGCCAGACTTCAGTCGTGTCTAAAGGACATAAAGGCCTGGATGACCAGTAACTTTCTACTTTTAAACTCAGAGAAAACGGAAGTTACTGTATTTGGGCCTAAAAACCACATCCATTTTCATCATGATTATTTCTTAAGGTACTGCAATACAAGCAATATTTTTTAATCAAGAAATAGTAACTGTATAGGGCAAAAATGTATCACAAATTTGCAGAAACAGTTTTGAATGCACTTTTTTGAAGACACTTCCAATAATAATCAATTGTGAACAACATACAGTATTGTTCAAAATAATAGCAGTACAATGTGACTAACCAGAATAATCCAGGTTTTTAGTATATTTTTTATTTTTACATGGCAAACAAGTTACCAGTAGGTGCAGTATATTCTCAGAAAATAAACAAGACCCAGCATTCATGATATGCACGCTCTTAAGGCTGTGCAATTGGGCAATTAGTTGAAAGGGGTGTGTTCCAAAAAATAGCAGTGTCTGCCATTGACTGTACAAACTCAAAACTATTTTGTCAAAACATTTTTGTTTCTAGGATTTAGCAATCCTGTGAATCACTAAACTAATATTTAGTTGTATGACCACAGTTTTTTATAACTGCTTCATATCTGTGTGGCATGGAGTCAACCAACTTGTGGCACCTTTCAGCTATTATTCCACTCCATGATTCTTTAACAACATCCATCCATCCATCCATCCATTTTCTATACCCGCTTTTCCTGGATCAGGGTCACGGGGATCTGCTGGAGCCTGGAGGACTTGTTTCAATACTTGTCCTCCTAGACCTTAGTGCAGCATTCGACACCATTGACCACAACATCTTATTACAGAGACTGGAGCATGTGATTGGTATCAGAGGAACAGCGTTAAAGTGGTTCCAATCCTATTTATCGGACAGATTCCAGTTTGTTCATGTCCATGATGAACCTTCCACACGAACAAAAGTTAGTTATGGAGTTCCACAAGGCTCCGTGCTAGGACCGATTCCGTTCACCCTGTACATGCTACCTCTAGGCTATGTCATTAGGAAGCACTCTATTAATTACCACTGCTGTGCAGATGACACTCTATATCTCTATATCTATCTATTAAACCTGTTAACACAAAGGAGTTAACCAGACTTCAATCCTGTCTAACTGACATAAAGGCCTGGATGACCAGTAACTTTTTACTTTGAAACTTGGAGAAAACAGAAGTCAAAAAATCTCAGAAATAACTTTTCTCAAATTATAGCTACTCTAGATGGCATAACTCTGGCCTCTAGCACTACTGTAAAAAACCTTGGAGTTATTTTTGACCAGGACATGTCCTTTAACTCACACATAAAACAAATCTCTAGAACTGCATTCTTTCACCTGCGCAACATTGCCAAAATTAGGAACATCCTGTCTCAAAATGATGCAGAAAAACTAGTCCATGCATTTGTTACCTCAAGGCTAGATTACTGTAACTCATTACTATCTGGATGTCCCAATATCTCCATAAAACGCCTCCAATTAATCCAGAATGCCGCAGCCAGAGTCCTGACAGGAACTAGCAAGAGAGATCATATTTCTCCTATATTGGCTTCTCTTCATTGGCTCCCTGTAAAATATAGAATAGAATTTAAAATCCTTCTTCTCACATACAAATCCCTTCATAATCAAGCTCCTTCATACCTCAAAAACCTCATAGTACCATATTATCCCAATAAACCACTTCGCTCTCAGAGTGCAGGTCTACTTGTGGTTCCCAGAGTTTCCAAAAGCAGAATGGGAGGCAGAGCCTTTAGTTATCAAGCTCCTCTCCTATGGAACCAGCTCCCAGCCTGGGTTCAGGAGGAAGACACCCTCTATACTTTTAAGGCTAGACTTAAAACCTTCCTCTTTGACAAAGCATATAGTTAGGGCTGGCTTCAGGCAACCCTGAACCATCCCTTAGTTATGCTGCTATAGGCCTAGACTGCCCGAGGACCATCGGTGCACTGAGCTCCCCTACCCTAACCCCCCCCCTTTCCCTTCCCCTCCCCTCTCTTCTCTCCTCCCACCTCATGTATATTCCTCCATTGAATGTCACTAACCTTGTGCTCTCTCTCTCCCCTAGTTTGTGCTCTCTCCCTCTCTCTCTGTTCTCTCTGTACCTTCTGCAGGTGTCCCTGGTCCTGGAGCTGTATATCGCTGATGTGCAGTTACTGGTCCCACCAACCTTCAGTGTCTATTTGTTGTTTATTGTTGCTGTTCTTTTCTCTCTGCTCTATCCACTCACGCCAACCGGTCGAGGCAGATGGCCGCCCAAACTGAGCCCGGTTCTGCTGGAGGTTTTTTCTTCCGTTAAAGGGAGTGTTTCCTCTCCACTGTCGCCAAGTGCTTGCTCATAAGGGAATTGTTGGGTTTTTAGTTTTAGTTTTTGTAAAGTGCCTTGAGATGATTTGTATTGTGATTTGGCGCTATACAAATAAAATTGAATTGAATTGAATTGAATTATCCCAGCTCTCTCTCAGGTGGAAGGCAGGGGTACACCCTGGACAGGTCACCAGTCCATCGCAGGGCTCTTTAACAACATTCAACAATTAATTTACATTTCTTGGTTTTTCTTCAGAAACAGCATTTTTGATATCACCCCACAAGTTCTCGATTGGATTAAGGTCCGGGGATTGGGCTGGCCACTCCATAACATTAACTTTGTTAGTTTGGAACCAAGACTTTGCTCGTTTACTAATGTGTTTGGGGTCATTGTCTTGTTGAAACATCCATTTCAAGGGCATGTCCTCTTCAGCATAAGGCAACATGACCTCTTCAAGTATTTTGACATATGCAAACTGATCCATGATCCCTGGTATGCGATGAATAGGCCCAACACCATAGTAGGAGAAACATGCCCATATGATGCTTGCACCACCATGCTTCACTGTCTTCACTGTGTACTGTGGCTTGAATTCAGAGTTTGGGGGTCGTCTCACAAACTGTCTATGGCCCTTGGACCCAAAAAGAACAATTTTACTCTCATCAGTCCACAAAATGTTCCTCCATTTCTCTTTAGGACAGTTGATGTGTTATTTGGCAAATTGTAACCTCTTCTGCACGTGCCTTTTTTTTAACAGAGGGACTTTGCGGGGGATTCTTGAAAATAGATTAGCTTCACACAGACGTCTTCTAACTGTCACAGTACTTACGGGTAACTCCAGACTGTCTTTGATCATCCTGGAGCTGATCATTGGCTGAGCCTTTGCCATTCTGGTTATTCTTCGATCCATTTTGATGGTTGTCTTCCATTTTCTTCCACGTCTCTCTGGTTTTGCCCTCCAGTTTCCATTGGAGATCATTTTAGCTGAACAGCCTATAATTTTTTGCACCTCTTTATAGGTTTTCCCCTCTCCAATCAACTTTTTAATCAAAGTACGCTGTTCTTCTGAACAATGTCTTGAACAACCCATTTTCCTCAGGCTTTCAAATGCATGTTCAACAAGTGCTGGCTTCATCCTTAAACAGGGGCCAGGAGACAAGATGACGGGTCACGGGTGAGTTTGGGTAGCAATGAGATGGACTCCGGAACAGCAAAAATAACCAAGTTGCAAAACGGTGAGAACCAGGTTGATAGAGACAATGGCTAAGGAGACAATTGGTTAACTTGGCTCATAGCTCAGACTAAGGGAAACACAGGCTCAGAAGATCTCCAGGCAGTGGCACGTGAGAATGAGGCTCCTCCTCAGTGAGAGACTTGAGAATAAGTCTCTCACTGAGACAGGAAGCTCCTAATTTTGGAAATGTTGCGCAGGTGAAAGAATGCAGTTCTAGAGATTTGTTTTATGTGTGAGTTATCCACCTTGTGTAACTCAGACAGAACAGGATAGAGGTATTTCGTGTCAGAACAATCTTTTGATCTATATACTATATGTTCTGTTTATGTGTTTAGACTTTTCATCTCCATCTTCATACTGCCTTCTCTTCATCTTACTCTCCCTCGCATGACATTCTTCTTTCCACATGCAATACGCTTTCCAGTCAGCTTGGAACACCTTGTGTTTCTTTCTCTCTGTTACAACCCTTTGTGTCTAGGGGAAATTTTAGGGAAGAACACATTGACCAGATCGTAAAAGGTCGGCCGATATTTATTTACAAACCAAGAAAGGGCCAAGGAGCTTAAGTACAACAAAAAAACAGATTCTGGTATGGGCACAGCCAAGTACATCAAAACGTTCAACAAAAAAAACACAGGCTCAAAGCCATTCAAAAATGAACTAATAATTCCAGGTCTTTTTAACTACTTTAGAAAACCAACACAAATACCAATAACTATACAGCTCTAATATTACCAAGAACACAAAGGCTATTCAAACCGACAAGCGTTATACAAGCACTACACTGACAATAAGGTTTGAGGAGAAAGTCACAACACCGAGGTGAACCGACCATTGGCAAGGCACAGCTCACCCCGCGTGTCGGAAATCCTGGGCCTTAAATATAGGAAATGCTGAGGTGTAGTCAGCTGATTGGACAGGATGTTCCTAATTTTGGCAATGTTGTGCAGGTGAAAGAATGCAGTTCTAGAGATTTGTTTTATGTGTGAGTTAAAGGACATGTCCTGGTCAAAAATAACTCCAAGGTTTTTCACAGTGGTGCTGGAGGCCGGGGCTATGCCATCTAGAGTAGCTATAATTTTAGAAAAGTTACTTTGAGATTTTTTGGCCCAAATACAATGACTTCTGTTTTCTCTAAGTTTAAAAGTAAGAAGTTACTGACCCAATCACATCTTTTAACAACTCCCCTTTTGGGTTCTGTGTGAGCGTGCAGCGTCAGTGTGTATCTGTCAAAATATGTAATATATATAAGTATGTAGTGGGTTGGTCTGGGCCAAAATGCCAGGACCGATTTTTTTGTCCTGTCCTGTCTGGGAATTGTTCTCTTACAAAAATGAAGTTTATACAAGTATGCTATTAATATACTTCTTTTAAGTTTAAAATAAGATAGAATAGTTTACTTTATAGGTACTTATCAGAAATGTGCTAAACAAAATCTACCCAACTATAATTAGCTTACATAGCAAAGTATACAAAAAAATGTAAGTATATTCGGCCTGTACTTGGCTTATAGTGACAAGCAGGGGTGGTTCTAGACCCTTTTCAGTGGGGCCTGTGTCATTTCAGCCCCCCTAAAACGATCACCTATCAAAATTTATTGAAAGCATAATTTTTACTTAAAATAAAAATGACAATAACTAAGAAATGCAGGAAATATCGATTAAAAAAAAGTTTTTTTTAAAAATTATTTTTAATTTTGCTTTTTGCTATGCTTCGCATGCAGGATAGCCCTTCCTTAGAAGTTTAAGAGCTTGTGTTGTATGTCAGCCAGAGGTGGGAGATGATGAGACGTCTTGAGACGCGTAGGTGGTTTGGTGGTTGAAATCCTAGAACCGCCCCTGGTGACAAGTCTAAAGAAGTATCTAAGTGTACTTGGTCTATACCTGCGCTTAATTTTTTGATTGAAAGCATTCTTGCGTTATACATTTAAGTATTTGTTTTGTAGTTTCAAGTGGAATAGCGAAGGTCTAACTAGTACAGTACCTGTAAATTTAATTAAGCCAGCCTTAGGGGGTTGGACTGGTGAAATTTCGCAACAATAGTGGCAAACTGTGATTGACCACTATTTTTCTTTGAGTTTACATTTGGTCATGTTCCTTTTGTTGTGTGTTTGTAGAAGTCTGTGCTTATTTCATCCCATGTTGTAGGTAATTAGTCTTGTCCAGTTATTTTTACCTGCACCCAAAGTGTAAACACTGTTGCGATACATGTCCTGCACTTTTGAGCTTACTATGGCCTTTTCAAAATAAAAGGAAGCTATTGAAAGGATAAAGTTGTCACGCCTGTATGGGATATAGTAGTTGCATTGCAAAGTCCAACTTAGAGGACAATTAGCTGTGTACTCAAAAGTTGACTATTCTTATAGTGAAAGAAGTATACTGAAAGTATACATTTATAAGCTAAACAGGGAATGAGTTATGTAACTAGCAACCTAACTATATACATGTTTATTTGCAGTATATATACAATATACTTTCAGAAACAAAAAAGTAGACACAAGCATATAATTAGTACCAACAAGTTCAATACATAAAGTTGCAGTAAATTATTTAACTGTGTACTTAAAGTTTACTTTTACTACACATAACTCAAGTTTTGAGGTAGTACACTTAGGAGTGTACTACTACTAAGATATTAGAATACTTATATATAAAATATAATTGGGAACTATACTTAAGTTCACTAAATAAATGTTAAACATATTTATTGTTTAGTAAGGGTTGTCATATATGGTTACCAAGGACAACAAGCATCAATCATTGTAAGGGATGGCATGCATGCTGCCTGTCTGTTGTGTGTTTTCACATTGGCATTGCATCTCATGAATTGCTGCTATGTCTTTCTACTCAATTTGCCAGATAATGGCTAACTCATTTGGCCATCTAGTATGATTGCCCACCCTTTTCTTTACATAAGTGGTAATTGTCTACCCTTTTCTTTTTAACACTTTAAATTACTATTAACTTTCAGTCTCCACAATGCCCAATGCTCTCATGAGAGGAATTAGCATAATATGGGACAGTGGCATTACTTCCGGGTTAGTTGAAAATTGCATAAATACACATATGTGACTTCTGCTGAAAATGTTAACATTACAAATACACACAATTGCATTTTAGAATTCAAAGATATTAATACTAATCCAACATTTAGACTAAAAACCTCACATACACAGGGAGTAAATTCCTTTTCCTGCCATAGTTTAATATGAAGTGTCCCTTTTATCCCTGTTGTGCATCTATGCAGTTGTAACTGGATAATAAAGTAAAACTATTGCAATATTATGGAAACAAAACAACAAAAGATGTGAGTTGTTGTACTATAACATGTACAGGACATCATCAAGTACTTACAGTGACAGTTTAAGTATAATTTGGTTTTGTGAAACACCATTTTAGACACTGCATTAAACAATTTAAAAGATAAAAAAGATAAATGTAGCATTTTACACAGAGATCCACAAGTATGAACTTGATACTTCCGTTATATACAATTTTACCAGAGAAAAAGACCATGTCACACTTCACATTAAAACACACATTGGTATTGTAACATGCAGTAATTCTGTATTAACTTTACTGGTTTATTATAATTATATACAATATCTTCTGTACAAAAACAGGCTGACATTGTGATTCCTCAAACACTGAAGAAAACACACAAGATCAACTGGATCATGAGATCATGCAGGTTATGTCTAACCAACCAATATCAATAAGATTAGGCCCACTTAATAATTTCCTATCACTTGGACGGTTGTCTCTGATCATTTGCAAAAGAAAGCATCTCAGTTCAAAGAAACCAAACCAGTAGTACAAACTGGCTATACTTTATTGTCAGTACTTCTAGCTATTATTATGAGCATGGTTATACTATGGTTACAATAGGCCTTAACATTTCTTTCACTATCATAGGCATGAAGTAGCTACAGAAATTTAGTGTTGTGGGGCTCTAAATAAAATAAAGCCCCTCAAAATAAAGTCAAATAAGCCAATATGATTAATAACAATCAAACCAGACTCCACCCAAAATATGAAAAAAAATTAAATAAAATATTTTCTATATATAGCCACCTTAAGGATGCAAAGGGAACTCTGTTTAACAAGCTACTGTTTTAATCTTTAATTTCAAAACACAGCATCTGAAATTTTATCAATAAACCTGTAATAATAATAATAATAAAGACTGTTTAGTAATGGTGTCCTTTAGTTGTTTGTAGCCATCTTTGCTTTAATGTGGTTGATTTTGACCGGGAGCAGCCCAACCATCTCCTTACTCAGCTCCAGCTCTGCCTCCACTGCAGTTGCTGCCTCAGGATGGACCTCACAATACTCCACCACGTATCTAGACAACAGATGAGGGAAAGTGAGCAACACAGTAGTTGAAAACATGTAGAGTATGTCCTCATTTCCATTCTGTCATCAACCAAATGTTTTCTGCTCAACCAACTGCATTTGTCTCTCATTCTATTTTTACCATGCTCTTTAGGGAGATCAACCTGTAGAGGTCATCCTATGGAATACTCCTGTTCAGGGCAAGACCTTTAATATGCTAGGCTGCAACAATTCCTCAAGGAAATCAAGGAATTTGATTACAAAAAATCCTCAAAGCAAATTCTTCGCCTTAAGGATTTGTTTAATTTCTATCACTTGTGTTATCAGACCTGCTCCACCTAGGGATCACTGTTCCACACAGACCACAGTCACTGTCACACAATGCATTTCAGTATCGAAAGTTGGCGCTCTAGCAGAGAGCAACACTGTCTGTAAAAGGCAGAAAATGTCCAAAGTTTGGGATCATTACAAACTTAAAAAAGATGACAAGGTGCAATGCGTGTATTGTATAGTAGAGACCTACAGGTTGAGTCATGGCAACTGGACTTCTAGTTTTTAGGACGAAACGTTTCACCACTCATCCGAGTGGCTTCCTCAGTCTTAGAGAAAGCTAGTATGGAACTTCCTTTATCTTTGTAAAGTATAATTGGCGTACCACAAACAGCACCTTGTCAATGCTTCAACATCTGAACAGAAAGCATTCAGTTGTGAACCAGAACGGCTCACCCAGTGGAACCAACACAACACATTTCAAGGTAACCTGTCGTTTCTGTCATGCATTACACAATAGTATTATTGTTTAAAAATGCAAGTCTGTTTTATCTGATTATTGGAGTAATCGCTGAAATATTCAGTAGAATACTCAAATAATCAATAGCTGCAGCTGCAGCCCTACCATAAATTAACATATATTAAAGCACCATACTTGTAGTTTTCCAGAGATTTGCTGAGGTTTTCCAGCTGAGCTAAGGGTGAAAAAGTGATCAGCCGGCTGTGTAACCGGCCCACTCTAAAGTGGGCCACCAAAGCTGGTCTGAGCACCTCCTCCTCAAGGTGCTCTGGAAACTTCCCCTCTGGGAAACACAGGGAGTCCAGGAACATCTGGAAGTACCTGAAAAAGAGAAGATTTCAAATCATCCAGAGCGAATCGTGAGATGTGCAGACCAATACATAAATACTCCAAACATAAATGTATACTCACTTGGCAGAGGCAGAGCAGAGATAGTTAAATTTCTTAATTGTGTGGTTATCTAGAGACTGTGTATCTGTTTGTCTGTTGGCCAGTGCCAGTTTTAGATCTGTCATTTCCATGAAGGTCTCAGCCAATTCAAACATCAACTGTCTGCGGATCAGTAGGTAGTACTTGGCATTCAAATCTTTAAAGAAACAAAATGAGACAAGGTCAGATTTTATAACCTTACATGGACAGTTATTTTATTTCAACATTTTTTATTGCACTAAATCTAATGAAAATATAAAAGAAAATTGCAACTCAAGAACAAATTTAATTCGGTACCATTACAGATTGGCTCTATCATGTCAACTCTTCTTTTGTGCATTTTGCAGCGTCGCTCCAGATCCTCTTCAAAGAAAGCAAGGGTCTTGAACAGGGCACTG
This sequence comes from Mastacembelus armatus, assembly GCF_900324485.2. Lineage (NCBI taxonomy): Eukaryota > Metazoa > Chordata > Actinopteri > Synbranchiformes > Mastacembelidae > Mastacembelus > Mastacembelus armatus. The sequence goes on from NC_046635.1 coordinate 16,274,313, forward strand.
TGATCCTGCAAGATCTCTATGTGGTCTGTCACATATCCATCTATCTGAAAGTACTCCTTGGCCTAAAAGGATGAGTGAGAATAAAAGATTCACTACAGACATTATCTGTTAATAGTACTGCAGCCTCTCTGCATACAACACTCAATACTGTGGCCCCTCTGAAATAGAAGGTAGTGAACCAGAGGAGGGTAACTCCATGGTACAATTCATACATCTCCACCTTAAAGCAGGCATCATGAAAGCTGGAAAGGAAGTGGCGTTCCACAAACTCACAAGAATTTTATCTAGCTTGGAAAAACAGGCTAATAACATATAACAGAACAAAATAAGAACAATCCCAGGTTTCCTTTCAGCACAGTAGGCACGCTGAGAAAGTCACAGCTCTGTTGAGCCTAGTAGCTCTCAGCAGTGATGACTGAGCGTCTTTAAAAATAAAATAAATGTGTGATGTGATAAAATTCACCAGATCCTTCTTGCAGCTGCCACAAATGAATCTTCTACTACAGCAGCTCTTGAATCATTTCTAAGACCGCAGTTATGTTTAGACTGCTTCTTTCCCATAGATGTCCGAACTACCCTCTACAGCCGCTTCCTCTAAATCATCAACATGTCTGTTAGACCCAAAGACGACCTGCATTAATCAACTCATCTTTATTAAACCTTCATCAATTCATCTCTAGTAACAGGGTATGTAAGATTGTAGTAATCATACTATCAAGCTATAACTCAAACAGCCTAGTCTGAATTCAGGAGTCTTAGCTAATTATAGACCAGTATCCAACCTTCTGTTTATTTCTAAAATCCTTCAAAAAGCTGTTCCAAAGCAGCTATGTGAACCACTTACACAGGAATTAACTATTTGAAGATTTTCAATCAGGATTTAGAGCACATCATAATATGCAAACAGCACTATTAAAAAAAACAAACATCTTATCGCCAAACATCTTAGCCTCAGGCAATGGACTTGTCTGTGTACTTGTCCTGCTAGATCTTAGTCTCCAATTTGAAACTTTCATGCACAAAAAAGTGCTATTTAGTTCCACAGGTTTCTGTGCTAGGACTGATTCTCTTAAACATGCTTCCCTTAAGCACTGTTATTACGAAGAAGTGTATTAATTACTTTTGCTATGCGGATGACACTTGGATATATGAAACCTGATGAAACCAAACAGTTACAGAGTCTTCAAGAACACCTAAAATGCCTGGACAACCAGTGACTTTCTAATTTCAGAAAAAAAATAAGTTACTGTATTTGGGACTGAAAACCTCAGAAACGTACTTGGGATGCATAGGCCCTTTTCTATTCTGGTTACTTAGCCAGTTACTTTTTTGTCTTAAGGAATGTAGCCTCAATGGCTTTTCTGTTGTTTGGTAAAGAAGCTAGATCACCAACCCAGAGATATCTAGCATGTGGTTCCTAACAGTGACCATTCCTCACCATTTCCAGCTCTCTTCTTTCAGCGGGAGTCATTTCCTTTCCCCCTAGTTGTCAGTTTCCACAGCAGCAACCTCCACATTTGGGCACACACGGACAAGCACCAATACTGTCCCATTTCCACCTCTCCAGGAAGTCTCTGTTCACGTGCTGGACTCCCAGAACTGTACATCAGCTTATTCAGGAGTTTGAGACAGAGAAGGATTCTTACAGGTGAGCTCCTCTTACTTCACTGTTGCAGTCCTCATTGAGTGAGCAAAGTGAGTCCTGGACATATGGACAGGTAAAGTAACGTCTTCAAAGAGATCAGGAGCTGAAAGTCTTTTATAGTGAATTACAAAATGCATCCAGGCACTGTTGAGCTAACTCGGGTGAAAGTTTATTGAAGAACTCCTCTTGAGCTTCTGCCCCCACCTCACACTGAACCAGGTTCAGTCCTTTTCTGGGGCATGCTGCTTTTATCTCCAGCATTTGGACCCAGATAATAGTGGTGTTCTTGGACCGGCTGGTCCCACATTCTACATTTCTGCTCAGGTAAGTAGCTTTGCAGAGAGCGCTATCATCATGGATCTCAAGGTGCACCCAGCCTCTTTACAACATAATTTCTCTCTGCAGGTTTTAATGCTTTAAATTTCTTACAGAAATACAGCTTACTTTTATGTTTGTTATCCCCACAGACGACACAACTTGCTGGGCAACTGTGACTACTGCTGGATTTAGTAGCTCTGGTTCAGGTGGGCCTTGGTTTAGATCTAATTTTGTTTCTGATGGGTTCATCCTCCCTTAATTGTTCCAGCTACTCATTTATAATGTCCTGTCCTTTCAGGAATCCAAGGGATCCAAGGAGTTTATCAAAGTGGTTCTATGATTCCATCTCATTCCTCTTATTAGTAGCGTAAACCAGCCATTACTTTAATGCCTCAGGGAGTTTACTTTCAATTGACTTCATCGAAATTCATATCACCAAGGTCATTTAAATCCTGGAAGGCTTTTTTAATTAGGGCTGTACAATTAATTGAAATTTGATTTTAATTTAGATTTCGTGTGTCAATGATCACAAAAACTATGTAATCGAGAAAAAACGATTATTATGTTTCTCAAGTTATTTGGCCTGCGTTCTCAATGACACGCATGTGCACTTTTGCCCCTTCGGACGCCTGAACTCTCAGCCTATACTTTCGGCGAAACAAGTCGATATGTCATATCTGGTGGCATTTAAAAATCAGTGGAAGATGGCGGAAAGAGAACAGCCACAGAAGTCTTTGGTCAACAAAAGAGGTAGAAGCAATTCGGTTGTTTGGAAACAGTTTGGATTCGAAGAAGCGGACGTGGATCAAAAACATTATGTGCAAGATTTGCTAGGGAGAATTCATTGTTTTGTTCAATAAGTGCAACATATTTCCAAAGTCAATGAGTAATCGTGATTTCAATAATGACCAAAATAATCATGATTAGGATGTTTTCCATAATTGAGCAGCCCTATTTTTAATTGCTTGAATCAATTCCAAAATCTTTTGTTGGCTGATGACTTCTAACAGGTGGCATCTTCTGTAACTCTTCCACAATTTCAAGAGCAATAGCGGCTTGGTTGCCAAAGCGATTCTCCAAAACTGATTATTTCCTCTGATGTATTGTAAGTAGCCAGATGAAGGTCTCATTGTCCTATCAGGGTTATCCAGCAGCTTCTTGCCTCTGGAGAAGTTCACCACTTGATTAATTTAATTGTTGGCATCATATAGCTGCTGGTTGCCACGGTTACTCTCTCAGCATCTTCTTTTATTTTTGCCTGAATCGAAGCAGCTTTCTGTAGCAAATATAAATGTATACATGTATTGAACATGAATGTGTTTTTTATGCCCGGTTTATGAATTATGAATTCCATAAAACATCTTAATAATTTCAGGGCAACAGATCCTTTGATGGCGGATCATACATGATTGTGTTTTTGAGAAAACAGCGTTTATGCATGGTTAGTAAAAAACTACAATTTTTAAGTCACTGAAATAAGGCCATAAAACACATACACAACATTGGTTCACAAGACCTTTGAGAACTGGGTCTTGTGGCCTAGAGTTTTTGCTTCAAAACGATATGAAAATCATCTTGCTCATTCACAGAAAACAATATAATGATTTCAATTTTTTAAGACATTTTTTTTGTAGAAAGGGCATATGCAAGAAGGTGTGCCCCTGATCATGAATAACCATGTGATTCACCTGAGAAGACAAAGGTCCGCATAATGAGCTGCATAAATGAGCCTTTCAGTCAGGAATGTGGCTGAGAGGGAATTACTCCAATGCACTGCAATGCAGATGCAAACGTTCGTCTGAGTCGAGCTGAGTCGCGTTCCATCCAAAATGCTTCTTTACCCACGTAGCGTGTCATCATCCAAACGCAAGCAAATTCTATGATGACGCTTGACATTTTATGCCATTTCTTGGGGGCGTGTACATAATTACCTGGCTCACCTCATATTATTTACATACAGTACCCATAAGGGGTCTAAACATCAATCAGTATTAAACCAAGGGTTAGAATGTGAACATATTTAAACGTTACATCAACACCTCATGACTATAAAAGATGCTAAGTAAAACCAACTAATGTTCCAGAACGTCATCAGACGCACGGTTACTATAGGCACATGCTATAAGAAATAGTGCTGCTAAGGTTAACCTCAACAAATAGTAGAGACAAAGTCCGCCATTAAAAGTTAGTGGAGGCCAAGAACTCATCGGCTGCCCCTTCAGAGATTGCGAGTATCCGATTCTGCACATTGAACTACATGGGAGTTTAGTTCAAAATATTCAAGCCTGTAGCATTTATTCCCAGCTAGCACTGTGACAAGTGCTGTAGTGTCAGCTTCCGGTACTGAAACAATACTAAGTCCGGTGCACCATTTTAACAGCCATGGGCGTGATCAACTGATTGCTCATGAGTTCCACCTGACAGACACAATGGGTAGCTTGCCACAACAGTATGTGCATTGTACATACCTGTGTGACATAATTCTGTCCCACCAAAAATACAGCTCTGGCCTCAGTGAAGTCCAATGGGAACGAACAGCACACCTAAAAACATAAAGCAGTTTGATTTATCCTAACATTACATATTTGAAGAAGACATCCTCTGATGGTATAGTAATCTTAGTTCTTAATTTTTTGCCAGATTTGTCCTTATTAGGCTTTTGATATATGATCTTTTTACACTAAAAATGGCATTAGAATGCACTCTTATGATGCATTGTGAATTAAATCCTTCTACTAGGAGATGGTGGTGATTTTAATTACAATTAAAATTATAATTAACAATTAGCAATAAAACATAACAATGAGATAATAATTAATATGGTAAATGAACTTGTAATTATATAGTGCTTTTCTATGGACTCAAGCACACTCAAAGCACTTTACAGTATTTGCCCATTCAAAGACACACACAAGAGCAATGCAACAAGCAGCACAAGTAGTGTTAAATAGTATATATACACCTTCTCTTCCAGGCTAGCAATGGCATCAAAGGTGTCCTCAGAGCCAAACATAAGAGTGCTCTTCTTACATTTCTCTTCCTCCTCCTCATTATGTGTTCTCGCTCTCTTCAGCTCTTCTTGACGATCAGTATCCAGTTCCCCAATGTTGTCCTGGTCACAAACAGGTACAAGCACTTTTTAAAACACAAGATAATTATGCACATCTAAGCTCAGATACACACAAGCACATAGAAATGTACACAAAACTTAGCTAGTTAAAAACACATAAAAACAACACAAATATGTTGAGCAAACATGCACATGATTTAAGCACCATCTTTGGTGCAAGTTCTTTTTTTTCCTTTGGTTGTTGACATTTTTTAGGTGGTGCTCTTTCCAGTAAGTCACTTTTCATATGAATCAAAAGCAAGTCATAAGTTCAAATATTTTTAAAAAACAGCCACAGGCATACATGCACAACCATGTACTACCTCTAGGAGCTTCTTAGCATCCTGCAGAAGGTTGAGACAATACTTAATCCAGCATCTTGCAATCTCTGCTCCCTTTTGTCTGAGCTGTTCCCAGTGCTCATTCTCTGTCTCACCTGGGTCACAGAGAAGAAGAAAAATATGTTAAAATATGCAATGGGGGGGACTTCCGGTTGGCCACCGAATAGAGTAGACGGTGATTCGGGTGCTCCGATGCACAAGATACCTACACTCAACTTTACCACGCAGGATTCGTAAACCCATTTCAGTTTGTTAATCATAACATATTTTCAATCGCAGACTCTTTCTCTCTGCGCTTAAAATGGCTTTAAGAAGTACTAAATCTACCAAGAAGGACGACGCCGCACCCGGGCCTACAGTCGAGGCCATCTCTCAATTGTTAAGAAAGTCACTGCGAGGCTCTGGTGGCTGAATTTAAGTCGTCATTCAGTCTTTTAGAGTCAAAACTTGACCAAATACAGTCTAAAGTGGAGGATCATGGTCAATGCTTGCCTTTGAACCACACTGCTGAACAGAAAGAAAAAGTGGCTTCGGTCCGTAGAAGACGTGCGGAAATTCATCAACGCCTTACCGAAGAATGTGGAGTGAACAACATTCGCTTTTGTCAGGAAAGTACTCTTGCTAACTTTGAAATGCAATATTGCACTTTACTAGCACCGGCGAAGAGCATCGTATGCTGAGCGCACATTGTTCCACCTGTTCTTTTACTCTATATCTATTTCTGTTGTACCTAACAACAGCGCTAGCCCCTTAAGCTATTACAACGTTGTTATTACATTAAAGACTAACCGCGTCCGCGGAGGGTTTGACCTAACTCTACCTGATTGTACAGTATCCCTGCACCGAGTATAGGTAGTGTTTACTGTATATATTTCACAAATTATCTGCATCGGAACTGAAGGTGGTGAATGGACAGGAAGACTTTGTTTGGGGTTTATGTTGGTGTGGAAGAGCTTGCTGCTGTGTTCTCTATGCAGCTTTCTTGATGGGACAAAGGGTTGGGGGGAAGGGGAGGGTGGTGTTTTCTCTGTAGCAAGCGCTGGGTTAGATTTTTGTTCTCAAACTTTATTGACAATGCACATCTTCTTTCTCTTTTTTTATTTTTTCAGTAGGGCTGACACTTGGCATTATAAAATCATACATACACTAATTTTCAGGGAGGATGGCTAATCGCCTTAACTTTATAAGCTGGAATGTCAAGGGACTAAACCATCCTGTGAAAAGGAGGAAGGTATTTTTGCATATTAAACAGTTAAAATTCTCAATAGCATTTCTACAAGAAACACACATCTGAAGCTCTGATAACTCGCTTTTTATTACACTGGGGTGGACAACAATACCATTCTACAATTCAGGCAAAAGCCAGGGGGGGTCTCAATCATCATACTCTCTCATATTAGGAGGAGATTTCAATTGTTGTATGGATCCATCACTTGACAGATCCTCTCCATACCCAGCTAATATGAGCAAATCTGCCATGCTAATCCAGTCCTATCTCTCCACTTACTTACTAAGGACAGAGTATTCTTTTTTTCATCTGTCCATCATACTTTTTCTAGGATTGATCGTTTTTCCATAGATAAACTGCTGATCCCATTTGATTCCTCCTGTGAATATCAGAGTATTGTTTTATCAGACCACGCCCCACTTGTTCTTTCTATTTCTATAGCCCCTCCCGATCTCCCTCAGACAAGTAAACATCGGCAATTTAATTCTACCCTTCTAGCTGATGAGGGATTTATCAACTTTATGGAGGAGCAGATAGCTTTATTTATTTTATATAAAAGATGTGTAGAGTTGCAAACCAAATTTGATCTAATTTCAACACGTAGTCGAACATCAGTTGTTGAGGTGCAGCAGCCAATTTTATATTCATGGTGACAAATCTGGGAAACTACTAGCGAATCAATTAAGACGTTTTAGAGCGCAGCAACACATAACCAACATTAAAATGGAGGATGGTACTATCACAACAGGTTTCTCAAACATAAATGACGTATTTAGAAATTACTTTTCCCAGCTCTACATCTCCGAATATCTAGAGGATGATGGCTTTGTTGAGGATTTTCTAGCCAAAATTGATATTCCAGCACTTATCCGATTTTAGATTAAGATTAGAAGCACCCATCTCACAAGAAGAAATAATATTAGCCATCTCATCTCTGCAAACTGGAAAATCCCCAGGCCCTGACGGGTTCCCCACAGAATTCTTTAAATCATTCTCTTCGCTCCTTGCACCCCAACTTGCTCTGGTTCTGACTGACTCCTTTGAGCAGGGAAAACTTCCCATATCTTTTAATGAGGCTCACATTACTCTTTTAGCTAAGAAGGATAAAGATCCAACAGAGTGTTCCTCATACAGACCAATCTCTCTTTTGAATGTGGATACAAAAATCCTTGCTAAGGTATTGGTGGGTAGGTTAGAGAATGTCATACCCTCAATTATATCAGAGGACCAAACAGGCTTTCTTAAAAATCGTCATTCTTACTTTAATATCAGATGTCTTATGAATATCATGTACCCATCATCGGAGGATGCCCCAGAGTGCATTCTTTCTCTGGACGCAGAAAGGGCCTTCGATCGTGTTGAATGGAAATACCTTTTTAAAATCCTAGAAAAATTTAATTTTGGACCAAATTTTATTACTTGGGTGAAACTATTATATTCTAATCCTATCGCTTCAATTTTGACTAACTCCCAGCAGTCTCAACCGTTCAGCCTCAATCGGGGAACCTGTCAAGGGTGCCCTCTCAGCCCACTGTTCTTTAATCTTGCCCTAGAGCCTCTAGCAATTGCATTCCGTAGTTCTAGGGATAAATCGGGGATCTGGAGACAGGGAACAGAACACAAGTCTCTCTCTATGCAGATGATCTTTTACTTTTCGTATCTAATCCAACCACCTCTATACCTCCCTTACTGTCTTTGCTTAGTAAATTCAGCTATTTCTCAGGTTACAAACTGAACTTGCATAAAAGCGAATTTCTTCCACTAGGCAGGGAGATGCCAGATATTCACAACCTCCCTTTCAAATTAGTGAGAAAACAGATCACTTATCTTGGTATCACAGTTACAAAGGGTCATAAACACCTTTTTTAAAGAAAATTTTATTCGATTACTGAACCATACAAAAAAGGATCTTGAGAGATGGTCATCTTTATCCATGCCATTGGTGGGCAGAATCAATGCCATTAAAATGAACATTCTCCCCAGGTTGCTATACCTCTTTCAGGCTATACCTGTTTTTATTCCAAAATCCTTTTTCAATACACTAGACTCAACCACATCATCATACCTCTGGAAAGGTAAACGCCCTCAATTGAGCAAGGACTTCTTCAAAGATCTAAAAAAGATGGCAGAATGGCTCTACCCAATTTCAGACTATACTTCTGGGCAGCAAACTTTCACGCTCTCATTTTTAGGCTTATTTTCATAAACGACCAGCCTGACCATCTTGGGTTGCTATGGAGATAAACCCTGTTAACACTCTCTCTGTCTCTGCACTTTTTGGATCCTCACTTCACTTCCCTTCCCTTCACCTTACTAGAAGCAATCAACAATCCAGTTGTCAAACACACCCTGAGAGTGTGGGCTCAGTTCAGGATATGCTGCGGTCTCCTGGGCTTTTGTCTTTCTTCTCCAATTGTCTTTAACCCTATTTTTCCACCCTCTTTGCATGATAGTGCATTTCAAGGGTGGCACAACAAAGGTATAAACTTATGTAAAGACCTTTTTGTTGATGGTAAGTTTGTATTCTTTTAAGCAGCTTCCGAAAGTTTTAACCTGACAAATACACTTTTTCAGATATCTCTGAATAAGACATTTTATCAGTTCTTCAATACCAGCTTTCCCTGAGGCATCTGACACAACCATCATTGATACCCTCCTCGGCCTGTCCCCCAAGGGTAAAGGTTTAATATCCACTATATATGAGAAGTTAATGAGCACAAACCCAATCAGCCTCATCAAGATCAAAACGGCTTGGTAAGGGGATTTAAATGTGACGCTCTCAGATGATTCATGGAATGAAATCCTCAAACCTGTCAACTCCACCTCTTTGTGTGCACTCCTTAATGCAATTTAAAGTTGTACACAGGGCCCACTATTTAAAAGTTAAGCTCTCACAGTTTTATCCGGAGGTCGATCCCACGTGTGATAAATGTAAATGTGGAGAAGTCTCTCTTATCCACATGTAATGGGGTCCTGCCCTGAGCCTTAGAAATTTTGGGGATGATTTGATTTGAGGGATGTCTTCCAAACTCTCTCACATATTTTAAACTACACACTTGAGCCAAACCCATTGACTGCAATTTTTGGCATTATTGGAACGGAAGATAATTGTTCATCATCAGCCAAGCATTCATTTGTGTCTTTTAAAAATATTTGGAATTAAAAAATATGCAATGAGAACCGGAAGGAACGATACACACAAAAAATTAAATGAGGACAAGGAAGGAGTCAAAAAGTAAGGGAAGACATAACTAAGGATGGGAAGCAGCACAACTACAGCAATAAATTGTGCTCTCTCTAGTTAGTGTGCTTATTTTGAAATGGATAAAAGCTTTAATTTGCAATTCAATTTAATTAAATTCAATTTATTTGCCTAATACCAAATCACAATACAATCATCTCAAGGCACTTTACAAAAAGAACAAAAGCCAAATCCCTTATGAGCAACCACTTGGGAACAGTGGAGGAAAAACCTCCAGCAGAATCTGGCTCAATTTGGGCAGCCATTTGCCTCGACAGATACTTACTTTCCTGTGCTGCTGGCTCACAAGGTACCTCTCCTGCCAAGCCTGATATGACAGTAGCTGCTGAGAGGCAATGTCTACCTTCCATATATCGGCCCTAAAAATTACACACACCCCTTATTATTTATGCAGAAAACAAGTGAACACCAAGACCAGATCTTCAAATATAAATGATTATTACAAATAAAATGTTTGACCTGTTGTTAAAATTGAGTACAAATAAACTTAAATTTACAAGTATTAAAAAAAAAAACTTGTTTCCTGTAAGTCAAAATAGATTTAAAATATTGGGTAATAATAATCATAATCATTAGACATTTAGTTTTTAATCTCTCTAAATGAATTTCATCCCCACCTTAGTGATGTAATACTGTGACAGTGTTGCAGCATTCAGGGCCCACTCCATTGGACTGAACTGATTTAACTGTAACTGTCTCTGCAGGGTACAGTGACAGTAGGTGGCAGCACGCTCAGTTTGACCTGGAAGACAGAATACCAGTTACTAATAGTATAATGATCATGAAATGAAGTGTATTAATGTAACACAGTTTCAGTATATTCACCTAGATAAACATGAATCCAATTCAGAAGCATATTTTATAAATCTGCTGCAAAAATCAGCAAATAATGATGAAACATTCATATTACTCCATGTTATAAAAAAGTGACCGTTAATAGAATGAAAATTGATATATAGGTGCAAAGAAGTAATGGCACTGTTTCCAGTTTCCTGGTTCTGTATCCTTCTCCTCATAAAATAGTCCTGAAATGTGACCTGATATTCACCAAAGTCACAAATATAAACAAAAAAATTCAGTTTATTTGTGTAGCACCAAATAACACAATCATCTCAAGGCACTTTACATAGAAACCAAACTAATCCCTAATGAGCAAGCACTTACAGACTGTGGAGAATAAAAAGAACAGCAACAAACACTGTACAGGTTGGTAGGACCAATAACCACACATTAGCACCAGGGACATATATGATAATGGAGCTATATATTGCTGATGTGAGCTTGGATAAATGTGTGATAGATGTGAGGGGGGAGGAGAAGAGAGCAGAGAGAGGAGCTTGCGGAATGGTGAGAAGTCTTTATGGCGTTCAAGCCTTTAGCAGCCGGGATTCTAACCTTAAAAGTAGAAATGGTGTTTGCCTTTTGAACCCTCTGCTTCCCATTCTTCCTTTGGAAACTCTAAAAACCACAAGTACACCTGCATTCCGACAGCAAGGTGCTCTATTTGGATAGTGTGGTACTATGATGTTTTTAAGGTATGTAGCAGCCTGATCATGAGGGTTTGTTATTTTAGGAGAATTAATTTAAAGTCCATTATGGATTTCTGTGTGAGCCAATGAATAGAAGCTAATGTAGGAAAAATATGATCTTTCTTGCTAGTTCCTGTCAAAACTCTGACTGCAGCAAATGGACACTTTTAATGGAGTTACTGGAACATCTTAATAATGAGTTACAGTAAGCTAGCCTTGAAGTAAATGCATGGACTAGTTTTTCTGCATCATTTTCAGACAAGATGTTCCATTTTGGCAATATTGCACAACTGAAAGAAGACGGTTCTAGAGATTTGATTTATGTGTAAATGCAACCAATATAACTATATAATAATAATAATAATAATCCTTCTCATAATAATAAAGATCCTTCTGACTTTTTGGGTTTTAAGCAGGAGGTGTCAGAAACGTTAACACAGGGATAACTGGCTTGTGGCGGCCAAGCATGCGTCGTCGCTTTTTGATCTTTCGATGTTGGCTCTTCCTATCATTGTGAAGCAGAATTCACCAAGTGTTGGATTGTTCACCCACTAATAGGGAACGTGAGCTGGGTTTAAACCATCGTGAGACAGGTTAGTTTTACCCTAGTGATGATGTGCTGTTGCAATAGTAATCCTAGTAAAAATCGGTGGGTCAACACCGACTATACTTGCTGTTATATACTGACAACCAAAATATTGTAACACATTTTTATCTGAATTCTCTGCATTTTTAACCTCTCTCTATACACTCTCTCCTAACGTTATCTTACTTGGTGATTTTAACATTCATGTGAATGACACTGTAAATCAGCTCTCAAAGGACTTAATGTCATGCCTTGATGGCTTTGGCTTACAACAATTCATTAATTTTCCGACTCACTCAAAGGGCCACAACCTGGATCTTGTCTGTTGCTCAGGTGTTACACCTTCTCACTGTGTTGCATCTGAGTTGCCTATATCAGACCATAAATTAATCTCATTCATTAATGTTCCACTATCTCCTCGGCAGCACTCAATTTCCTTTAGGAACATAAATCCACATCCACCCATGATGACCTGGTATCTTACTACAACTCTGAGCTACAGACCCTCCTGGATATTATTGCACCTCTAAAAACCCAAACTGTCTCCTTTGTTCACTCTGCACCCTGGTTTACCCCAGAGCTTCATCAGCTCAAATGCGGAGGCCGTCGCCTGGAGCGCCCATACAAAAGAACTGGACTTACTGTACACAGAGAAATGCACAACGTGCATGTGCTCCTCTGTAAAATCGCATTGACTTCAGCTAAAGCTGCTCACTATAATAACCTGCTTGCATCTGGCGAAGGGAACAAAAAAGTCTTGTTCTCCACTATGAACAGTTTTCCGAAACCATCTGACACACTTCCACCCCACCTGTGTTGCACTGCTCATTGTGATGCTTTAATGTCAAAATCAATAAAATTCATCAACAGCTAGCCTATTCATCAAATAACCCATGCAGCTCGCCTCAGTCTATCTGCTGGCCAGTCTCGTAATCTTTTCTCCTCTTTTAAACTCGTCACCGAATCTGAAATTTCAGAATTTATTAACCCTCTGGGGTCTGAGGGGGTTTTGGGGGCCCTGGACAAATTTCGACATGTCCTGACATTTGTGCTTTTTTCAGTGTCTTTTAAACATATTAATGTCTAAAGTCTGATAACACTGTAATCAGCACAAAATTGGCTACAATAATATGTGAGCAGCAAGTTTATACATTATTGTGTTTTTGAGAAAACACTGTTTATCCATGGTTAGTGCAAAACTACAATTTTTTACTCACTGAAATAAGACCATAAAACACATACAGAACATTGGTTCACAAGACTTTGGAGACCTGCATGTTGTAGGCTAAAGTGTTTACTTCAGAGTGCTGTGAATGTCATCTTGTTCACACATTCACAGAAAACAATACACTGATTTAAATTTTCTAAGACACTTTTTGTCGAGAAAGGCCATATGAAAGAAGGTGTGTCTTAGGATTAATAGTCATGTGATTTACCTGAGAAGACAAAAGACGCACTCAACGACCAGACAAAGACGCGCATAATGAGCCTTTCAGTCAATGTAGATGGGAGGGGATTAGTGCAGCACAATACAAAGCAATGAGGAGCCAAACGATCCTCATTTGAGTTAAAATCAGTGTTTTTACTCTGAGGACAAACTAAACTATTTGTCTCTGTGTGGAATATAAGAAGCGCTTCTTCACGTCCGTAACGCGCCATCATCCAAACGCGCAGAAAAAGTGAGTAAATTCTATGATGAAGTTTGACATTTTATGTCATTTCTCGGGGGTGTGCACACATTTACCTGGTTCACCTGAGATTATTTACATGCAACATATACAGTGGGTACGGAAAGTATTCAGACCCCTTTAAATTTTTCACTCTTTGTGTCATTGCAGCTATTTGCCAAAATCAAAAAAGTTCATTTTATTTCTCATTAATGTACACTCAGCACCCCATCTTGACAGAAAAAAACAGAAATGTAGAAATTTTTGCAAATTTATTAAAAAAGAAAAACTGAAATATCACATGGTCATAAGTATTCAGACCCTGTGCTCAGTATTGAGTAGAAGCACCATTTTGAGCTAGTACAGCCATGAGTCTTCTTGGGAATGATGCAACAAGTGTTTCACACCTGGATTTGGGATCCTCTGCCATTCTTCCTTGCAGATCCTCTCCAGTTCTGTCAGGTTGGATGGTGAACGTTGGTGGACAGCCATTTTCAGGTCTCTCCAGAGATGCTCAATTGGGTTTAGGTCAGGGCTCTGGCTGGGCCAGTCAAGAACGGTCACAGAGTTGTTCCGAAGCCACTCCTTTGTTATTTTAGCTGTGTGCTTAGGGTCATTGTCCTGTTGAAAGGTGAACCTTCGGCCCAGTCTGAGGTCCTGAGCACTCTGGAAGAGGTTTTCTTCCAGGATATCTCTGTACTTGGCCACATTCATCTTTCCTTCAGTTGCAACCAGTCGTCCTGTCCCTGAAGCTGAAAAACACCCCCACAACATGATGCTCCCACCACCATGTTTCACTGTAGGGATTGTATTGGGCAGGTGATGAGCAGTGCCTGGTTTTCTCCACACATACCGCTTAGAATTAACGCCAAAAAGTTCAATCTTGGTCTCATCAGACCAGAGATCAGACTTATTTCTCATAGTCTGGGAGTCCTTCATGTGTTTTTTGGCAAACTCTATGCAGGCTTTCATGTGTCTTGCACTGAGGAGAGGCTTCCGTCGGGCCACTCTGCCATAACTCCCCGACTGGTGGAGGGCTGCAGTGATAGTTGACTTTGTGGAACTTTCTCCCATCTCCCTACTGCATCTCTGGAGCTCAGCCACAGTGATCTTTGGGTTCTTCTTTACCTCTCTCACCAAGGCTCTTCCCCCACGATTGCTCAGTTTGGCTGGACGGCCAGGTCTGGGAAGAGTTCAGGTCGTCCCAAACTTTCTCCATTTGAGGATTATGGAGGCCACTGTGCTCTTAGGAACCTTGAGTGCTGCAGAAATTCTTTTGTAACCTTGGCCAGATCTGTGCCTTGCCACAATTCTGTCTCTGAGCTCCTTGGGCAGTTCCTTCGACCTCATGACTCTCATTTGCTCTGACATGCACTGTGAGTTGTAAGGTCTTATATAGACAGGTGTGTGCCTTTCCTAATCCTAGTCCAATCAGTTTAATTAAACAGAGCTGGACTCCAATGAAGGAGCAGAACCATCTCAAGGAGAATCAGAAGAAATGGACAGCATGTGAGTTAAATATGAGTGTCACTGCAAAGGGTCTGAATACTTATGACCATGTGATATTTTAGTTTTTCTTTTTTAATAAATTTGCAAAAATTTCTACATTTCTGGTTTTTTCTGTCAAGATGGGGGTCTGAATACTTTCCATACCCACTGTACATGCTCTGGTCACCTCCCGTATTGATTACTGCAATTCTCTTCTAACTGGCCTACCACAAAAACTCCTACATAAACTCCAACTTATTCAGAACTTGGCTGCCCGTATCATAACCCAAATTCCCTTAATGCACCACATTACCCCCACCCTCCAACAACTTCACTGGCTCCCTATTAAATACCGTATAGAGTTTAAAATTCTCCTCCTCACATTTAAAGCACTTCATAATCTCGCTCCCCCTTACCTATTGGATCTCGTTCAGTTCTACACCCCCTCACGCAATTTTCCCGCTTGACCACCATGAGTTCTAGAGCCTTCGGATGTATTGCTCCACATCGCTGGAATTCTCTCCCGGAAATAATCCGTAACATAGATTCTCCAACTAAATTCACATCTCACCTTAAGACTAATTATTTAGAACCGCTTATCCCACATGATGTAAGGCTGCACTGAAATCTCCACTCAAGTTATCAGGTATCTTAAATTATGACTCAGTTTTTGTTTTATTAATATTGCTCAATGTTATCTTTATAAAAGTTATTTTGTTTTATCTTTTATCTGGAAGGCAACCTTGGGTGACCAGAAAGGAGCCTATATAAATAAAATGCATTATTATTATTATTTTTATTTGGCGCTATACAAATAGAACCAAATGGAACTGAATTGAATTGAAAGCATTACCTCAACCTCTCAGTTCTGCAGCACAATGAGATGAGCCTCCCACTGCAGCTGCTACTGTGTTTAGTTATTGTCCATTATAACAAGCATATCTGCTGCTCCACTGTAGTTCTTAAGAGTGTCCAGCCCCCTGCCTAGCACAAAACTGGCCTTTTCACCAGTTTGTCCAGTCGCTTACAGTTCCTGTTTGTAATGCCATTCCCCCAACAGACAGCAGCATAGAACAGTGTACATTACATGACAGTGTGGTAGAACATGCACAGCATGTCACTGCAGACATTGTAGGAACCAAGCTGTCTCAAAAAGAGGAGGCGCTCTGCCCTGGCAGATCACTCCAGTTTTTCATCCAATACCACCCCAAGGTACTTGAAGGTCTGCACAGTCAATCTCCAGTCTGACTTGCATGGTGCTTTTGATCTCCTAAAATCAACCACCACGTCGTTAGTCTTGGTGGTGTTCAGAAGATAGCTCTTTTTGTTCCAGACAGTGAAGGTCTCCACTAGGTCCCTGTACTCCCCCTCCTGACCACTGCACACACATGCCACAACAGCCGTATCATCAGAATATTTCTGTATGTGGCAGGACTCTGAGTCAGAAGGTCTTTAATGCCACTGGTGATTGATGGTTTATTGTTAGGATAGCACCATACTGTCTTAACTGGGAGTACTGTCTCTCTACAGAAATTACTGTAGTCAGTGATAATGTTGACTCTCCAGTCCAAGTCATTGTTCATTTCCTGCCCCTCCAGCAGTACATCCGTTTGTGCACTTAAAGGAGTCTCTCAGTGAATCCCTTGCCTCTAGTGACTATTTCCTGAAAGAACTGGTGGTAACAGGAACCTTCTGCTTAGCTTCTGGTGGAAGAGGTACAGCCCTGTAAGCTTCTTTCACATTAGCATAGAACAGATCTAAATGTCCTTTTTCCATGTGTTGGACAGTCCACATACTGTACAAAGTCAGTCAGACAGGAGGACAGAGAGACAAATGAATGAATGCCTCAGGGTGCTGGGTCTGTATCCTAGCAATGGCATCATGGATGACATCACACACTGTTGCAGGCACTGCCTTCAGTGGAATGTAAACAATGGCAACTATGTTTGAAATCTCCCTTGGTGCGTAGTATGGGCGGACACCAACTGAGATCCTTTCAATTTCTGGACAACAGACCCTCTTTTCACAGTCACATTTTGGGGGTTAACCCATTTGTGGTTGAAAAACAGGATAATTCCCCCACCTTTCGTCCTTCCGCTGGTCCTTGAGTCCTGTCCTGATATACCTGAAACCATGTATATCCACACGAGTCTGGTATGTGTCATTCAACCAGGACTCAGAAAGACATAAAAAAATAATTGTTTTTCCATGCAACTCACTAGGATAATGTCTAGCAATTTTATGCACGTCACTTAATAAGGCTTAATACACCACTTACTTTTGCTTTAAATGTGAAGTGACTTTTCCAATGTAATAAAAATGTAATATCTGTACAAATGTGATTACACATAAAAATTTCCATATTCTTTTGTAAAAATCTGACTAATCAAAACCATAATTATTCAAATACAGTGCCTAGCACTTCATTGGATGTTTTATCCTTAATTGATTTTATGAATAAATCATGGTCAATGTAATATATTAAAAAAAAAAGAATACCAAAAGAACCTCATGACAAATGGCAAAGTGAAAACAGTTTTCTACAGAATAATGCCACTCAAGAATATGTAATGAGAAATAAGTGATGGGGGCAGCACAGTTAGTGCAGTTACCTCACAGCAAGAAGGTTCCTGGTTTAAAACCCAGCAACATGTGGAGTTTTCATGTTCTCCCTGTTCTCTCATAAATATTCAAGTCAGTAATTTTGTAGATGAACTTTTGGCTGCAATTACAGCACTGAGTCTATGTCGATAGGTCTCAATCAAGCAATTCTCTCACTGCAATTTTAGTCTATTCTTCTTTGCAAAATTGCTCAATCTCTGTCAGGTTGCACTGGGATCAGATGTGAACAGCCCTTTTCAAGTCCAGCTACAGATTCTCTATTAGGCCAAGGTCTTGGCTTTGACTCTGTCACTCCAAAACATTCAAGTTGTTGTTTATAAACAATTTCTGTGTAGCTTTTGCTGTATGCTTTGGGTCATTGTCTTGCTGGAAAATAAATCTTCTCCAAAGCTGTGGTTATCTTGCAGACTGAATAAGATTACTCTTCAGGATTTTCCTGTATTTTGTCACATTCATTTTACCCTCTACCTTTACAAGCCTTCCAAGGTCGGCTGCCGATAAACACCCCCACAGCATATGTTTGTGTCCGCCAAACATAGCGTCTTGTCTCATGGCCAAAAAACACCATTTTTGTCTCATCAGACCAAAGAACTGTCTTCTTCCGACATGCCTTTTGATGAGCTCTAGTTGAGATTTAATATGAATTTTCTTCAACAGTGGATTTCTCTTTGCCACTCTACCCGAAAGCTTTGACTGGTGAAGAAAGTGGGCAACAGTTGTTGCATGCAGTATCTCCCATTTCAGCTGCAAAAGCTGTACAGTAGTAGCCATTAAAAGTGTTGCTCTGTTGTGGGAAGTTACCACTTTCACCAAGACTGTTCGTCATTTGATCGCAGCAAGTTACGTATATGTCATGAAAGCATGATTTACACATGACTGACTCTGTTGTGTAAACTGAAATGACTGAGGTAGGTATAAAAGACTGCTGTTACCTATGTCCTGGGTCAATCGGTACTGGCCCGTTCTGCAGAACGAATGCTCTGCTTGTGACTCTGCTGCTTTGTTTATCAAACTTGCCATCCTATAGCCTAAGTTATGCCTCCTAGTTATTTTTTGCCACGACAGTGCGCACTACAAATAGCGATTCCTCCCTGCGGGTTCAGAAGCTTTCATCCTAAGGAGCCCGGCTACTGATCCGGCCCAGGAAACAAAAGTACAGACAAATTGTACAACGACGAAGCAGCAGAAACACAGACAGACCTGTAATGTTACGGTAAGAAAGAGCTCTAACTCCATATGTGGTTGAGTAGTTGACGAGACGTCGTCTTAGTAGAGACCATTGTGTTATTGATTACTGTTGTATGCAGCGCAATGAAATAGCCTGAGTCATATGAGGAAAGACAGCACCAGAGAACAGATATTAGAGTATGGGTTTAGTACTGGGTACTAAGAGAGAAGTAAATGCCTAGCAAGGGCCCAATCTACCAACTCAATTGTCATCGTTATGTGAAGAAATGAGAAAAAAGTACAATGGAAGCTGTTAAAAACTGACTGTATGGTGGGAGCTGTAATTTCCTGTGGAGGGTAGTCTGAGTAGTCGACAATTAGTGCAAGATAAACTTGAAAACAAGGAAAAAGAGAGTGCAAAGAGACATGTCTTTGTCCAAAAGAGATAGAAAGTAACACAAAGTGATCCAAGCTCACTGGAAAGTGTATTGCATGTGGAAAGAAGAATGTCATGTGAGGGAGAGTAAAATGATTAAAAGACAGCAGTATGCTGAAGTATGAAAGACAGTGGTATGTAGAAATATGAAAGACAGCAGTAAGTTGAAGTATGAAAGACAGCAGCATGTTGAAATATGAAAAACAGTGGTAGGTAGAAAATAAGGAAATGGAAGTAATACATATGACATGTCTATTGGACAAAGACTGCTGCTGTTGCCTCAGTTTTACTCTCCCCTACCCAGAAAGAACTATTTACAGGAGATACTCCACATATCGCACTGGCAAAGCCTTCTGACTAGTGTTGGAAAGACCTGAGCCACTGGTTGCAAAGCTTGCTGTTCCTCAAGGATTTTCAACCAACAGCATCAGATTCTAGGACAGAAGGAAGGGTGATGTACATCATATACAATTTTACATCAGTTGTACAAGTTTGTCGAACAGTTGAGCTCATTAATAGCCATAACACTGCAGCCTTTACCATCACAGAAACTAGTTTACCACCAGAGCTTGAGCAAATTCCAAAATCTCTCTGGAAAGCCCACACACATGATGTAGGCCTTGTGAAAAATGCAGAGCCTCTGATTTTACAACAGGAAGCCATTGATGGTATAAAGCCTGTTTTTAATTTTTGTTAAAAGCTGCCATAATAATTCCATGCAAGAATTCTCCAGTGCGCACTCCCATTTTTCTAGTTAAAAAGGTGAGAGACCAAGATCAACCAACTGAAGGGCGCTTTATACAAGAATAGAATGTACAAAGCAGTGAATGCAGCCCCCGAACGCCAGAAGTAAATAATACTCAAACCATCTTTTATCTGGTACCACCAATTTGACTCAGCTCATTTTTCAGAAGTAGATTTGGCCAATGCTTTCTTTTCTGTGCCTGCAGACATGGACACCCAGTACTGGTTTACCTTTTCATTCGAAGGAAAAATTTACGCCTGGGCCAGATGTCCCCAAGGTCACTATGAAAGTTTTAGTTTCTTTCATCAGACTCTCATTAGAAACCTTCAAGGCCTTTATTTACCTGCCGGATCAGCACTGCTACAGTATGTAGATGATTTGCTGATTTGTAGTCCATCTGAAGAAGCATATGAAATTGATACAGTGCACCTGTTAAAACATCTTGCAGAAAATGATAGCTTTATGTCTTTCCAAATTGCAGTTTGTACAACAAAACGTGATATATCTGGGTCACATCATCACCCCAGTTGCCCATTGCTGAATTCGAGATGTTCCTAATCCAATTACTAAAAAAAACAAATGAGTTTTCTTGGCATGACATAATTTTGCCGGCAGTGGATTCCAAATTACTCGCTGCGTGAAACTCCCATCTGCTATGATGCATGGTAAACAACTCTCTGCACATGACAAAATCATATGGACTCATGAAGGAGGAAATGCCTTTCTTGATCTAAAAGCAGCACTCTCTGTAGCTCCCCCACTGGGTCTGCCTAATCCTAACCTAGGGTAAACTATGACCTGTTGCTTAATTTTCGTCAAAGCTGGATCCAATTGCAACAGGCCTTCCTCTGTGTCTGAGAGCTGCTGCTGCAGCAGAGAAAGCCATTCTAGCATTATGCAATTTTGTAATTCTGATCTGACATTGATGTTTCCCATGCTGTTGCACACATATTGAACACACAGAAAACTGCACACCTGTCAACACTAGTGATGTCCCGAGCTAAGTGCAAAGATCGTGATCAGAACCGATCAGCACATTTTTAAGCTTTATGCTGATCCTTTACGTCAGCTGTCACGGATGTTGGAAAAGAAGAGCGTGTGTTGTGGTTGAAATAAGATGATAAAATACCTGCAGTATGGCAGTATTTCAAATTGGAAGATGACAGCAGTCATTTTATTTATTTTGGTTTTATGTTCAAGTTAAACTGCTACACCACTTTTAAGTGGAATTGAGATTCTGTTGTTCATGTTTAGCACAAGGCTCTAATTTTACCAGAAAGCTCAATTGCTATGTTGTTAAAGTAATAAGGAAAAAATAAAATATACAGTATCTCACAGAAGTGAGTACACTCCTCACATTTTTGCAAATAATTTATTATATCTTTTCATGTGACAAAACTGAAGAAATGACACATTGCTACAATGTGAAGTAGTGAGTGTACAGCTTGTATAACAGTGTTATAAGAGTGTCACTGTACTCACTTTTGTTGCCAGCGGTTCAGACATTAATGGCTGTGTGTTGAGTTATTTTGAGGGGACAGCAAATTTATACTGTTATACAAGCTGTACACTCACTACTTTACATTTGTTAAGTTATGTTTTAACAGGAGGGGCAAACACTTTTTCACACAGGGCCATGTAGTTTTGGATTTTGCTTTCCTTAATAATAAAAACCTTCATTTAAAAACTGCATGTGTTTACTTGTGTTATCTTTGACTAACATTTAAATTTGTTTGATGATCTGAAACATTAAAGTGTGACAAACATGCAAAAAAAAATAAGAAATCAGGGACGGGGCCATCACTTTTTCACAGCACTGTATGTTAATACCCACTGGTACACCAGGGGTTTTTCAAAATATGCAGCTGAGCACTGCAGAAGATGCATAATCTGTGCAGCACATAATGCCTCCATTAAAATGCCAATGCAAATCCACCCCCCACCTGATGGCCCTTTTCAACTCTGTCTTTGGACAAAGCAGCTCTGTCTAGCCCTGCAGATACCACACTGCATGATCTCAAACCAGGTGACTACGTGCTCATCAAGGACCACGGCAGGAAACGCTGGAAGCAGAGACGATTCACCGGACCACATCAGATGCTACTGAATTTGAATATGGCAGTAAAAGTGGAGGGACATGCTTTGTGGGTCAAGCCACTGTAAGAGGATTCCAACACCGGACAACAACCCCCACCCACCCAGACGTACCCCAACTGGACAAGGAAACAGCTGCTATGGAAGACGATCAACAAGGCACAGACAATCAAATTTCTCACCTGAATTGTTCACCTCGGTGAGGGGGGAGAATCGCTGATTGAGCAGGGCCCGCACTTCAAGCTCCAATAAATGTCAAGAAAGGTGAATACATAAAGGTGACAAAGGCGATATCTGGTGGGTACTTCCTTCTTCTGAACAGTGCAGATGCTTTTCTGCTTGCTCCTGCTTCTGCCAGCTTTACTTTGCTTGTATCCCTTTTAATTTTTATCCAATGATTTTATAAGACATGTTTTAACATTATTTTACCCTCTTTTAACTGGACTTGAAATTTTACTGAGGATTTTACCTTTGCTTTTAACAACTAATCTGACCTATTGAGCGACTACAGCCATGGATCGTTTAGATCGTGAGACTCGAACCTGATCAACCTCGTCAACATTGTGCCAAAACTGCTGTATATATCTTCAGGAAATCACAAATGAAGATTCTTGCTCTGGAATCTGAAAAAAGATTCACGACATGCTCCTGTTCAGACTCAGCGGTAAGAAGGCAAAACCTACTAATCAATAATAAGTGCTATGTTGCCCAAAATGCTACTCTGAACCTGGACGATACAGTGTCTTTCCAAAAACTTTCAAAAGTGGGAATTGATCAAAATGAAGCCACCTGGCATAAACTTGGTGCCAAGCCAAAGCATCAAAGAATTAGAATGAAGAATGCTGGCATATGGAGCATATTTAGCATCATCAAACATACAGCTCAGTAACAGGTTTCAACCACTGTCTGATCTCAACTCTATTGAGCAAGAAATGTTTGCTGTGACTGCGAAACAAGCACAAAAAAGTAATGACTTTAAAAATGGGAGCCATAGAACTAGTCAGAGACAAAAAATCTGTACCACAGGTGACGGACAGAGATATCCTGCTGCTTGGAGATGTTGCTATCAGTGACATAAACAGCAGAATTATTACATGCAGCTACCCAAGTGCCATGGTCACTGATATAGTAGCACTACAGTGGACCATGTGATCCTGATATAAATTTTATAGAACTGGATAGGCATCTCTGGTACTGCCCTTAACCCTCTGGGGTCGACGAACATGCCGGCGCGTTTTGACGCATCTTCTGATAACACCGAAACAAACTTAAATTACTCCGTCAATTCTGATCGTACAGATAAAAGAAATATATCATTCAAATCTGTAAAGGGTCTAGTTTTAGTCATAATAACAACAAAACGCTGTGCTTCTATTAAATAAAGAAAGCCGACAGGGTGCGCTCTCGGTCTTTTCTGTCTCTGTCATTTCTCTTCACAGACACGTAGTCAAGTCAAAAACAAATCATCACTTTTTATTTAATACGTATGTTTTCTCCTGTCTCACCTCATTACAGGTAATGCCATCCCCACCTTGTACTCTGTTCACTGTTCACATGTAAATAATCTCAGGTGAACCAGGTAAATATGTGTACGCCCCCGTGAAATGACATAAAACGTCAAACTTCATCAAAGAATTTACTCACTTTTTCTGCGCGTTTGGATGATGGCACGTTACACACGTGAAGAAGCACTTCTTATATTCCACACAGAGACAAATAGTTTAGTTTGTCCTCAGAGTAAAAACACTGATTTTAACTCAAATGACGAACGTTTGGCTCCGCATTGTTTTGTATTGTGCTGCACTAATCCCCTCTCAGCTACATTGACTGAAAGGCTCATTATGCGCGCCTTTGTCTGGTCGTTCAGTGCGTCTTTTGTCTTCTCAGGTAAATCACATGACTATTCATCCTGAGACACCCTTCTTGCATATGGCCTTTATGGACAAAAAGTGTCTTAGAAAATTTAAAACAGTGTATTGTTTACTGTGAATGAATGAACAAGATGACTTTCACATCATTGTGAAGTAAACACTTTTGGCAACAACATGCAGGTCTCCAAAGTCTTGTGAACCAATGTTCTGTATGTGTTTTATGGTCTTATTTCTGTGACTAAAAAATTTTAGTTTTTCACTAACCATGCATAAACAGTGTTTTCTCAAAAACACAACCATGTATAAACTTGCTGCTCACAATTATTGTAGCCCATTTTGAGCTGATTACAGTGTTATCAGACTTTAGCAATTAATTTTTTTAAAAGACAAATGTCAGGGCATGTCAAAATTTGTCCAGGGCCCCTTAGACGCCAGAGGGTTATCAATTGGGTTTTTTGTTTATGCTTTTTTTTTTGTTTGTTTATCCCAAGTTTAGATTTTCTTAATTCATTCTCAGATTCTTCTGTTGGCTTTTTTGCATTGATTATTTCAAGTTGTTTTATTTTTTATTCCAGTTCTGTCTCCTTTTGAGATTCTATTTTCTTTTTGTACATTGTGAGATTAACCAGCCTTTCCTGTTTCCCAGTGCAGGGAGGGAGATGACTTTGGAGAATCATTGAATTCTAGAAAGGTCCTCAAGATCACAGTTTTCACTGTCTACATGTTTTTCACTGAAAACTACACAATAGTATAATCATAGAAGCAAGTGCAAATAAGGTTCAACATATTAGGCTATTGGTTATAATGATATAACTGATTAGCATACACTTCTATCAATTTGATTCAAACAACATCAGACTCACCAAGGTTTCTATAGACCTGAGCCAGGTAATACATGGTATGGGTGTAGGCCAACTCAAACCTAGTAGGTACAGAAAAAAGGGAAACGGAAGAAGTCATACATAGAGAGCCCAAAAATAGACTTAAAACAACTTTAACACAAACAAGTAAATCTGCATATGTAAATGTATGGGCCATGTTAGAATTTATATACCTCTTGGTCCTTTCCTGGTGTGTCAGCAGGTTCTCCTCAGTAGTAAAGTACTCTGTCATATCAGTAGGGGGAGTCCCATCCTGAAAAAAGGAGCAACAACCCTGGGTGCTGATGAAAAGAATTTCAGGACTCACAAAAAGTCACTAGCCCGACGTCCTGGGGATGTTGTGTCTTCTACTCTGGCTACCAAAATTTATCCCCACGCTGCCCATCGGACTATCAGATAGCCATTCGAGCTACCAGATTTTGGCCCAACTAATTTCTGATCTCAGACATGTTGGATCCACAGTGTTATAATCCTGCTGCAAAAAAAAATTTCTCCTCAGTTTTATTTTTGAGTTCTGGTGTTGACATATTTACAGCAAGACACACACACCCTTCTGCATATAAAATTGCTGCCTTCTGTTTGTCACATGAAAATAGAAATCCAAATATAATGTAGCAAGTGGCTAGTTTCAAGTTAACAGCCATAGAGAAGACCATCCTTACCTCCTTCATATAACATTGGTAGATGGATTCTGCTGTTTCCAGGAATTCCTGAGCAGTCTCGGTCTCATCCCGCCCTGCCCAAAGGATGCCCAACTGGTTCTGATTACACAAACACCCATTACATTAGCAGTATTAAGCAATCAGTATGGTTATGGGTATGAGGGTATGTTGGCGTAAGTAGACCATCTAAGAAAGTCATTCACACAATTTCAGTACATTCTGATATTGAATTTTAAAATAAAGGTAGATGTATGTAAAGTACAGTATAGACTGTCTGTAAGAAAACATATACAGCGGTAACCTAAATAATTTAGTATTAATAAATATCCCTGCATTAATTTTATTCTACACAGCCAAAGCATGTACACAAATGTTAGAATGTAAAACAGAAAAACACAGATACACTGAACACACAGCACAATACTGTACAACACAGTAACTCTTGTATTGTTGTAGCTTTTGTGTCTTGTTTTTGTTTTCAGGACAGAATCAGTCATCTTGCAAGTGTCAGTAAAAATGGTCTTAGTAGCAATAATTCTGAATTCATCAATGATCAGTTTGCTATGTTCAAGGAAGCAGTTTTAAGCAGCCTGTTATTACAAAAAAATCTTTTAACAGATTCCCCACTACAGCATTGTTTTATCAGCATTAACAGTGTCATTCCTTGTTTAATGATCTTTATTGCGTATTCACGCACAGCACGAGATTACCCCCGTTCCTTCAAATTCTGCTTCAAAGAACAACGCAACTGAGAGAGTAGCTATTATGTTACATATAGTAGCGTGTTTATTTTGTAGCTTATTTTTTTCGCCATAACCTCTGTCTGCAGACTAAAAAAAATATGGCAATGGTCATTTTCTGTAGAGCACTATATAAACCCATATCCCAGCTTACACCATTTCTACTTAACTTGTGACATGGGTTGTAGAGTAAATCACAGTACAGGGTAAATCAAGATTTATGTCACTAACCACGTCGGCATACGGAAATAAGAGAAATGAAAATTTAAGTGAAAAATATTAAACTACTACATAAAATGTATTGATATCCTAAAAAACATTAATTAAACACCGAAAATACTGTGTGCGCCACCACCAAGTTTTGTTTGCATATACCGTTTCTACGCTTGGCGGTGCTCGCGTTTGGTGTCACTCAGAGGGCTAAGTTTACGTTATGCATTATTTTGTTTTTTTGGAATCAGTGCAAAACAAACATACTAACATACGTCACCTTATGGATCCAATTTATGACGTAAGCCAGGGTATGGCTGTAGTTTCATCATGCATCAAATATGATTGTGCAATGTAATACAATTTCTAAGCACAATTTGGATATGTGTTAATGCTTATGCACTATATAAGTATATTTTTTCATTTTATTTGTATTATGCATATTCTAATTACCTGGGTTCTTTCTTTTTTCTTTTTACCCATTATGCATCAACCTCCTCTCTGTAGCAAAGTTACTAAATACCTTGGAAAAACCACTGTGTGTAAAGTGTGAAAGCAGATATTTAATAATTAAGTTACATATTGCGTGTGCGATATGTGTACTGCTGTCATTTGTGACTCTTCATCACTGTTTCTGTTCTGTTGCCTGTAAAAATAATGAAGAGAGAATAAAACTTAAAAATTAACCCCAGCTGTACTGGCCAAGCAAGATTTGGGCTGGAATCAAACTTGTGCTGTTGATGTGACAGTACTACGCTCAGTACCTCCACCATCCTCTAAAGTAGGCTATAAAATAGTAATTTGGGAGAGTCGATTTAAAATAATACAAATGATCAAATGACGAGCTTTTTGGCATACAGGCCATACTGGGGAAAAAGAGATTAAGTTCCGTGCTAACATTAGTTTCAAATAAGATATATTGGCTCACTGAGCTGAAATGAGCTTCCTTTCACAGGGTGGCCGGGCTCTCTCTTATAGATAGGTTAAGGAGCTTAGCCACCTGGGAGGAGCTCGGAATAGAGCCACTGCTCCTCCACATCAAGAGGAGCCAGCTGAGGTGGCTCGGGCATCTGTTCTGGATGCCTGCTGGGTACCTCCCTGGGCTTGACTCTGTCTTTCAAATTAACTGCTCCTCTGTGTCAAGGCATGCTGGAGTTTAACAATGTATTAATTAGAGATGCTGAACCGATATTCATATCGGGTATCGGCTTTATTGAAGAGTAGAATTCTAGATCAGGTATTGGTGACAAAGGGTCCAATCCCTGGAGCGATATTTCACAATAGTTATGTGGACTGCACAGCATTTGACATCACGCACGATCAACATGCTCTGCCTCTGACACAAGCTACTACTCCTACTACTGCCTCTACTCCACAGCTGCTGCTGTAACGAGCAGCTAACAGCATGGAACGAGCCAAAGGATCATCTATTTGGAAATATTTTACAACAGCTTTGCCAACAAGCTCAACAGCCAGTTTTAATATCTGTCAAGTAAAAGCTCCACGGGGTGGTCATAAAAATTCTAATTATAACACAACATCTTCAGCATCTCCAAAGATGTCACTCCAAAGATCATGTGGAGTTCCTCAAGCTGAAAAAACAAAAAGTAGATAGTACGAAGCAGCTACCTTTAGCAGAGACGATAAAAGAAGTGAGAAATTTTCCACCAGACGACAAAAGCGGTGAACAGGTAATGAAATTCATTGTTTTGGAAGGGTAATCGCTGCCTGTCATTAGTGACAAGGGCTTCTGACTCCTAATGAAACTGCAGGAACCACAACCCGAAATCGTAAAACAAAAGTATTTATCCGACTCGACTCTGCCTGAACTGAACAGGAAAACGTGCAAACACATATCAGAAGAGATAAAAGATCTAAAAGCGACGAATATCTGGGGCTCCGACATGTCGCTTTTAACAGTACACTGGTTAGACATGAATTATGCGCCATACCGTACGATGGTAAAGGCAATAAACTTCAGTGGGGTTATACTGCTGACAATGACCTGCCTAGAACACTCACAGCAAACCAGTGGGCGTTGCTTGAGAAAACGATTACCTATCCTGAAGCATTTGAGGAGTTTACTAGGAAGGTGAGCTTGGCCAACTTCTCTGCAGCTGAGTGTCACTGTAATTAAAAGTCTGCTCTTTTTTAATTTAGTACTGGATCGGTATTCGGTATCTACCGATATTAAATCCCACATATCGGAATCGGGTATCGAAGGGGGAAAAGGCGGATCGGAGCATCCTGGGATAGCTGAGTTGCAACTGCACTTTAGTCATAATCTATTACATATTTGAAAACTATTTTCACTGCACTTCACTTTATCTTAATGTTAGGTATAGCAAAATTCCTGTTTGTAAATATACAGACAAACAAAAAAGTGGAAGTGTAAACTGACAGCTATCTTATTAGGGTCAAGCTAACGGACAGTAGCCTTGGCATTAAGCTAACGTTACCCTGACATGGATAAACAGCGACACATTCTCAGGCGAGACCCTGCATCTTTCCAGCAGTTTAATGCAGTTCATCAGATGCTCCTGTCCGGCTGACAGCTCTTCCGTGTCGATGTGGTTCACTCCCAGATAGTACTCCACAGCCCCGAGTTTAGCGGCCTGCAGCCCAGCAGGCGAGTCGCCACTGAAGCCCTGACTAAACCCATCCTCTCTCTGCCCGTCTATCGCCTGCTCTGTCGGTCGCTGGTCGCCGCTCTCTCCGCCATTTTCCTCTTCGGTAGCTTCAAAATTCTTAAGAGAGCAGTAAATCTCTTTGAGGAGCTCCCTTGCCTTGTATCTAGAGCGGAATGGGTCACTTTCAGGGTCTTTTCGTGACTCTATTTCTACCAGATTTTGGGCGTTGATAAATTTTTCACAAATAGCTCTCCACTCATCACTGCACACGATCGCCATATTGATAGTCTACTTCGTCGTTCAGCTGTACAGCCGGCCTCTTTTGTTGACTACTGCCATCTGCTGGAGGTCATTAGTCGCCTCTTTCAATGACAACCTCTGACATTTTTGTCCTAAACAGACATTGGGTTTTTGTTCTTGAAAAATAAATGAGTATTTAGTATTTTAGTATTTAAACCCAAATCTAATTGAAGAAGAATCTATGATGATAAGTGGACGAATCTGTTTTGTGGGGTCATTCCCCATCTCCCATATGGATGAACTGCACTGGCATTCGACCCCCTGTCAGGCAGACACCATCTGTCATTTTTATGGCTTATATTTCTAACACTTCTAAATTTTGGTTAAGAGTGAACAATCCCAGATTTCAATAGTATACAACTGTTTTAGAAGTGACCCTTTCTAAATGTTAATGTAAATCGAGAGGATTAAGTTATGACTAGAAATGTCCAAACTAAGTAAAACATTAACTTTACTCATATTTCGTATGCGTTTGTCTCTGGATACAGACCTGGTTCTTCCAGGTCTTGCTCTCTCTCCATCCTCCTCTTTCCCTCTTTGCACTGACAATCACATGCAAACATATTATAATCAAGTAGAAAATACTCTTTAAATAAATAAAGCAAACACAGTTGGCCTATTTATTGGTTAAATAAATACAAGAAGTTGAGGAGAAATTATATTTAAAAACACACTGTTTATGTAATGTTAGTAGCCTACTTCTTTCACAATACCTCAAAATATCAGTCAGCTGCAATAAATTTGGGCAAGTAGGGTGCTTATGGCATTAGTAACTACATGTTTCTATCTATCATCCAAAAAGGATGACAGCATAGGGATGACATGCACTAGGGTTATATTAGCCTACTATAGGCTGTCTTAATGGCTCACCTGAACCTGTTTTCTTCTAAATAAATACATAAATAAATAAACGTATGTCCATCTGTGGGGAGAAAAGAAATTTCGAATGGGTCTGAGTATGTTTTTACAATATTTCAATACACTATCCATACATGTAGGTTACTGTTTATAGACTAATACTGTCAAAATAACATGGTGAAGCCAATTGAGTTCTTTCACTCGCTCTTTTTTTTCTTTGCTTCCTTGTACAAAACTCTCTTTGGTTTCTTCGCCGACTCTGCCATGGAGTTGGTTTTGAGAATTCCATATTAGATCGTTCCCTCTTAGTCGCATTCTTCCGCTGACAGCAAGATGGTGGTGGTGGTGATGGTGAGGGGTGTGGGAGGACTGAGTGATCCTACCTGATCACAAAAGTTACAAAGTGCTGTGCTGTGCTGCGAACCCGCTCACGTTGCAGCGGCGGTAGAATTCGTCCGGTTGAGTTGTTCTACCAGTGAAATAATTTTAGGCACAGTACTTTAAGGTCGAAAATCTAAATAGTGTTCCTTTAATCTATAGACAAACGAAATGGCAATACTTACAAACCATGTGCTCATATTTCAGATACATGAAATTGGATGAGCATCAAATATTACTAACATTATCAGCAATATAGCCCACCTTAAAACTCGATGTAGGCTAACAATAGTCAGTAAACTACTGTAACCCAGTCTGCAAAAATAGACTAGGCTATTAATCAATAAACCATTTACATGTCCACATTTGTACTTCCTTTACATTTCAGTTATTATGCCTACCTTCACATTTTATTGATGAAAAATCATCATCAGCCCTCAGTTCCAATTCTTTCAAATTTACTCAGTTACAAGCACAGACTGAAAATTTCAATTTTGAACAGTCACGTGCTCCAACATCCACCAACACACATCCAACTCCTGGATGTAATCTAATCTATTTCATTGGTCCATTTGAACCTAAAATAGTTTATTCTATCTCTAAAAAACAAGTCCACATTATCTAAGGTTTTATGACTACACGACTTCACAAAATCATGATAACCACTTTATCTTTTAGGGGTGCTGGCTGAGATTTAGGGGAGCTTTAGCCTAATGTTAGAGAAATTCAAATGTTTACCCTCTTGTAACCTGATCCACCTTGCTTTAGTATAACTGAAACACTGAATAGGGCCTATTGTGTATTGTGGAAATATAATTGTTGCTCTCAGTGAGCACAGTTTGCTCTAACCTTGATAAGAGCCCAAATGTCTTTCTGTGAGAAATCACCTCCCTTTTGTGTTACCATGAAAACTGATGTGTTGGGCTGCAAGCAGCCAGTGACCCTCATGCTGTACCAAGGTGCTGTGTGACTGTTACTCCTTGCAAGTAAAACTTCTATATAATCTCACCGAAGTTCATCCTCTGAGTCTATTTGTTAAAGAATTTACCTAACACCTAACCAGCCTAAACTCACCACTCTATGATTGGCAACATCATGCTGCTGGGGTGTTTTTCAGCGGCAGGGACTGGGAGACTGGTCAGGGTTGAGGGAAAGCTTAATAGAGCAAAGTACAGATATCCTCAATGAAAACCTGTTCCCCAGCACTCAGGACCTCAGACTGGGCCGAAGGTTCACCTTCCAACAACCCTAAGCACACAGTAAAGATAACACAGGAGTGGCTTAGGAACAACTCTGTGAATATCCTAGAATGGCTCAGCCAGAGCCCTGACTTGAACCCTGTTGAACATCTCTGGAAAGATCCTAAAATTCCTATCCACCAATATTCTCTATCCAACCTGACCAAGCTTGAGAGGATTTGTAAAGGAGAATGGCAGAAAATTCCCCAGTGCAGGTGTGCAGAGACTGGAGGCTGTAATTGCTGCCAACAGTACTTCAACTAAGTACTGAGTAAAGGGTGTGAATAGTTATGTAAATATGATATTTAAGTTATTCCTTTTAAAAAAATCTTCCTGAACTGTGTACAAGTTGGTTATAGCCAATGTATTTTAACAAACCCAGAGAATCAAATAATCAGGGGAAAAATAAAGTGAATCATATAATGACAATGAATCTAATATCGAATTTGACATAAAAACACACAGCGTCTTTGGTCAGCACCGACAGAAACAGACTGTCTCGGCCTACTTACACAGATTTACAATGTGGGTAGCTTCATCAAATACAAAGATCTATGCATTTATTATGTATGATTTAAACATTTCCTTGAATAATAACTTTTATATAATATCCTGTTTCAGTGCACAACACATGGAAAGTTCAGCTATCTCTGCAATAAGGTAAATGAATGTATGCATATTTAGCCAGTAATAATTTGCAAAAATTGACCTCAGGCTTTGTTCTCTATAAAATATCATTAATATTTAAATTACTGAGCAGGATAGAAAGTAATACAAATATTAATACTAAAGATCTAACATAAGATGATGATGGTGAATAATAAAGATTAAGTCTCATCAAACACTGGATTCAGTTTACACAGCCTCTAACTTGCAGGTTCGTTATTTAATTGTACATTCAGCCACATTATATTTTTGTGTCATGATGAATGTGGAACTAAAAGAGCAGTTGACCTTACTTCTTACAGTAAAGCATTTATTTTTTTGTTTTTTCAGTTGATGCATTAAAAAGTGATTAAAACTTGATGAGGATGATCAAGTTATAAATTGCCCAAGTGCCAGTTTCTCAATAACTAGATAAATTATTAAAAGTTGTGAGGTCCAGGTTTAGGGGTTCAGTTAGCAAAGCAGCATGGCACCACTCTGCAGGAAACGTTCAGCCTCTGTTTCACTCTGCTACTAAGATCCCATCTTCTTCTCCATGCTTAAATGAAAGATAAATAGAATTAAATGCCTGATCTAGAGTGAAGCGATAATTTTCAGTTATTTTCAGCCTGGCTCTTAGTTTCCTAAATTTCACCTTGATGTTCCTTGCTAAGCGTGGATCACTTTAATTTTCATTCCCATGTCCAAAATGTATCTGGGAGCAAATTCAACAGTGATTGGTGGCAAAATAAGAGACAGGCTTAAAATAACTGAGAACACACATTATGTTTGGAGAACATTTGTTGAGATCACAAATGACAGAGAATATGCAAGAATGGAAGTAAATCACATATAAATCTACTTTAAACACAATCTTCACAATAAAGCAAATGGTGTAAATATTAGCATAATAGGACAGCTAACATTAGTGACTTGCAAGGAAATCAGGCAGTGTAATAACAAACTGGATAAAATTTGATAAAAAAGACTACACAATTGCTTACTTGTATTTGATGAGACGACTTCCCTGAATTAGCTGTGCTGTCTCATTAGTCAGATGGCAAGCAAACAGTAGCCAATTGCGTGGCTGCACTTTATAGGCGAACCTCATGAAGAGCAGAGAATAGCAGCACAGAGCTGTAAGTTATGAGGAAACACAGACAATAGTTATGTTTTTTATTACTTACTCTCACAGCAGTCTTCTTTTAGACTATTTAATTATGACACTTGTTACTACTGTTCAGAAGGTAAATATAACAGTGTTTTCTTTAGGATACAAAAATAAAGCTTCTGAATAGGAGGTTTTACTTTCTTATTCCACACAGAAATGATAGGGGTACTGTGTGTCATGCATTGGTACATCTGTGTTTGTCAGTATATGTGTGACTTACCAAAGGTCATCCGACCACTGATAATCTCAGGGCTCTTCTTCATATCAGTGATGGCAGCTATGGGTAGACCCCAGTTTGCTACAGGACCCCAGAAATGCTGTACAGACAGAGACAAACTGACAAGTATAGTTTGGACCACAGAGATTTGAAAATGATGCAACTACATAAATATCAGTACACCTAGTATTGGGTTAATCAGTATGATCAGAAAGAAAAAATAAAACAGCAGACAAAATGAGAAGAGATAAAGGTATGTTCTGACTGAGGATGAGGACTTACAGTGCTGTCGAAGTTTTTTTCAGTTATTTTCAGGGCCACATAGGAGAGAAAAAAAAATACAGATATGAGCCAACTACAACCTAAAATAGGTCACAGGCCATTTTCAGAAAATTCATACATGACAAAAGGAAAAAGTAAAATTTAAAGAATTCAGAACCCAAGATGAGTATTTCAGATTGCTTTGTCTCCACTTCACTACATAATGAATTACATATGATTTTAGACTCCAGATGAAAATGTTAAACTGTCAACCATAACACTCATCAGAAGTAGCTATAAAACGTGACTACACTGTGGTGAGTATACAAAGACCATCAGGGCACATGGACACATTAACCAGACTGACTACAGTTTCAAACCACAATCCAGTTCAATACTGGTGTCAGGGAAAAAACAATTAATACTGTTTAATTATAGGGTATTTCTATGGCAAACGTCAATATAAGCCCTCCCAAATAGTTCACCTAGTTAGAAAACATACAAATAAGTACATCAAGAGTGTGCTGCATTTACAGTAAACCTCCTATACTGGAATAACAAGTCCAGTAGGACTACAAACGCACAAAGCACAACTGTCCTTGAAAACTAGCAAGACAATTGTGCTAAAGCTGAAGACAATAATACACAGATTGCAGAAAATAGTAACATAACTTTGTTAAAACGTTATCTAGATCATGACAGCAAGTTCAGCTAAAAAATTAGCTTATTATCTAACGTTAGATATCAGCTAAACTGAAGCTAGTCACTTGACAGCCAACTAGCTAGATTCATATGCCTGCTAACAGAGAAATCTAGGTTAGTAATTTCCAATACATACCTCATCAAATAATCTCTGAATTCTTTACTCTTCAAGTGGTCAATAGCTTTCCGAGCAATTGTCCCTGCCATGATTTAATGTTGGGCTGGTGCCTGTTTTAGAACACTCTCGGTGTCTCAAAGGGTGACACAAAACCCAGCTCAGAGGACGACTGTCTTCTTCTTCGTCGTCGTCGTCTATTACGTTTATTGGCGGTTGGCAAACTAAGTTAAGGTGCATTACCGCCAACTACCGGGCTGGAGTGTGGAGTATGGCCTGAGGGAATACTTAAGTGGAGTGAATAATTACATACATACCGACGTACACATCTGTACTGCATGAATAAATATAGACACTAATTAAATTCGAGTGAAAAACCCTGTGTCTTTGAGATATTCCTTAGGAATTTCCCTTACATCCCACATTTTATTAAACAAGTCCAATCTTTTATATCGTGACAGAGCTAAAAATTGAGTTTTTGGATTTTTGGATAGTTACTTTTCTACTTACGCAATGTTCTGATGATAAGTTGTATTTGTGCAAACAACTTCACCAATAAGTCTGACTCTGCCTTATCTTTATCATTAACTGCATAGTGTCATTAGTGTCAGGAATTCTGTTATTTATACAGTGGGTACGGAAAGTATTCAGACCCCTTTAAATTTTTCACTCTTTGTGTCATTGCAGCCATTTGCCAAAATCAAAAAAGTTCATTTTATTTCTCATTAATGTACACTCAGCACCCCATCTTGACAGAAAAAAACAGAAATGTAGAAATTTTTGCAAATTTATTAAAAAAGAAAAACTGAAATATCACATGGTCATAAGTATTCAGACCCTTTGCAGTGACACTCATATTTAACTCACATGCTGTCCATTTCTTCTGATCCTCCTTTTGATGGTTCTGCTCCTTCATTGGAGTCCAGCTGTGTTTAATTAGTTTTTAATTAAACTGATTGGACTTGATTAGGAAAGGCACACACCTGTCTATATAAGACCTTACAGCTCACAGTGCATGTCAGAGCAAATGAGAATCATGAGGTCGAAGGAACTGCCCAATGAGCTCAGAGACAGAATTGTGGCAAGGCACAGATATGGCCAAGGTTACAAAAGAATTTCTGCAGCACTCAAGGTTCCTTAGAGCACAGTGGCCTCCATAATCCTCAAATGGAAAAAGTTTGGGACACCAGAACTCTTCCTAGACCTGGCCGTCCAGCCAAACTGAGCAATCGTGGGAGAAGAGCCTTGATGAGAGAGGTAAAGAAGAACCCAAAGATCACTGTGGCTAAGCTCCTGAGATGCAGTAGGGAGATGGGAGAAAGTTCCACAAAGTCAACTATCACTGCAGCCCTCCACCAGTCGGGGCTTTATAGCAGAGTGGCCCGATGGAAGCTTCTCCTCAGTGCAAGACACATGAAAACCCTCATAGAGTTTGCCAAAAAACACATGAAGGACTCCCAGACCATGAGAAATAAGATTCTCTGGTCTGATGAGACCAAGATTGAACTTTTTGGCGTTAATTCTAAGCGGTATGTGTGGAGAAAACCAGGCACTGCTCATCACCTGCCCAATACAATCCCTACAGTGAAACATGGTGGTGGGAGCATCATGTTGTGGGGGTGTTTTTCAGCTTCAGGGACAGGACGACTGGTTGCAATTGAAGTAAAGATGAATGTGGCCAAGTACAGAGATATCCTGGAAGAAAACCTCTTCCAGAGTGCTCAGGACCTCAGACTGGGCCGAAGGTTCACCTTTCAACAGGACAATGACCCTAAGCACACAGCTAAAATAACAAAGGAGTGGTTTCGGAACAACTCTGTGACCGTTCTTGACTGGCCCAGCCAGAGCCCTGACCTAAACCCAATTGAGCATCTCTGGAGAGACCTGAAAATGGCTGTCCACCAACGTTCACCATCCAACCTGACAGAACTGGAGAGGATCTGCAAGGAAGAATGGCAGAGGATCCCCAAATCCAGGTGTGAAAAACTTGTTGCATCATTCCCAAGAAGACTCATGGCTGTACTAGCTCAAAAGGGTGCTTCTACTCAATACTGAGCACAGGGTCTGAATACTTATGACCATGTGATATTTCAGTTTTTCTTTTTTAATAAATTTGCAAAAATTTCTACATTTCTGTTTTTTTTCTGTCAAGATGGGGTGCTGAGTGTACATTGAGAAATAAAATGAACTTTTTTGATTTTGGCAAATGGCTGCAATGACACAAAGAGTGAAAAATTTAAAGGGGTCTGAATACTTTCCGTACCCACTGTACATGTTTGCATTTTATTGAGTAAGTGTATTAAATGGTCTGTTGATCTTTTTAACATTTAGATGTAATAAGTATTGTAATCTTGGGGAAATTCATTTGTCTCTGTTCTTTTTCCCTGCCTTGTGTGTCATTCTAAGAAATTGGATTGTAGCTGGCTTTGTTGTGAACTCTTAACTAGTAAAACTTAAATCACAGCTAAGTTGTGGGCCTTTTCCATGGCTCGGCCACATTCTGGCATTGTTGGCAGGATTCTGGCACACACTGGCAGGTTAATTTGAGTTTGAGAGTAGGGACATCGGGGGGATTCACTGGACTTGAACTCTCCCTTGCTTCAGCCATGGCTAATGAGCTTCAGAAGTTGAGGGATTTGGTTCAGCAGCTGCAGGCCGAAAAGGAAGAGTTGCTTCAGTGACAAGCAGCAACAAACCTTCCTGTTGTGGACACAGGAGCAGGTTTTGACAGTCTGGTTGGTTCTCAGCACCCTGCCCCTAATAATTTTCCTTCTGTTGAAAGCTTGTTGTATATCCTCAAAGTGTCCGACTTTAAGGGAAACATCAAGGATTTCTGTAGAAGACTGGGTTGAAGAAATAAGGGTGACACTGAGAACAAGACATCGGAAACCTGTTGAACAAGCTTATTTTATTTATGATCCTTTGGAGGGGGAAGTCAAAGATGAAATTAGGTCTAGATCTAGAGCAGAAAGAGATAGATTCTAAGAAAATTCTAGACATCTTGCATGAGCTGTATTGTTGTTCAAGATCCTATATTTCCTCTTTTTTTTCCTAGAAAACAACAAGAAAAGTAATTGCAAGAATTTTCCAATGCTTTATGTTGTCTGAAGTGAATGATGACACACAAGTTTCCGTGAGTACTTGCTGGGTCCACACTGTACGGTATGGACAGATAACAATCCCCTGACTCACTTGAGTACAACCAAACTAGGACCCACAGAATAGCACTGGGTGGCTGAGCTGTCAGTTTTTGATTACACAGTTCAGGACAGGCCTGGACGCAGTAACCAAAATGCAGATGCAATGTCGAGGCAACATCCACTCTGGGACACACCTGAAGTGGGATCGATTTGCCCAGAGACGTCAGTGCTGGGTACTGTGAAACAAGCTGCTACTGTCGGTCCAGTATCTCAGCTTGGTACTTTCTGTTCCACCTACCAATTCCAATCTGTTTTCATTTAATTTATTACAAGGATTATAGAAATGAATAACTCTCACATTAGTGTTTTCAATCCAAATTTAAAATTCAAACTACTATGGCACCATATTTATCATTAATATCAACAATGCCATAATTTAATCCCTTTTAAATAAATGTAGCAACTCCACCACCATTTCTCATGTCTCTGTCACTCCTAATTATTGCACATCCTGCATAACCACATCTCCTGAACACATATAATCAATCATTTTTACTACATTGATGGCTTCAGCATAGGTCAAACCTCAGTTTTAATACACTGTACTTCTGCAGCTTTCAAACTACCATCACAGCCTTTGAAAGCTGAAATATGTTCCTCTTTACAGTTGCAACACCTGCAGCTACATGTCCAACTCTTTCATATCTGAAGCACCTTAGTGGTGGGGGGATGAACCTCATAATTAAAGTGTCCTAGAAAGGCCATCATCACTCAAATGTGAATGCGTCATGTAACAAAATTTATATGCGCAATTTGGATACAATATTTACATGTACTATAGTATATATTTTTTATTTTATTTGTATTTTGTATATTCCAATTACCTTGGCTGTTACTTTTTTTTTACCCATTATATGTCAGCCTCCTTTCTGTAACAAAGTAATTTAATGCAGATATTTAACAATAATGACTTTTTCTGTTCTGTTGTCTGTGTAACAACAATTCATGAAGTATGTAAGATGTAATGAAAGTAAAAGCACCACTCCATGATAGCAATATTTTACTGCAAAAAAAAAAGCAAGTTGTGCTCAGGGGGTCAACAATACTACAGGCATTGTATGGTGTAAATGCACAGCATTGCTTTTTAATGGGTTTTTTCTTAGGAATGTGTAGTACCACCTTCTTACAGTTTGTGATCACATTAATGCTGCACATGTGTTTTTGCATCTAAACATTTTACAAACACATGCACACTTAAACGAAACTCATATATACCTAATATTTCTTTTACAAGTTATAGTACGTGTGCCTGTTTTTGTTCATTTCTAGCTAGCATTCACTGATTCTGGCTGGTCTTGTTTTAGTGTTGGAGATATTCAATAATGATATTACACCATTGTGCTAAACACGAATGGCTGCCATGTGGCTATGTGACTGTTAAGAGACAAATAAGACTTACTGCCAGGACAAAATTCAGACTGCAATCAAACATAAACTAGGGTTATCAAACATAAACTATGGTTTTCATGATGCTACGCTTTGTACCCTCACTATTTCATTTCAATTCAATTCAATTCAATTTTATTTGTATAGCGCCAAATCACAATACAAATCATCTCAAGGCACTTTACAAAAACAAAAAAACCCAACAAATCCCTTATGAGCAAGCACTTGGTGATAGTGGAGAGGAAAAACTCCCTTTAATGTAAGAAAAAACCTCCAGAAAAACTGGGCTCAGTTTGGGCAGCCATCTGCCTCAACAGGTTGGGATGAGTGGATAGAGGAGAGAGAAAAGAACAGCAACAATTAACAACAAATAGACACTGCAGGTTGATGGGGCCAGTAACTGCACATCAGTGATATACAACTCCAGGACCGGGGACACCTACAGAGTGGTACAGAGAGAGGGAGAGAGGAGAGCTTGGTTATATGTATTTGTGTGTGTGTGTGTGTGTGTGTGTGTGTGTGTATGTCCAGTTCAGCTCAGTTCTCTGTTGAGAAGCCTGATTGCCTGAGGGAAGAAACTGTTTAACAGTCTGGTTGTGCGGGTCCGAATTCTTCGGTACCTCTTTCCGAGTGGCAGAAGGGTGAAGAGTGTGTGTGAGGGGTGTGTGGGATCACCCACAATGCTGTTAGCTTTGCGGATGCAGTGTGTGGAGTAAATGTCTGTGATAGAGGGAAGAGAGACGCCGATGATATTCTCTGCTGTCCTCACTATACGCTGAAGGGTCTTGCGGTCTGAGATGGTGCAATTCCCAAACTAGGCAGTGATGCAGCTGCTCATGATGCTCTCAATGGTCCCTCTGTAGAAGATGGACAGGATGGGAGGTGGAAGATGAGCCTTCCTCAGCCTTCACAGGAAGTAGAGACTCTGCTGGGCTTTCCTGGTGATGGAGCT